>NC_141058.1:59782314-59984814 GCF_041138505.1 Cibotium barometz | reverse complement strand
TGACGCATAAGAGGCACCATGAGAGCCAGAACGAGTGCGACTAGACAAAGGGGCATCCAACTTGCTGTCACGCAAAGTCTGCACCAGCCATCTAGGCATGTTCCTAGAGCCCTCAATCTCTTGTCTCTCATCCTCAAGTGCATCATGCACATCTGCATCAGATATAGGCTGATCTGTGCCATCATTTAAAACCTGCATAGGCTGAAAAACTGCCTCATGAGGTATTGCACTTGACTGTGCACCATTGAAAAGAGGCAACAATGTATCATAGACATCACGTGAGCTGATATCTGTCTCCTTAGTACATGAAACCAAGGGCTGAACTGCATCTTCCACAAATACAACATCACGGCTAACCAAAATGCGCTTTGTCTGTGGATGATACAAACGATAGCCTTTGCTCTCAGCACTATATCCAACAAAAATACATTTGACAGCTTTGTCATCCAATTTTCTGCGATGTTGCACAGGCACTAATGCATATGCCAGGCAACCAAAAACACGTAAATGGCCAACAGATGGCTTGCGGCTATGCCAAGCCTCATATGGAGTGACAACCTGTAATGCTTTGGTGGGACACCTGTTTAGTACATAAGTGGCACACATGACAGCCTCAAGCCAAAAACCATGTGGTAGACTTTGACTCTTAACCATACATCTTGCCATTTCCATGAGAGACCTGTTTTTTCTCTCAGCCACACCATTTTGCTGTGGTGTATACGGCACTGTACATTGGTGTTTTATCCCACGCTCAGCCAGAAATGCATTAAATTCTGAAGACATATACTCCCCCCCTTGATCTGAACGGAGGGTGCCCATCTTACTTTCTGACACATTTTCAGCCATAACCAAAAACTGTTTGAAGCACAAAAACACTTCGGACTTTGCCTTCAAAGGATATACCCATGCATGCCTGGTAAAATCATCAATGAAAGTCACGAAGTAAAGGTAGTTTCCAAATGATGGAGTTTGCATGGGACCACAAACATCACTGTGAACAAGCTGCAATCTGCGTTCAGCTCTCACTGATCCATCTTTGGGAAAGGAAGCACGCTGCATTTTACCCAATATGCAGCCCTCACAAACATGCTTGACAGGTGCCTCAAGCTTAGGCAAAGAAGACACCATTTCAGATTTCTGCAGGCGCAGCAAACTTGCAAAATTCAGATGACCAAAACGTGCATGCCACAGTTTTGCATTTGAAATAGCCTGCGTATCCATAATAGCACATGCTGAATCCTCTACACATTTGCCATCCATATTGAGCTTATACAGCCCTCGACATAGTGAACCAGATGCTACAATGATGTCACCACAAGAGAGATCATGAACAGTACATCTGTCATCCACAAATTTTACAACCAAACCTGTTTTGGCAAATGCGGAGACTGACAGCAGATTCTTTTTGATCCCTGGCACATACAATGCATCAAAAAGTGTAAAGGTGTTGCAATTTGCAACATTCAGCACAATCTGTCCAACTCCTTTAACGGGATAAGAGGAGTTATTGGCACAAGTGACAGTATTCCCTGTGGGAGCAGACTCAAGGAAAGTGAATAAACTGCGCTGCGAGGTGATATGCTTAGTGGCACCACTGTCAAAGTACCATACATCTGAATCTACTGCAGACATACATGTGTCATGCAAAGATGGGTCATAACTGCACTGCGCATTGAATGCCCATTCTGTATCTTGAACAACATTAGCAGATTCATTGTTAGAAGGAGAGGCATCTGCAACAGCCATACCAGCCTCTTTCTTCTTAGCCTCTTTCGCAGCCAGCTTAGGACACGCTTTGATGACATGATCATTTCCCTTACAGTACTTGCAAAATGTCTTCTGTTTGTCACCCTTCTTCTCATCTTTGTCTTCCTTCTTGGGTTGCGCAGCATTTGCAGATTTCTGCTTACTAGAAGAAAAGCCAGCTTTACCTTTCCTGCTTCTCTGACTAGCAACGAAAGCTTGATCTGCGACACGCATAATATTCCTGTTTTGCCTTGACTGGTCTTCTTGCAGCAAAACAGAAACTAACTCCTCAAATGATAAGGCATTGGGATTGCCTTTCATCATCAAGCGAAGAGTGGAAGCAAAACCCTGATAAGAATCTGGTAGACCATTCAAAACAGTCTGCACAAGTGAACTGTCTGACAGGATTTCATCTGCAGAAATGAGCTGCTCTTTGAAATCCTTGATCTTTGTCAAAAAGCTATCCATAGAATCACCTTCGTTCATATGCTCACTCTCCAACTGTTTTCGGAGGTAAGCAACACGAGCCTCATTTCTTGCCTGATACAATGTGGCAAGTACATCCCAAGCATCCTTAGAAGTCCTGCAGGAGCGAATATGTGGGATAATGGTACGTTTGACAGACAGCGCAATCAAGGCATGAGCCTGCGCATCTCTACCATCCCAACGAATCTGCTCTGCTGAAAGTGGTGGTTCTCGAACAGCTGCTACAGCACTTGTGCCTGCACTATCATCAACAGTACCTGTTTCTGATGTGTTTGCAGCATTCCCAGCCACAATAGGACGTGCATCAATACCCTGCACAATGTTCCATAACCCCTTTGCTACCAATACATGTCGCATCATATATGCCCACAATGGATAGTTGGTGCCATCCAACTTATCCTCAGCAGCCAACATGCGGAATACATCATTGTTGTCAGCCATGGCCAATGACTGTACTACTAGATGTAAATGCTGTCTGTAAGAGGTAAACCTGTATAAAATCGACCTGTGCTATGTAGCACAGCCCAAAACAGACGAATGGGCACCTGTCTTGCAGATTTTAATCTTGACAGAAAATCTGCACAGTAGGACGATTTTGCCTGCGCAGTACTTGGAATGCAAAAACGGAGGGCGAAATGACTTCAGATCAAAATTCTGAAACGAACAAGCCCAACGGGCTTTCCCACGGCATATACTAACCTGCAGACGCTCGTGAAACCTCGTCGCAATCGGAGGAGATGAAGCGGCAGGTGCCGGTGATGCTGCCCAGGAGGAGGAAGCCTGCTCTGATACCAATTGTTGGAATTAGGGTTGCAGGAATGCACACACAACTTCAAGAAGATGAGGAAGCTTGAGCACAACACAGTAGTGTATTATGAGTGCCAAAAATGAAAGATAACAAGCCCTAGAAGATAATGGGCGTATATACAATGCACGGGGGAAAAAACCTCCTAGTGAGGGAAAAAGTGCCCCGGCGGTCCTAAGTGTGTTCACACACATCACTACTATAATATGGTAACACCATGGACAAGAGGCCAAAGAAGGAGGTGTCGAAGGAGTGCAAACCATGGAGGGGAGGTCGAAGAAGCAGACCGAGGAGGGGAAGGATTTCAATCTACACACAACCCGTCAAAGGTTCATCAAAAAGCTTCAAACCAGGCAAACAAGAGAGAGATGGAGGGTTAGTGGGATGGCTCACCAGGTGAGCGGGTGTTCTGAGGAGGGAGGGCTTGCACGAGAGATAAAAACATGCTCAATTCAAATTCCAAATCTAACATTGAAGGAGTCGCCCTACAACTTGCGAGGAAAGCTCTACATGGAGTCATGGCCCTCCAACCTGAGGGTGGCTCTACATGGAGTCATGGCCTTGCAAGCACTGCACGGGCGGCTCAGTATAGACCTAAGGTGGCAAAAAAGATGAACTCACCTACCACATGGCGAGAGCTCGACGACTAGCAAATTTGTAAAAAAAACACGCCACACGTGTCCCGCAAGGTTTAGCTTGATAAGAAATAGAAAGAAGCCCAAGCTAGGTATAGGGTGTAAAAACTTTAGGAGATATAAAAGCATTTGTGTGGACATCTATGTGTGTGTGAGATAAATCATTGGGACAAAGCTCAGTCATAATTGAGAGGAAGAGATAAATGTAGCTATCTTGGATGATGTAATGACACATGGACCTTTACATGATTTGTGTGGGAGTGATTGATTGAGAGGAAGGGATAAATGTGCATTAGAAAAAGGGTTTCGATGATGCCATAAGAGTACATTCGTCTTCCCATGCTTTTTTGTGGGTGGGGGTTAGATGTTGGACATAAGTGCAGTACTTTGTTGGAGACATAATGAACATCCATGTAAGATCCATTAGAAACAAGTGTAGTACATTGTTGGAGAAGTAATACAATTCCATGTGATATCCATTGGACATAAGTGTAGTACACTGTTGGAGACATAATGAACATCCACATGTGAGATCCAGTGGTGTACATGTGTAGTACATTGTTAGAGAAGCAATGAAGTTTCATGTGAGATCCAGAGGCGTACATTGAAAGAGGCCTACATTGAAAGGCTATGCAAGCTTGTACTTGTTGGCTTTTCTTGCTTTAACTCTATCTTTTAGAAATGATAAATAATCAAAAGAGCTTTCCCAACTATTGGGTAGGGTCGAGGGGATTGACAATAGGTTTAACTCTTTATTAAAATGTGTACTTTACCTCATAAGCATGCACTGGGTAATTGATTGTGCAATGAGAGGGGAATCTACCCTCCTCATCAGTGGTGTCCCTCAGTTGATGCGAGAAAGGTTAGATTGACTATCTACTACCTGAGTAAATCTTTGTACTTTAACCTTTTGAATGATGAAAATATTTATTTACTTTGGCAGCTTGCAAAGTATGTGGATATGAGGGTAAGTGAAATGTGTCTACATAGGTATGAATAGTGGTTGTATATGTAGATATTATCTCTTGAAATGTGTCTACATAGGTATTAATAGTGGTTGTATATGTAGATATTATCTCTTGAAATGTGTCTACATAGGTATTAATAGTGGTTGTATATGTAGATATTATCTCGACACACACACACACACACACACACACACACACACACACACACACACATAACAACAACAATAACAATAACAAAACATACATGTGTAAAGATTGCCTTTCTATCTAAACTCAAGCAACTCATTTCAAAAGTGTGGCATTGTACTATTGCTAGCAACATTTGTTCAAAAGTACCCTTGTTCTCTCCCAATCATTGGCACTTTTAATAGAAGTGTCGAAGTGTATAACTTGTCGACATATAAATGCCAAAAAGTTTACCTTGTCATTGTAAAACCAAATATCATATTATTTTCCAAACAAGTTTGCTTTGGACCCTAGCATAGCATTTTGGATTGCTTTTTTTAGATGAACTCGTGATTAGCATAGTTAACGTAATGTGTTGAAGCTTAAAACAAATGGAAAAATACGATCTTGAAGTCGAGAGTAAATAGGAAAAGTTTCAAAAACTTTTGGATGAAACCTTTAATTGGGGTTCAAATTTAAGGCCTGCATGCAGACACGCATGGTCATGCAATCCATGGCTTGAAGCAGTGTACGCTACAATATATATATGGGTGGATGCATATGGTGAAGTGAACTCAAAACCTATGTCCTGGACATGGCTTTTAAATTGGTTTTTAGAATTTGAAAAATTCATTTTCCCTCATTTTTTGCCACATTTTGTACGTTTGAAAATCTTGAAAACAAAAAAACACATATTTACAAGCAGCTCGTGGTGCTCTCTCTCTCTCTCTCTCTCTCTCTCTCTCTCTCTCTCTCTCTCTCTCTCTCTCTCTCTCTCTTTCCCTTACCCATGCTCGGAAAGTTTATCAAACATAATTTTGTGTACAGTGGCAATTTGAGCAATACAAAGAATGCTTATCCAATTTTCCCGAAGATGTGGTAATATTTGTTGTACACTTTGCTAAGAATTACTCTTTTAAGGAGCTAAATGAGATACAGTCAATGCATTGGTATTCAAGCCAAGTGTCCATATTTTTGCATATTACATACTTTCGCATTCTAGGTGACATCCACAAAACGATACACTTTTATATCTCTAATGATAAGAAGCATGATACTCATTTTGTGCAACATTGTTTCATGCTGCATTATAATTGGGTATTACCATTTGGTATTCACCTACAATGTCATTGGGTTTGGTTTGATGGTGCTTTGTCTCAATTCAAAGCAAAAAGGCCTTTCTACTTTGTTTCGAGATACACTGCCATCACACGGTTGTAAATGACATGGAATTTCTTTGGCTCTGGTCATGGAAAGGGAGAGCACGATGGTGTAGGGGCTATAGTGAAGAAATGCACAAAGCAGAAAGAGCTCTACAAGAGACCCACAAAGGACGGATGGGGGAATGCAATTGCATGAGGTTGTTTTATTGTGAAAGGGTTCTTCTATGCACCTAAAGATGAGCAAGCCTACGAGTTGTGGGATGATAAGTCAGAGGCCTTGATAGCGATGCATCTTGTACAAGAAATCAAATTTCCAATGGATCCACACCTAGTTTGACAGTGGTTAGGGTCTTTTTAGATGGCTCATAAATAATGCTCACCTTAATCATCAGAACTCTTCCTTTTTGGTGTCCTAGAACGCGTCACACGGTTAGTATAAGATTGCCCCTTTGGAGAGCTTCCTTCTTGCCTCACGGGTGACACAAAAACATTTAGCTCACCTTGATCATCACAACCCTTCCCCTCTTTGGCATCCTAGAATGAGTCACGCGATTAGTACATGCTTGTCCCGGTTCTGTGCTTGCAGTGTGATTGTGCCCACTTGGGGACATTCTTCCATCATGCCTCATGGGGGGGTGATAGCTCTCCTGCACTCAACTTAGTTCTTGGAGTGGTGCTTTTTGTTGACATCGCCCTCCCCTTCTTCCAAACCAACAATGATAACACTTATTGAATCAATAGTGTGGTCTCATCATGTGAAAGCATAATGATGCAAATAAAAAAACAGTCACACCAGGCATTCTTCCCACACGAGACATTTGCTTTGGGGTTTCCTCTGCATCTGGAAAATGAAGCCTATGCTCCACAACCTCACTCAGATCAACATGTTCATGTCTTAATTCTGCTCCTCCTTGCTTACGAAAAGACGGTGCTGAGGTGTAGCCTGCACATTTTGAAATTCATTATTAGTAGAAGCAGCACATCTTTCAAATGATGAGAAGAAGACATACACAAATTGCTTCAACACATGGTAATTCATCTATCAATTTCCAACCATTGGTTTGAACTCGATAATTACCCTATTTCGAGGTTGGAAGCAAAGTATGTGATTTTCAACATAGAGCTTTGCAAACTGGTTGAAAACTAGTTTATAAGTTGGGGAACCTCTAAGGGTTTTTTACCACCACAGGTTTCCAACCAGTTAATAACCATATAATAGGTTATAAGGGTTTACAAACCATTGGCTAAAACCATTTTATAAGTTGACAACCAATTATATAAACATCAGTTGTTAACTTATAAACTGGTTAAAACCCAGTTTATAAATTGGGCCACTTGAATGGGTTTTAACCCTTGTTTTCTAACCCCTTTGAAACTAGTTTATGTGTTGGAAGTGTTTATAACCACCACACTGGTTGATAACCAGTTTTTAAAAAAGTGAGAGCATGACAAATGACAACTGGCTTCCAACTTGTTGACATCCAGTTTATAGATTGAGAGTATGACAAATGGCAATTGGTTGACAGCAAGTTTATAAGAGAAGGGGCACTTGCAAGGGTTTTAGACTATTGGTTTCAGTTCGTTGACAACCAATTTATATGCTTGGAGCATAACAAATGGTTTTCAATCACTAGATTGACACCCACTGTAATAGCTTGGAAGCACTTCAAATGGGTTTTAACCGGTTGCCAATGGGTTGGCATATAGTAAGTGCTTAAAGGTGGTATTAACAAATCCAAAGCAGTGCTAATCAAATAAAACCTGTTAAAGAGTATAGGTTGATACCTTTCTTTTCAAGCATGGTATGAACAAGTGGTTTCCTTATACCACCATTTTTTGGCTTCTTCGGGTATGACTTGGCTACAACCAACTACAATGCACTTTCCTTTAACACATACATAAGAGTAGCAAAACACATGGTACGCATGCTTGCAAGGTAATATAAACAGACCAACAACAGACTGGTCTGCTTCAAATCCAAGGCCACCCTGGGTAACTTTTCGTCACAAATCAATATACTATCCTTATGTAGAAGAATCTTTGGTGGTTGTGGAATGATCATCGTGCTAGAGTTCTCTAAATTCACACCCATCATGAAAACTCTGCTAGAACCTGCTTTCTCCACAGCCTCATTCTTGTGGTCTAAATCGGCCTACAAACACAAACAAAGAGGCAATGAACATGGCATAGAGTTTCTTCATATGTAGAAAACACATATACATACCTTTGATTTTTCAAGAGCTTCTCTAGTGACACAAAGTTTATCTTAAAGCTGCCGCGCTCTGCTTGTTCTTGTGCATCAAGAGGCATGTTATTTGATGGACACATCATGATATGGTATTTAATTGCACCTTCAATGCAATGCAAGATGCACTTTGCCTCCTCTACCTTCGCTGTCGCTTGTTATACAAAGAGGCAGCAATGCAGCTTCTTTGATGCACTAAGTATTCAGTAGAATGTCATCCAACAATGTTTGCACCTGACCTGAGACCTCCACCTCTACCTCATATAGGCTACCTTGTGCCAATGGAGTGTATGCGTCCTGAGATAGTGTTACACCACAGGAGCTCATAGATGACATCGACTGTACACTTCCCTCGCACATCCACTGAGTTCTTTTTTTCTGTAATTACCATCGACACTTGACTTCTTAACAACCTGCTCAGCAAATATGGCCCACTTCATAGGACCGGGGTAGACCTGGTAGACTTAGCCTCGGGCCAATTGAAGGCCCATAGAATAGTTTGAGGGTGTAGTTTAGTAAACTTGTTTATATAAAGTATACAAGGGTAGGTGGTGCTCATGCTTTGCCATTCGTAACATCACCTTCTTGTCTTTCTTAGGGAGCTTTGAAAACACTCTTAGCCAATGCTTTGATGGCACCTCATTGTTGGGAGTCAGATGCCTTGCATCCTCCCCCTCAAGATTGAGACCATACACTTTGGAAAAATCCTTTGAAGTCCTACAAGATTCTTTCAATGGCTCTATCTCTAACTTTGGGTGGTGAAACTTGGTGGGTTCCCGCTTCTGACATGCAGAAAACATTGGTTAGACAAGCAACCACACTCTCCTTATCTCTCATATATTGAGCTCAAGACCACCAACATCTATGGAGCTCGATTAGCAGGTTGATGAGAGTGATTTGAGAGAGAGAGAGAGAGAGAGAGAGAGAGAGAGAGAGAGAGAGAGAGAGAGAGGGTCACCTTTGTATCTTTATTGCTGCCCTTTGAGTTAGCCGTCGCGCCAAAGATGTAGACATTTTCTCAAGTAGCTATCAGTGGGGGAGAGGAAGAGAGAGGAGATCTTTTGACTTTGAGTTTTTTTGAATGAGACGGTGCATGTAGATAATGCATGTGGGAAAAAATAATTACCCTACTTTCAATTATCCCCCACCATCTTTTCAGTTATGTACATTTTCTTTTCTTAGTTTTCAAAATATTTTTATTTTTTTTCCAATTCCAAGTTGCAAACCACAACCCAAAAACCACTATTTCTATTGGTCCAAAGTGTACCACCTTACCATGCATCCATATATATATATACATGTATATACATACATACATACATACATACATACATACATACATACATATACATATATATATATATATATATATATATATATATATATATATATATATATATATATATATACATACATACATACATACATACATACATACATACATACATACATACATACATATATATATATATATTCAAAAAGATAGATGCAACAATTCCTTTTTTTTAAAAAGACAAAGTGTCATAATGTGGGCCTTCTACAGGGTCATGTCTAAGAACATGTGACGACAAAGCAATTGAAGACATATTGAGCTGCATGATGTGAAGAGAACCTAAGAGACATTGTTTTGTTTGAAAATAGTAAACGATTTTGGCATTTTTGTTGGAACTATGGATGAAGCTTAAGAACACTTGGGCTTTCCTTTTATGGCACCACCTTAACTCGATCCGAGGAAAGGCCTCTTATTGTAGAAGCACGGGTAGAATCTTTTGCATCTTGATGTCTACTTGAGTGTGCATAGACGTGCATTACTTATGTTGTAATATGAAGATGACTAGACTCTGGTTAGAGAGTGCACCCATGGAAACTAGAGATATGTGCATATAACACACATGAAATAACATAGGCTTTATATTAGCCAAGATTGCATTATATTTGAGATATATTTTTACAAGATGTGAGCTCCTTAAAAGGCAGTGGTTATAAAGTGGTTGTAACTAATTGCCAATGGATATGCATGTGTGAATGTAATGTGTAAATGTGCATATGCATAAACATAAACAATATCTAAACAGTTTTCCTTTCTAAAACCGAACAAAGGTTTTGTGAGGAAATATGCAAGATGCATTTTGTGAGGTGGGGGAGATAGCCGAGTGGTACGGGCTCTTGCCCTTCACCGCGACAGCTTAGGTTCAATACCTCGCATGTGGTCTGTCAATTTCCACACTAAAAAATATTTTTTTTAAATATCCCTCTTAATTAAAAAAAAGTGCGTTTTGCATGATTGGGTTACATGCTAAGCCCGAATGAAAAGGGGCTTTGAGATTGTACAAAGAGAGTGATAGCACGTTGCTGTTGACGATGTTTTAGATAAAACCTTCAGCACGGTAGCTTCATCTTCAAGGGCAAAATTGGGCATGTCTTTGGTGTATGTCTTTGGGTGCGCAACTGAGACAAAATCAAGTTGAAGTACAGCTACCATATATTCCACCCCTTTGTGTTAGTAGGAACAAGCACGAGAAAAGCTCGGCCGGGCAATATCCTAGATGTCATTGAAGGGAGTTGGGCTTGTCGGTTTTGAGGATAGGGTGGATTGCATGACTAGAAACTAAAATGAACCAACAAGGTTCTTGTGAGAACCTGTAAAACCACATGATGAAATCCAAATTGGTGGGAGTGCTTACCTTCACAAGCAGAAGGATATGGCTTGACGGAGGTGTCAACAGTGGGGTAGATTGAGGGTGTTGGTGTTGCCAAAACATAGCCTAGGAAGTGGGCATCAGAGCCATTTAGGATGATGCCTAAGTGGGCATTAAGAGATGCAGTACATAACCCAAGGAAAACAAAGGAACCACAAGACCAGATTCTAAATGAGGAACTACAGGAGTAGGGATAGGAACATTCTCACCAAACTTTTGTGAGGCACAGTGGCCTGGTTGCAAATGCAGGGTGTTGTGGAGAGCAATTGTTGCCATGAGGATTTAGAGGCCCACTATAGGAGTTGGGATAGGAACATTCTCACCAAACTTTTGTGAGGCATAGTGGCCTGGTAGGGTGTTGTGGAGAGCAGTTATTGCCTTGAGGAGTGCCAGGGATACCTCATCTATGGAACCCAAGATGGCTATGCAGAGAGCTAAGGACTGCATGAAGGTGAAGCATGGTTGTCACTAATTGCTCTCGCACAATCGTCCGCCGATGATGCATGTGCCTGTGTAAATGTCATGTGTGCACGTGCGTATGCCTAAGTATTAACCATACCTTGAAACCTTTGGTGGTCATTTCTTGGTGGCGTCACTCTCGTATGCCAGGTGGTTGGACAAACAAGGGTGCACGCTTATAAGAAATAGTAATCCCAACCCGTGAATTTGGTGCGCCCCACCGTCAACGCTGGAAGTGATATCGTCCGACCTTCCATTATTCTAGAGTTAAACTCCTCCTTTCGTTTCTTAGCTCCATCTTCTCGTCCACGTCGATCGATGATGGCCGTTCTCAGATCGCCCAGCTATTTCGCGTCCTCGCTTGTGCTTCTTGCCGTCGTAGCCCAAGCTTGGGCCTCTCCTGAAGTATTGTTTCCTGGCTAATTAGCAATCGATGGCATTAATTGTAATATCGGCCTTTTGAGGGAGCTACCAATTACTGACGCTAATGGTTTGGCTTCGTGTTTTCGGACATGTCTACTGCAGTCGTATGTGGTTTACATGGGCCGCCACTCGGGAGATTTGGAGCCAGAAAGCATCCACGCAATTCATCAAGGACTGCTCACAAGCGTTGTAGGCAGGTGAGTTTTGAAACAGATCGTGTTTCTTGGTACTCGGCTGATTCTTGTGTGGTTTAGGAAACAAGTCTCGTAATAGTCAGCCCTTACTCTTGTTGAAATCCGCAGTAAAGCTGTCACTCACGACTGCCTTGTGTATAGCTACAAACATTTTATAAATGGTTTTGTTGCATTTCTAGAGCCTCACCACGTCTCTGCTATATCCGGTACTCTTCAGCCTTCATTTAATTTTACATTGGAAATTTGTCTAAATATTTACGCATCCAAGTCCTAACATTCGAGTGTGTCGTATATTGACCTCTCTGTAATTGTGTGGCTAAAGAAATGCCCGGAGTTGTGTCTGTCTTTCGCAATAGAGCACACAAGCTGCACACCACTCGGTCGTGGGAATTCCTTGGTCTGGAATACCCATCAGGAGAAACGTCTAAACAATCCCTTTGGAAGAAAGCCAACTATGGTGCGGACGTCATTATTGGCATGATGGACACAGGTAATAATTATTAGTGTGCAGCTAGCCCTTGTTTGTGCTGGGAATATTGATACTCGAATTAGTGAGTGTCTCCATTTGTGCTAAGCAGGTCACAGGGCAAGCTAAAGCTGCTTGATCCTGAACGGTAGTATATATATATGCAGGAGTTTGGCCTGAGTCCGAAAGCTTCAATGACAGAGGCTTTGGATCGATTCCTGGAAGATGGAAAGGTACTTGTGAGAGCGGCTCAAATTTCACGTCGGCCAACTGTAATAGGTGTACCCCCAAGTTCCAACTATGATAGAATTTGAGTCGGATCACAACAGTAATAATAGATCCATCTACTCTCAAATTCTGATCGAATTAGATTAAGGTGTTCATATGTAATAAATTGGAGGTAAGCAGTACTGCGGCAAATGACAAACAGAACAGTACTCCTCAGTTCACCATATTCGCTACAGCTACACTCACAATTCAATTACACACAGGAAGTTGATTGGAGCACGCTACTTCGTCAAGGGCTACGAGGCTGCGAATGGGCCTTTGAATGTGACGGCCACTGGCGATTTCCTGTCTCCTAGAGACAAAGAAGGCCATGGGTCTCACACAGCGTCCACCGCAGGGGGGAGCTTTGTGGCTGGGGCCAACATTTTCGGGTTTGGCAATGGGACCGCCAAAGGGGGAGCTCCCTTGGCAAGGCTGGCCGTGTACAAGGTGTGCTGGCTTGGGAACTGCTACGACGCTGACATCCTTGCAGCTTTTGATGCTGGCATTCACGACGGCGTGGACGTCTTCTCCGTCTCACTGGGCCCGGGCCTGCCGCTCGTCGACTACTTCGCCGACGCAATCTCTGTGGGTAGCTTCCACGCCGTCACCACAGGCAAGCTCGTAGTTTGCTCTGCCGGGAATGATGGACCCGCTACAGCCACCGTCTCTAACGTGGCCCCTTGGATCTTCACGGTGGCAGCAAGTAGCATAGACCGAGATTTCCCGGCAGATGCAGTCCTTGGAGATGGATCAAGTTTCACGGTGAGCGTTCAAGTAGTAGAAATTAATTTGCCTTAAAATTACGGATATGCCTTCAATTTTTGCTGCAGTAGCTAATCCCGGCCAGGCTTCTGTGAGTTTAGGGGGCTAGCCTTTCCGAATACAAACTTGCGAAGAAAATGTATCCTCTTGTGTTTAGCGGCGACGTCCAACTAGCCAGTGCAAACGTCTCCGCCGGGTGAGATTTTCAACACTCTAGCTAGCAAATCTCTACCTGCAGCCTGCTATAAATTGACTTTTGGAGATTCCATATATTATATATTTATTTGTTAATTCTCATGATGATGGTTATGTAGCCAAATGTGTTTCCCTGGCTCACTGGACCCGGAGAAGGTTAACGGAAAGATCGTGGCTTGCATGCGAGGGGTGACCCCTCGGGTGCAGAAGGGCACGGTGGTGAAGCAGGCAGGCGGGGTGGGTCTTATCCTCCTCAACCAGCCCATTAACGCATACGAGCTGGTATCGGACCCCGACGTTCTCCCGGCTACCAGTGTAAACGCAGCCGACGCAAGGTCGATTCTCACATACATCCTCAATGAAACAAGGTAATTAAAGCACCCCAGCTAGCTAGCTCTCTAGCAATTCGTTGGTTTCTCGCCTGACGCCTACCTCTCATTATGGATGGACTTGTAGGTCTTCCGCTTTTGCTTTCATTACCTATCCGACGACGCTGCTTAAAGCAAAACCTGCTCCTCAGATGACATCCTTCTCTTCTCAAGGTCCTAATAGTCTCAACCCTGACATTTTGAAGGTGAGCCACTTTACAATATTAAGCAGAAGCTGCAGCAGCCCCTCCCAGATTGAGCGTAAGTTTGGCCTCATGGTGAATTTTGCAGCCTGATATCACCGCTCCGGGGCTGGACATCCTCGCAGCGTGGACCCAAGCATCTGCGCCGACCTCGGAGGTCTCCGACCACCGCGTCGTGAAATATAATGTGATTTCCGGCACATCCATGTCCTGCCCGCATGTTACCGGCGTCGTGGCCCTTGTTCGGGCTCTTCACCCAGCATGGAGCGCTGCTGCCATAAAGTCAGCATTGATGACCTCAGGTACTACTCTCGGGCAGCAGGGAATTGTGATCAAATGACTTTTTGTTGTCCAAACTTCAACTTCAAGCAAGGTCGCAAAAACTTGCAATTTGCACTTCTGCCGAGCACTGTCTGCTGTGCTGCTTTTTCAGCCTTCTGTTTTGTGTTGCGTCCAAGACTTATTGTTAAAGTTCCAAGTCGACTGATGTTCCTCTGCTTCCTGCAGCAACGCATCACGACAATGCCATGGGCCAGCCGATCCAGAATGGATCGCTGGAAAAGGCCACTCCGTTCAACTACGGGGCCGGCCATGTGAATCCTAATGCCGCGGCAGATCCTGGGCTTGTGTATGACGCGTCTCCAGAGGACTATTTTCTGTTCCTTTGCAGTCTTCACTACAATCAGTCCTCATTGACGAATCTCACTGGCAACAAATTGATTTGCCCCGAGCAGTCCCCCTCAGTGGTGGACCTCAACTATCCATCCATAACATTATCGCGTCTGTCAGGAAACCGCAAGGTGCTGCGCACCGTCACCTACGTCGGAGGCAACAACACATATGAGGTGGTCGTGAGGCCGCCTCAAGGAATACATGTAGAGGTGCTCCCTTCAAAGCTCACGTTCTCGGTCCTTGGCGAGAAGAAAGAATTCAGCGTTCTCTTTGGGGTGAAGAGTGACCCCGGTTCCAGGGGGAAATGGGTGTTCGGGTACCTCACCTGGACAGACGGCACGCATTTTGTGACCAGCCCTATTGCCGTCGTTAATGCAGCATGATCATTGCGCACCACCTACACTAGTCGCATTCTTTCTGCAAGCACAGTGTGCTGTGCGCGTGATCATCACTCACCAGTGTCACCAGAACTGCTGAGAAGGTCCACTGCTCCAAAAATTACTTTTACCAAAAAGAAAGCACCCATGGGTAGTATCTATCCCCTTGACATTAACTCATTAACTCATGGTATAATGTATTGCAAACGTAACAGGCTACCGCCGCTATTGGGAATTTACCTGTGTTCACTGACCCACCATTGTTTCCTAATAATCTAAAAACTTTGACCCTAAACTAGATCCCACTTCATGTATTGAAACTATTGCGGAGTCCGGACCTTGGTGAACCTTTGAACGTGGAGGAATCGTCAGCAAAAAATTATTAAAGTCATTCTATAAACAAAAAATAACGTTCAATCCAAAATTCACAAGAATTAATTCATGATGAAATGAAGATATGGTAATAGATTTTATACTTAAACACCATATTAAGAAATTCATAAAAATCTTAAATCCCACCTTAGTATATTTAGACTATATTTGTGAAAGTCCACAAGAACGAAGTGTAAAAATTGTGTAGATTTGGACTATATTAGTTAAAATCATCTAGAAAGAATTGTTACATCTTTCTATGCATAAATTCAATTTTAATGAGAATAACACTTTTGAAATAAAAATAAATCTTTTAGAATGCACAAACGGAGGGGATTACTTTTTTTTTATTAAACTAATGATAAACTTTAGCTCTACAAAATTTAAGAAAACTTTTCCATAACCTCCTTTATATGGCTGACCATTTCTCAATTTTTACATTCTAACATCAATTTAAAATTAATCCCAATTTGAAGTAAAGTACTCTAATCTACTCAATTTTCACTTTCTAAAGAGTAAACAATAAGATAATTAACTTATTTGTTGCTCGTTTTAGGATAAAGAAAGGCTGAATTCTTAAGGAAGAGAAGGGGGTAGCCTTTTCATCAAGGCATAATATCAGGATTTACTTCAATCACTAAAAGAAAGCAAAGAAATCAAAAAACCATAGATTAGAATTTAAAAAGTAGATTTTTTAGCTTACATGGAGTTTTGTAAGCTTTCTTTTGGCTTAAGGGATTGAGGGTTCTACTCTTGTTTGGATCAAGAGTGGCTACCAATTCTTTTGGAGAGGATTTAGTCAAAAACAATTGAATTATCAAGTGAATTCAATGTATTTGTCTCTGGGAATAGTGCATAAATACTATTAACCTTTTACAAAGGAAAAGGCTTCTATTTATAGAAAAAAATGAGCCTCTAACCAAGCAAACTGATTCTAGAATTTTCCAAATCAATTTGGTCAATTTTTGACCATTTTTGGGTCATTTTAGCTTACTTTTTGGATCTAGTTAGTGTAGACAAAAGCCTTAACTAATTGAACTGATCTGACCGAACCCGTAAGTCCCATAGTCAGATCAGGGAAAAGATTGCACTTGAATCATAGAGACCAATGCTTTTTTCCTCATTGAGAAGCACAACCGTTGATTCTTTTCCATAGAATTATTTTTGTCTGGGATTTACTTCATCTATCGTATCATAACATAATTGAGTCTCACATTAGGGATCCATCAGTCCAGCCTAACCCCATCCAGTCCCGTGGGTTAGCCAACCGTCCAACCACTGTAGTGATGGGATCCAATTAAGAATTTGGTCAGGTTTTTATCTTGGGTACCAGGGAAAAGAGTTCCCAGGCCCCCTAGCCGGGTATTCATGCAAACTTAAAACTAGTCACACCACTTACACACCCAATATATGAAATTGCCTTTTTCATAGAATCAGCTATCTTTAAAACAATCATTTAATGAAATCATAGAGTCACTGTTCATAATCCTCAAAATCTCTGGTTGAATCCTTAATTCCAATCATTCCTTCATCGACGAACCTAAATTAATTCTCGTGTTAGATGATTTTCCTGGTGGAATCACCCGTGTCTTCCGAGCAAGGGAAGTTTTTCCGGTTCGATTTTGGAAGAACCGAGGGATTAGTCTCTTGTCCGGATATTCGTGGGTGAGGCACTGAGTGGGAGACTCTGCCCTATGTAAGAAATGCTACTTCTGCTGCGCTAACACCCCCGAATTCGATGCACAGTGGTGGGGGCAGGGATCTCTAAGATATTCTTCAGTAGTTCTACTCCCTTGGGTTAACTGTAGGAATTCATTAGTCCTGCTTTCCAGGAAGCCGAGAGGACAGAATCTCTTCCTGAGGTATGCCTTGAGATCATCCCACGTCTGGGTGTTCTAATCCAAGCGGTTTGTCTCATAGGGATTTTTCCATGCTACTCTGGTTGTTTCTACAATCTTTAGCATGGCAAGAGCAATCTTACTTTTCTCATTGTATCCAGTGACATCGAAGTATTCTTCCATGGCTTTGATCCACTTCTCCACAGCCTTGCCTAAGTTTTTTCCTTCACCCTTGAAGGGACTTGGCTGAGATCTATGAAGAGCCTTGCGAACATCAGGGTCAAGATCTTCCTCATCCGTGAGAGGATCTGGCTGTCTGCCACACGATTCGCATGTCTCATGATTCTACCAAAACGATACATCATTAAATTTCTATTTGAGTTCGTCTCGAGATCCTAAGACTTAAGAAGTTTAGAATTAATTACTTCAAATAAGGTAATCGTTCTTACTAGAGATCTATGACATACGTATGAGAAAACAAATCTTATTTCTTTAAACTCGATATCTGATAGTCAAATCACTTAGACAACTGAAAATTTTTCACAAAGTTATGGAACAGCTAGAGGGGTATGTACACCCTATTGAGTGGTCTTCAGCAAGTTTCCAGGACTTGGCATCCCACCGTAATAGTTGTTGATCCTTGTGAGCAGTATGGTGCCTCTTTGACTCGGAAGTAGAATGGTTCGTTGATTTGGTTGATGTATACTAGATTGGACGGGAGCTTCCTGATGAGGCTGTTGAGCCCATGTTTGTAGATGACTCTTTGGGAGGCTGGATTACGTATCTTGTGATTTTTGCAGCATGCAAAGGATCTTGGACTCTTTTACACAAGAGGGGGATTGATGGATGGAGTCCGACTCCACGATTGGAGTGACTCAGATTGGGGAGGAGATCCAGACATGAGGAGATCTACTTCAGGTGATAGTTTTACCCTCGGCTCAGGATCAGTTTTATGGAGTAATAAGAGGCAGCTATCTCTTGCCTTATCGACAGAGGTAGAGTACCGAGCTGCTTTCTTGTGGTGGTGCTTGTGAGAGAGGTGGTGAGGTTGCAGAGGTTACTTGGCAGGATTGGGTTTCCACTGGTGGAATCCTTGGTCATCCAGAGGCACTTTGTTCGTGAAAAGATTGTTGGCTGATGACATCTTGCTAGAGTTCTGTTCGACGGAGGACAGTGCGGTGGACCTCTTCACGAACTCCTTATCTCAGGCATTGCTCCGGTGGCACTCTAGCTTCCTGGGGATGGTTTCACAGCCAGGAGCTGAGAGGGGGTGTTAGAAGTCATCTCCTGTCTATACCTATTTACCAGGGCCTCTGTTGTGGGTGTGCCCGCCCTTTTAGGTGTTTTCTCATTTTTCCTCACTCCTCGTATTTTTCCCCCATTTTTTCTATTTTTTATGTGGCTTGGGTGGTAGTCCTGTGGTGGTGGTAGGAGGACCTTGATCTTGGCCGATTGCATCTGTATGTTTGTGCTGGAGGTGGCCGACTATATGTGACAGGTCATGGATACCTCTGATGCTAGCCGACACCCCCTGCAGCTAGCCGACTCGTGTTTATGCTAGTCGTGGAGTTATAGAGCCTGTCGGCTATCCCATGAGCAGGCCGACTGCAGTATTGGGGCCATATAAAATGGCCCCACAGCCCTTGTCATTTTGAGTATTGTATTTCCAGGATCTTGTGTATATAGAGCAGAGTTACACGCCTATCTATCTCCTCTTGTGCTGTCTATTTTCTGCACTGTGCTTGCTCTTGTGTTTCCAGATTTTATCATCATCTCCGCTGCGTATTCTGACATATAGATTTTTTATTTGATAGAATACTTAAGCTTTTCCTAATCTATCTAATGATGTGCACAATGCAACCCAATGGCTTTTTTGCAAAGATTAATGTGGTGAGATTAATTTTTAAAATGAACAAAAACTCAAAAAACTACAAATGCAAGAAGGAACTAGCTAAAATCAAAGAAAATTAAATTAAGCACTTACTTATAATCATGCAACTTGAGCCCAAAGGATTTCTCCATGCTCCATTGCACCAAGGTGGGCAAAATATATCATAAAATAATAATAAACAAAAGTTAAACCGGTGGATTTGTACTCTAAAGGTTAACTATTGCCAAGTGTGATGGCCGTACGGACGCGAGCCCGGTACGAGCACACCACGCCTTTGCCACACGCGGCCTTCCATGGTCCATGCTTCATGACGTGACTCCATCGGCCTGTCGAGCGCGTCTCACGCGTTTTCCTTGCGGGTCTCACCGGTCACTTGCGTTCATGCTCGGCTTGGCTCCATCGGCCTCGACTCGGGTCTTGCCTTCCATCCATGATCCGCCGGCCCGGCCTCATCTCGGCCCGGCGGACCGACGAGCCGTGCCGTGCCGACACAAATGCTACCATTCCAATTCATCATCATAATGGGTACCACGCACTGGCTATCCTAGATGGTGGGGAGGGGGTTAGCATCATTAAAAAATATTGTTGGGAAAAATGGAGAAAACACGATCTTTAAAAAAAAAGCAGATCTAATCGTTAAAATGGCTAATGGAGCATCTTCGAGGTCCATTAGGCTTTTGGAGAATGTTAAATTCGGACTTTTTATGTTTCACTATCATCATACATTTGTGGTCATGGACTTCCTACGCCAACCTGATACATATGACATAATATTGGGGAGACCCTTCATGAGGGAATTCAAATTGGTGCATGATTGGGCTTTGGATCATGTTTATGTACAAAAGGATTTGCAAATCTTAAAGATTAATCTGAGAACATGGAAAGCACACCCCATGGAGGGGCAGTTGTTTGGTAACGATTCAGTCTCACAACAAAACGAACCACTTCTATATAGATATGCCAAACCGTGGAGGGAGATTCCAAGGATGAAGAGGAAATGAAAATGTATGCATCACTTCCTCCTCCGGACTTCAGTGAAAATTGGATGTATGTGTTGGCTACCATTGATGTAATGCAGCCCAGGGGAACCCAGTATTTGGAATCTGGAACCGTCCCACGACCTCTATCTACATGGTTAATTGGCAGATCATGGATGAGGAATCAGGAGGGGAGGCATAAAGTACAGAAGGTATTGTAGCATGAAGCCGTACCAGTGCTCGGCGCCTCTCAGATGGTGGCGAAAACAGAAACGATATATAGCCCGACGAAATGCCCTATTATGAAGAAAACTCACAGATGCCCAGTGACTGAGGTACCTTGAGGCCACTAAGGTACACGATGAGTTCTCAAAGGATTGTGGCGAGGAGTTGACTAAGATATCGTTAGAGGGAAGGCACAAAGAGAAAATCATCCTTCAAGATCCAGACACACCCAAGCTTACCAAAGCTAGGTACCGAAAATGCAATAAAGCCTTAGCAGAGGCAAAACGTGAGGCTAAAAAGATCATGGGTTTTTGGCTAAAGCCAAAAATGACAATGAGGACAAGCCATACTTGCTTTCAGTACCTGACCACTTCAAAACCTACACTGTTGGACGAACGGAGGGTGGTCCGACTGACAACTACAAGGGTGAAAGAGGATGGACTGTCCACATCGTACGATGGCCCGACAAGAGGTGGATCTTGTGGGACCAGGGGAAGAAGCTCGGCCCGTATACATTGCTCTAAAGATTTGACTTTCGGTTGAAGAATGTTGAGATATCGAGCTCTAGTGAGGCGGTGGACACTGATGACCCGCCTGGGGGATAGGCCCCGCACTTACACCACTGGCATGGTTGGTGAGATCCTGGGTGATATGCGGCCAGTGGGATGACAGGCTGTGTGACAACCACTCTAGAGACTGGCATAGTTATAGCGCCAGCTCATTTAGTCGGGTTCACACTATAGAGAACCCGTGTATGTATTGGTTGAGTACCTTTCATATTATTGTGTACTCTTATCTTGTATATGGTGTGTTGAGTGTTGAGTAGAGAAGAAGAAGATTTTCAGCCTCTCACCTTGTGTGTTCTCTATTAGGGTTTTGTGAGTGTGTATGTGTGCTTACAAGAGCTCAAGCTCTCTTCCCCCCTGCATCTTTTCATGGTATCAGAGCCAGGTTCGTGCTAAGGGCTGAGCTGCAAGCAAGAGAACCACAGGAAGCGGTACGAGGGTAAGAGCTTCAACTACTCTTCCCTATTGTGTTGGTGACTACACCCTTGTCGGGAGCTCTACGGGAGGCACCCGCAAACGATCTCCGATTGAGGAGCTTTCTTCGCGGGAGTGAAGCTATAGGGCAACTATGCAGTCCTTTGGACTGCAATTTTCGGGCCGAAAACGCGTTTCGGGCGCGTCTGGACCTCCGTTTTTCAGAAAGCAGGCGATTTCGAGCACTGCGGGTAAGTCATCGATTCTCTGCAGAACTCTGTTTTACGAACTGCAGAAAGACAGATTGACTGTGCAGACACTGTGGGTGCTGCAAAGAGGTCTACAGTTGCTATTGGGTGTATGTATGCACATTGAAGTCACAGGTTGTGACATTTGAGTACTACAGTACCGCTGTGCAGAAATTACTGTAGGTTGTGCGGAAAAACCAGAGTGCAGGTTCTGGTAAAATTGTGTGTTTGGCAAGATGTCTAATGATGGCATAACACAGATTGTGGCTGAGAAGCTGGATAAGAATAACTTCCATGCTTGGAGGTTCAGGTTAACGAATTTCCTGATGGGAAAAGGCTATTGGGACTACATAGAAGGAGAGCATGAAGAGGCACCGGAGATACCGGATATAAATCCGACTGCTGCAGATGTGAAAGAGTTCAAAGACTGGAACCAAGGAGCCAGGAAAGTAATGTATTGGCTATCCATTAGTATACAGGACACCATGATTGGGCATATTCAGGATGCCAAGTCTCCCAAGGAGGCATGGGACACCTTGGTAAAGCTTTATGAAACAAATACCAAGGCTCGTAAGATACAGTTGAAGAATGAACTTCATACTGTGGAGAAAAAGAGCATGTCTGTGAATGACTATGCGCTGAAGATAAAGGGTATTGTGGAATCCCTTACATCTATTGGTGTTTCAGTAGATGATGATGACAAGGTGGAAGTCTGTCTACGTGGTCTCGGGCCACAATACAAGGCGTTTAAGACGTCTATTCAGACTCGGGAAAATATTCCCAACTTTACAGATTTGGTGTCTATGCTGATTATCGAAGAGAAGAACTTGGGTGAAGACCAACAGTCTTCACAAAGCAAAAACAGTTCAGAGCAACAGGCCTTCTACACGAGTTCAGGAAGAGGACGAGGTAGAGGAGGCCGTGGACGCGGTCAAGGAGGTGGCCGAACAGGTAATCAGAATTATGGCCAGCAGCAGCAGCAGCAACAACAGTCCCAGAATCAACAACAACAACAACACGCAGGTGGAAGAGGCAGATTCAGAGGCAGGGGGAGTCAAAGAGGCCGTGGAAATTGGCAAAGGCAATATAATGATGCACGTGAATGCTACTATTGTGGTAAGCCAGGACATGTGCAGTCAGAATGTTATAAGAAGCAAGCTGACATGCAAAATGGGAAAGTGCAGCAAAACAACTATGCATCCTCAAGCAGAAATAATGAGGACAATGAAAGGTTGTTTGTTATGCAGCATGTTGTAAATGCCATGTCTGAAAATATTGATGCAGCACAAAAAGATAATGTATGGTATGTGGATTCAGGCGCTTCGAACCACATGACGAGTCATGGGGAGTGGTTCAAGGACATGAAGAACCCGGAAAGACCAGGTTTTGTGGAAACAGGGGATGACACTGCTCATCCAATTGCCCACATTGGAGATGTGCCATTATCTATGCAGGATGGCAAAGTGAAGTACCTTGCAGATGTACTTCATGTACCGAACATAACAAAGAATCTGGTTTCAGTTGGCCAGATGATTGAGCAGGGGTTGCAGGTTCGGTTTAACCCTGATGGGTGTTATGTTGAAGATTTCAAAGACAAGTGCAGGTTGGTTGCAAAAGGCAACAGAGTGGGCAGAATGTTTACGTTGGATGTAGACATGCCTGAAATGAGTGCTGCGATGTTTGCAAATGGTTCAGGAGTTGTTGCAGACACAGACATATGGCATAAAAGAATTGGACATGTAAATGTGCAGAGATTGAAGTCTATGCAGACAAAAGAAGTTGTGACAGGGCTGCCAAAATTTAGAAGTCTATGCAGACAAAAGAAGTTGTGACAGGGCTGCCAAAATTTAAAGTGGAAGGTATGCAGAAAATATGTGAAGCATGCCAATTTGGGAAGCAAACAAAGCATGTGTTTCCACGTAACAGATATGTGAGCATAAATGCACTAGAAGTTGTGCATTCAGATGTATGGGGTCCTACAAAGACCATATCTATGGGAGGCTGCAGGTATTATGTGACCTTCATTGATGACCACACAAGTTAAGTGTGGGTATATTTCATGAAGGAGAAGAGTGAGGTGTTCACTCACTTTCAGAATTTCAGATTTTTGGTTGAAAAGCAAACAGGGAAATATGTTAAGTGCCTAAGGTCAGATGGAGGGGGAGAATACTTCTCCAATGAGTTCTCTGAATTTTTGAAAAAGAATGGTATTCGGAGACAGTTCACATGCAGATACACTCCGCAGCAAAATGGAGTTGCTGAGCGGAAAAACAGGCACATTGCTGAGATTGCGCGAGCATTGATGGAAGAGAAGAATATGCCGCATTGCTATTGGGCTGAGGCTGTTTCTACAGCAGTATACATCATGAACAGGACTCCAACTGCAGCCATACATGATGTAACTCCAGAGGAGAGGTTTACTGGCAGAAAACCAGATTTGTCTCATCTGAAAGTCTTTGGATGCATTGCATATGTGCATGTGCCAGATGAGCTGAGAACTAAGCTGGATCCGAAAGCTGAAAAATGTGTGTTCATTGGATATTCCCTTGAGCAAAAGGGATACAGGTGTTATAACCCTACTACACGTGAGTTGAGGGTAAGCAGGGATGTCGTCTTTGATGAGATGAGCAGCTGGTATGCTGCTGAAAAAGAAGCTGTTGGGGCTGATTTGAGTGGAAGTGTGGTTGCACAGAATGCAGGTCAGCAATCACAGTCTTTGAGTGGACCAGGAGAGTCCTCATCTAGTGGGTCTGTTGATAGACCATGGAGTGGCAGGCTACGTCATAATACTAGCCCTGCAAATGTGATTAGTACATCACGTAAAGGAAAAGAGAAAATGGTTGAGCCCCTTGGTATGCCTGACATTTCTGCAGGGCATTCTCATGTTGATGGAGAGTCTAGTGGCTCAGATATGAGCCTTGATGAGGAGCTTGGGATCCCAGCTATGAGAACACCTGGTGTAAAGAAGGCTATGGAAGCCATGAATGAAAAGCTGCGAAGATCAGGGAGAGTGAAGAACCCTGTGCAGAGATTTACATATGATGGTTATGTGGCACATCACTATGCATATATGGCAAAGGTTGTGCAGGTTGTTGAGCCCACATGCATTGATGAGGCTATTGGAAATGTGTGTTGGGAGAAAGCTATGGATGAGGAGATGGATGCACTATATGGAAATGAAACTTGGGATTTAGTGCAATTGCCAGAAGGCAAGAAAGCCATTGGATGCAAGTGGGTGTACAAAGTTAAACATAACAGTGATGGGAGCATAAACAGGTACAAGGCTAGATTGGTAGCCAAAGGATATGCGCAGACATATGGGATTGATTATGAGGAAACTTTCAGCCCAGTTGCCAAGATGGCAACGGTGAGAGTTGTGATAGCAGTGGCTGCGTCAAAGAAATGGTCTTTACATCAAATGGATGTAAAGAATGCATTCTTGCATGGGGATTTGCAAGAAGAGGTGTATATGTTGCAGCCACCTGGTTATGAGGATGTGGGTCACCCCGAGCATGTTTGCCGGTTGAAGAAAGCCTTGTATGGCTTAAAGCAAGCACCAAGAGCATGGTCTGACAAGATTTCTGAATATCTTGTCACTATTGGCTTTCATGTAGCCAATGCAGATTTCTCATTGTATGTGAGACATGGTGATAGAGGGGTTGTGCTTGTTGTCATCTATGTAGATGACTTGATCATTACGGGGGACCATGATGCAGAGATCTTTGATGTAAAGATCTTGCTTAGACAGAAGTTCGAGATGAAGGATCTGGGGGAGCTCAGATATTTCTTGGGCATTGAGGTGATTAGGTCACCACATGGTATAGGATTACTGCAGAGACAGTATGGCTTGGACATGTTGTCCAAGTATGGTATGACAGGCTGTAAGCCTATTTCTGTGCCATTGGATCAGAATGGCAAGTTGAGTGCAGATTCAGGAGAGATCTTGGAGGATCCTACTATGTACAGGAGCATAGTAGGAAGTTTGATCTACATGACGATCACCAGACCAGATTTGAGCTATGCTGTTGGGTTGGTGAGTCAGTTTATGCAGGTTCCACGGAAACCGCATTTGGATGCTGTGAGACGCATACTGAGGTATGTGAGGTCTACTTTGCATTGTGGACTATTCTATGAGACTGGGATAGAGATATATGTACATGGGTACACAGATGCTGATTGGGCTGGTAGTATCTCAGACAGAAGATCTACCAGTGGATTCATGTTCTCTTTGGGGAGTGCTGCTGTGACTTGGAGCAGCAAGAAGCAGCCTACGGTTGCTCTATCGAGTACAGAGGCCGAGTACAAAGGAGCTGCTATGGCAGCATGTGAAGTAGCTTGGTTGAGAAAGCTACTTGCAGATTTGGGTCTATCAGTGGATAGACAAGTTGTCATTTTCTGTGACAACATTAGTAGTATACAGTTGGCCAGGAACCCAGTCTTTCATGCTCGTACGAAGCACATAGAGGTCCACTACCACTTCGTCAGAGAGAAGGTCTTGGCAGGAGACCTTGACCTTGTTTATGTCAGCACAGAGGATCAGGTAGCTGACATCTTCACCAAAGCATTGGGTACAGAGAAGCTCCGCAGATTCAGGGCTTCGCTTGGTGTACATGAGATGGAGTTGAGCTCGAGGGGGAGTGTTGAGATATCGAGCTCTAGTGAGGCGGTGGACACTGATGACCCGCCTGGGGGATAGGCCCCGCACTTACACCACTGGCATGGTTGGTGAGATCCTGGGTGATATGCGGCCAGTGGGATGACAGGCTGTGTGACAGCCACTCTAGAGACTGGCATAGTTATAGCGCCAGCTCATTTAGTCGGGTTCACACTATAGAGAACCCGTGTATGTATTGGTTGAGTACCTTTCATATTATTGTGTACTCTTATCTTGTATATGGTGTGTTGAGTGTTGAGTAGAGAAGAAGAAGATTTTCAGCCTCTCACCTTGTGTGTTCTCTATTAGGGTTTTGTGAGTGTGTATGTGTGCTTGCAAGAGCTCAAGCTCTCTTCCCCCCTGCATCTTTTCAAAGAAGAAGAGCTCATTGCTCTCCTCAAGGAATTTAAGGATTGTTTCACCCACAATTACAAGGAGATGAAGGGGGTACCGCCTGAGGTTGTACATCATACGATTCCAATCATGGAACGTTCGCGACCAACCAGGCAGAAACCATACTAGATGAATCCTAAGTATGCGATAATTGTAAAGGAGAAAATTGACAAGCTCATTGTTGCGGATTTCATCTATAAAATCGAACATACGGATTGGTTGTCACCAATCGTAATAGTGCCAAAAAAGAATGGAAAACTTAGGATATGTGTTGATCTTAAAATGGTTAATGCAGCCACTAGGAAAAACCATTACCCATTGCCCTATACAGAACACGTTTTGGAAAGAGTGGCTTAGGAGAGAAGCATACAGCTTCTTGGATGGATTCTCCTGCTACAATCAAGTGTCCATAGCACCAGAGGACTAGCACAAGATAGCTTTCAATACAATGTGGGAGCCTTCAAGGACTACTTCCAAAAGTGGTTGGAGGTATTCCTTTATGATCTATGTGCACACTCTCGATAGGTAGACCATTTGGCCTACTTTTAGGAAAGTGTTCGAGCGATGTCGATTATATCATATATCACTGAACCCCTTGAAGTGTCAGTTTTGGGTCAAGCATGGTGTGAAATTGGGACACATTGTCTCAAAGAATGGTATATCCACCACTGACGATAGCAAGGTCAAACTAATATTGGAGCTGCCACCGCCTACCATCTACAAAGGAGTGCAAAGGTTTATGGGTCATGTGGGGTATTATCGCTGCTTCATAATTTTTTATGTTGAAATAGCCAAAACCTTGTACAAGCTTCTCATTATCTTTGAGTGGACTAAGGAATGTTAGGAAGCATATGATCAACTGAAGCAAGTGTTGGCAAGCGCGCCAATTCTATGACCCCCCAATTGGGATCTCATATTTCACGTGCACATTGATGTATCAAATTTTGCTATTGGTTACGTACTAGCCCAGCCTGGTGAGTTCAAATTGGACTATCCAGTTTGCTTCGCTAGTCGTCAGTTGAATGATGCAGAGGTGAATTACACCACCACACAGAGAAAGAAGGATTGGCCATGGTTTACGCCGTCAAGAAATATCGACATTACCTCTCAACTAATAAATTCATATTTTTCATGAACCATCAAGCCTTACTATACCTAGTAAATAGACCTTGCACCACGGGGAGAATCACACGATGGTTACTATTGTTGTTGGAATTCAACTTTACAGTCACGGTAAGAAAGGGAACACATCATCTGTTGGGAATTTATGCATAGAAAGATGCATAAAAGATTATTTCAAAAGTGTTATTCTCATTAAAATTGAAATTATGCATAGAAGGATGCATAAAAGATTTTTTTTTCATTTCAAAAGTGTTATTCTCATTAAAATTGAATTTATGCATAGAAGGAGGCATAAAAGATTTATTTTTATTTCAAAAGTGTTATTCTCATTAAAATTGAAATTATGCATAGAAAAATGCATAAAAGATTTATTTTCATTTCAAAAGTGTTATTCTCATTAAAATTAAATTTATGGATAGAAATATGCATAAAAGATTTATTTTTATTTTAAAAGTGTTATTCTCATTAAAATTGAAATTATGCATAGAAGGATGCATGAAAGATTTATTTTCATTTCAAAAGTGTTATTCTCATTAAAATTGAATTTATGCATAGAAGGATGTATAAAAGATTTATTTTTATTTAAAAAATATTATTCTCATTAAAATTAAATTTATACATAGAAGGAAGCATAAAAGATTTATTTTTATTTTAAAAGTGTTATTCTCATTAAAATTGAATTTATACATAGAAGAAGGCATAAAAAATTTATTTTTATTTCAAAAGTGTAATTCTCATTAAAATTGAATTTACACATAGAAAGATGCATAAAAGATTTATATTTATTTCAAAAGTGTTATTCTCATTAAAATTGAATTTATGCATAGAAGGAGGCATAAAATATTTATTTTTATTTCAAAAGTTTAATTCTCATTAAAATTGAATTTACACATAGAAAGATACATAAAAGATTTATATTTATTTCAAAAGTGTTATTCTCATTAAAATTGAATTTATGCATAGAAGGAGGCATAAAAGATTTATTTTTATTTCAAAAGTGTAATTCTCATTAAAGTTGAATTTACACATAGAAAGATGCATAAAAGATTTATATTTATTTCAAAAGTGTTATTCTCATTAAAATTGAATTTATGCATAGAAGGAGGCATAAAAGATTTATTTTTATTTCAAAAGTGTAATTCTCATTAAAATTGAATTTACACATAGAAAGATGCATAAAAGATTTATATTTATTTCAAAAGTGTTATTCTCATTAAAATTGAATTTATGCATAGAAAGATGCATAAAGAATTTAATTTTATTTTAAAAGTGTTATTTTCTTAAATTTGAATTATGCATAAATAGATGCGTAAAGAATCTTTATATAAAAAATCAGAATTCTCTTAAGTTCTATGTTTAAATTCTATGAATAGAAGTGATGAGAATATGAGGTGAATAGATGTGATGAGATAAGATGTGAATCAGATAGATGATGATTGGATGGATGGATGTGATGTGAATAGAAGTGATGAGAATATGAGGTGAATAGATGTGATGAGATAAGATGTGAATCAGGTAGATGAAGATTGGATGGATGGATGTGATGTGATGTGAATAGAAGTGATGAGAATATGAGGTGAATAGATGTGATGAGATAAGATGTGAATTAGATAGATGAAGATTGGATGGATGGATGGATGGATGTGATGCGAATAAAAATGATGAGAATATGAGGTGAATAGATGTGATGAGATAAGATGTAATGAGATAAGATGTGAATCAGATAGATGATGATTAGATGGATGGATGGATGTGATGTGAATAGAAGTGATGAGAATATGAGGTGAATAGATGTGATGAGATGTGATGTGAATCAGACAGATGATGATTGGATGGATGGATGTGATGTGAATAGAAGTGATGAGAATATGAGGTGAATAGATGTGATGAGATAAGATGTGAATCAGATAGATGATGAATGGATGGATGGATGTGATGTGAATAGAGGTGATGAGAATGTGAGGTGAATAGATGTGATGTGAATTAGATAGATGGGAATGAATGGATGGATGGATGTGATGTGAATAGAGGTGATGAGAATGAGAGGTAAATAGATGTGATGAGATGTGATGTGAATCGGATAGATATGAATGGATGGATGTGATGTGATGTGAATAGAGGTGATGAGATGTGAGGTGAATAGATGTGATGTGAATCAGATAGATGTGAATGGATGGATGGATGTGATGTGAATAGAGGTGATGAGATGTGAGGTGAATAGATGTGATGTGAATCAGATAGATGTGAATGGATGGATGGATGTGATGTGAATAGAGGTGATGAGATGTGAGGTGAATAGATGTGATGTGAATCAGATAGATGGAAATGAATGGATGTGATGTGAATAGAGGTGATGAGAATGTGAGGTGAATAGATGTGATGAGATGAGATGTGAATCAGATAGATGTGAATGGATGGAAGGATGTGATGTGAATAGAGGTGAGGTGATGTGATGTGAATCAAATAGATGTGAATGGATGGATGGATGTGATGTGAATAGAGGTGATGAGATGTGAGGTGAATATTTGTGATGTGAATCAGATAGATGGGAATGAATGGATGGATGGATGTGATGTGAATAGAGGTGAATAGATGTGATGAGATGTGATGTGAATCAGATAAATGTGAATGAGTGGATGAGATGTGATGTCATGTAAATCAATGATATGGGATGTGAGTAAATGTATGTGATGATAATGGATGTGAATGTGTATGTGAAGAATGGATGTGATGTGAATCAGATAGATGGGAATGAATGGATGGATGGATGTAATGTGAATAGAGGTGATGAGAATGTGAGGTGAATAGATGTGATGAGATGTGATGTGAATCAGATAAATGTGAATGAGTGGATGAGATGTGATGTCATGAAAATCAGAATGTAAATCAATGATATGGGATGTGAGTAAATGTATGTGATGATAATGGATGTGAATGTGTATGTGAAGAATGGATGTGAAAGAATGGATAAGGATGTGTATGTGAAGAATGGATGTGAATGTTTATGTGAAGAATGGATGTGTGAATGAGTATGTGAAAGAATGGATGTGGATGTATGTGAAAGAATGGATATAGATGTGTATGTGAAGGAATGTGATGTGATGTAAAGAGGTGAGATGTGACATGAATATATGAATGAATGTGAATATGATGGATATGAATAAATGTGATGTGAGATAAAATGAATGAGATGTGATGTGAATCAGGATAGATGTGAATGAATGAGATGTGAGGTAAAATGAATGAGATGTGATGTGAGTGAATGTGATGTGGTCTGAATGGATGAGATGTGAATGAATGTGATGTGATGAGATGTGAATATGGGTAGATATGAGTGGATGAGATCTAATGAGGATAAATAGAGGAAAGATGTGATGAGATCTGATACGGATAAATAGAGGAAAGATGTGATGAGATAAAAATGATGTGATTGGATGAGAATAGGAATACTTATGAATTGATTATGGAATTAAATAATGCGGTTTGATGTGGAGCTATGTGGAAAGACGAGAGTTTGTTATAGAAACTGTATTTTTGAACTATTTTCAAATGACTGTTTTATGTCAAGAATGCTGGAGAAGCATTTTGACCGTCTTGTGAATGAGGTCGTGGAGAGCTAATCTGATAAAGTTGCAACAAGTGACAGAGAGTCAATGGAGGACGTCTCGCGTAGTAGCAAGGTTGGCCGAGGTCTTGACCAGCCTCGGTTCTATTAAAATGGTGAGCTTCTGGTACGGTGGATGAGGGACCAAGGAAGCGGCCTATGAGTGAAGTGCTAGGTCACCTGCGCGAAGGATCCTAGAGGGTGCTAACCATACGGTGCTCGGGCTCTGGGTCACCGACGATACCCACACGTGCGTCGTGGAAGATATTGGATCAAGGAGTAAGAGTGTTTTCTGAATTCGGCATGGATATGGTTGATTGACCTTGCTGGTCCTCAACGAATAAGTCCATGGCTCTTTTATATGGATCCGTTGTGGTTGATCTTGTTGATCTTCAACGGAGATTCCATTCTTTATATGTGAATAATTGCCGGTTGCTATGAGCTAGGAACTATCGAAAAGGCCCCTGATTGAGTGGATAGGTGGTGAACGTTCTGGTTTGCCAATGATGCCATAGGTTCACCGATGAAGGAATGATTAGAATCAAGGATTCAACCAGAGATTTTAAGGATTATGAAAAGTGACTATCATTAAACGATTGTTTTATAGACAACATATTGTGTGAAAAAGGCAATTTCATATTGGGTGTGTAAGTGGTGTGACTAGTTTTAAGTTTGCATGAATACCTAGCTAGGGGGCCTGGGAACTCTTTTCCTTGCCTGGTACCCGTGACAAAAACCTAACCAAATTCTTAATTGGATCCCATCACTACAGTGGTTGGGCAGTTGGCTAACCCACGGGACTGATGGGGTTAGGCTGGACTGATGGATCCCTAATTTGAGACTCAATTCTATTATGATACGATAGATGAAGTAAATCTTGGACAAAAATTATTCCATGGAAAAGAATCAATGGCTGTGCCTCTCAATGAGGAAAAAACGTCGGTCTCTATGATCCAAGTGCAATCTTTTCCCTGATCAGACTATGGGACTTACAGGTTTGGTCAGATCAGTTCAGTTAGTTAAGGCTTTTGTCTATGCTAGAGTAAAAATTTTATCCTGGAGGAATCGCCCGTGCTTTCCGGATGAGGGAAACTTTTTCGGATTTGGTTCTGGAAGAACCGATGGATTAGTCTCTTGTTCGGATATCCATGGGCGAGGCCCCAAGTGAGGGACCCTGCCCCGCGTAAGAAGTGCTACTTCTGCTCCTAGCACCCCTGAATTTGTTGCGCGGTGGGGTTAGGGATCACACATGCACAACAGCTCCATATTCCCATGCACCTACAATTGGGTAGATTGGTGCAAAATAACTCTCTTCTCGACGAAGGAAACTCTCAAGAAGCTCCTTCGCTTGTAAGGTCAGACCCATTGGTCAATACCGAGTGGAGTCAAATGGTGCTTGTCTTTGACAGTACTAGTGAAAAAGCGAAGACCACCCAAGCACAGGGCAAGGGACTCCAAACCTCAAAACAGGAGAGCCAGAACTTCAGTGCATGGACAGACCGTCTGTCCAAGAGAAAGCTCCTACATCTCCCACACATTCACAAAGAAGCCTTGCTTTGAGGCTCCATGATTTTATCATGGAAAATACATAGTCAGAAGAACCACAACCTAGGGTAAGGGGCATGGACCAACCTTATAATATTTTTGAATAAAAAAATATCTCTTTAATGTGATTTCTAGGAACCTCCTTGAGGAGGGGTTTTCCCTCTCCTGAGGTGTCACAAAAGCTCCAAAAAATCTCCTAAAATATCTGGAAACTCATAATTAAGGAACCTTCACCTCATGTGAGCCTTTCTTTATTATTTTCTTGTGGATAATTCCAAATGTTTCCATCTTTCTTTTATTTTTTATTTTCCAACCTTAATGAATAAGGATATCACATTTTTAAATTCAAAACAATTTAATAAGGATTAGAACTTTGAACTAGGGGACTCCTTGGTTCACCCACCGTCCAAATCTAATACAACTTAGGAATTTCTGATTAAAATTCTGTTTTAGGGGATCACTTCCTATTGGCTGGAAGAAAATACTTATCCAAAAATATTTCAAAACTGTATTATCTCTCTCTAGAATATTTTCTCTCTCTAGACCAAAACAAGGTCAAACAAGATCTTTTTCCACTTCTAAAAGGGGAGATGATTTCAAGAGACTAAAGGGGAGGTTCTTACATCTTTATATCTCAAAAGCTGGAGGGAGTAATCTTACACTGCCCATCTTAGCCCTCCCCCCACCACAAACACCCTATCAACTCATCGACCTCCATTTCCAGAGCATCCACTTTAACCTCTTACAACATAACCTTTATCTTGATGAGCCCCTTTCCTTCCCCACAACTTCACCTACCTCCTCCCAAGCTCCTAATCTCAAGCATCACCCTCATCCCCCATTTCTTTTTCCAGGGCCTTCTTTCTTCCACCACCCCCATGACTTTTTGAACTCCCCCAGCATCCTCTCCAAGCAACACTAATAGGACGGTGTCACCTTTTGCGCTTTGATTTTCCCTTAAACCCAATAGAGTCCATTGATCTATCTATTCCCAGATGGCTTTCCTCTTTTGACATCTAAACATTTATGCATACACATACTATGAATGTATAAAAATATATTGAAAATCCTTCTTTTTAGCATTAGAATATTTATGCATAAACATAAGCATAAGCATAAATATAAATACATCTAAACATCATTATAAACCTTAAAATAAAGTATTAAGCATGAGGGTTAACATCTTTACCATTAATCATCTACTTGATTTAGAAAGCATGGTTTAAAGATATAACCATGAAAATAACACGCTTCCAAGCATGCGAAAGAGAAGAGAAGAAGGAGATTCATCCTTCATGGATGCATAACCAAAAAGAAATATTATCTTCATTCTAAACATGAGTATTAATCATAAATCATGACCATAGGCATGAAAGATTAGCATATAAACCAACTCCACATGGTTTAAGAGAAGAACCATGGATTAGAGAGCTTTTAAAACATATGGAAGAGAAAAGAAGATCTCCTAATGATTAAGAAAGAGATTAATCATCTACTTAATCCATAAAACAAGGCTTCAAGAAGAGAATCATACATCTTCATGCTTTCAAAGCATGTAGAGGAGAAGAAGATAGTATAAGCATCATTGTTTAGGCTTACCCTTGGTGTGAGCTTGATTCTCTATATTACAAGGAGATGTGTAGCCCTCAAGGAAGAGACTTGGCCACCAAGAGAAGAGGGTAGTCTTCAAGAGAAGAAGAGGTTTAGTGAAGCACCAAAGCTTCACAATGGAGAGGCAAGGAAGAGGGATGATGGAAATACACTAAAATGAGCTTAACACCAACATGAGAATACACTAGAATGAAAATACAAAGGAATGGGGTTGTATTTATAGGTGAGGGAGGCCACCAACCAATCCCAACTGGGATCTAGAGGCTTCCAGCTTCAGTTTAGGCCAAATTGGACAAGATTTAGACTAGGTATGCCCACTTTTTGATCTAGTTTGGAAGAGGAGAGATGAATTACCCCATGCTTTTGGAGTATTTTTGAATAAAAAAATTGGGGTTTGATGGGACTTCTAGGCGCCTTCTTGAAGCTCTCTTCCCACTCCATTGAGGTTTCAAAAGGCCTCTAAAAAGTCTCCTTTATATATCAGAAACTCATGATTATGAAATCTCCACCTTATGTGAGGATTTCTTTAATATTTTCTGTGGATAATTCTAAATTTTTTCATTTTTCTTTTAATTCTATTTTGTAACCTTATTGGATAAGGATGTCACATTTTTTAATTCAAAATCATTTAATAAGGGTTAGAACTTTGAACTAGGGCCTCCTTGGTTCATCCACCGTCCAAAACTAATGCAACTTATAAAATTCAGACTAAAATTCTGTTTCAAGGGATCACTTCCTATTGACTGGAAGAAAATACTTATTAAAAAATATTTCAAAGTTTTATTACTTTTCTCTAGAATAATTTCTCTCTCTAGGCTAAAAACAAGGAAAAACAATGCCTTTTTGGCATTATTAAAAGGGGATGATCTCACTGGGGTCTGAAAGGAGAACTTACACATCTTTAGGAGATGGGGAGGAATCTTACACTCTCTCTCCTTCTCCCACTCTCCCTTCCTCTCCTCTCTCTCCCTCCCTTCAGATATCCCGCCCTCCCTCTCTCTCCTCTCCACCCTCTTCCCTCTCTATCTCTCTCCCTTTCACTCTCCCACCCACCCTCTCTCTCTCCTTGTCCCACCCTCCCTATGCATAATCTCTTCTTCCACCTCGTTTCTCTCTATCTCTCTCATCTTTACATGCAAATATTTGCATAGCATTGCATGTGAGTTTATTTTCTACATTTGTAGTTTTGTGTTTGCATAACATGGACTGCTCTTTATTATCCAATTGCATGTCAATGCAATTTGTAGTTTTGTGTTTGCATAACATGGACTGCTCTTTATTATCCAATTGCATGTCAATGCAATTTGTAGTTTTGTGTTTGCATAACATGGACTGCTCTTTATTATCCAATTGCATGTCAATGCATGTATGTGCCATTACAATACATTGCATTGCATAGCATAGCATTGCTGTTATTACATGTGCATGTCATTACATGGTACTCCATGCCCTTTGCATAGTGTTTCATGTCATTGCATGCCTTTATTATCCAATTGCATGTCAATGCATGTATGTGCCATTACAATACATTGCATGGCATGGCATGGATTGCATCTAGATGTTATTACATGTGCATATCATCGCATGGTACTCCATGCCCTTTGCATAGTGTTATATGTCATTGGCATAGTGTTGCATGTCATTGCATGCCTTTGCATGTGATTTCATATCATTTAAAGCCTTTTTATGTGACGGAGAAGGAGAGCCAAGAGAAGAATAGAGCGAGAGTTAGCAAAGAGAAGGAGAGGGAGAGAGAGAGAGAGAGAGAGAGAGAGAGAGAGAGAGAGAGAGAGAGAGAGAGCGAGAGCCAAAAGAATGATAGAGAGAGGGGGGAGGATAGAGAGGGAGAGAGAGAAAGAGTAAAAAGAAGGATAGAGAGATTGAGCAATGAGATGGATAGAGAGAGAGATGAGGATATAGAGAGCGAGAGAGAGAAGGAGGATAGGAGGTACGAGAAGGATAGAGAGGGAGAGAGAGAGCTACAAAAGAGAGAAGGATAGAGAGAGTTAGCAAAGAGAGAGAGAGAGAGAGAGAGAGAGAGAGAGAGAGAGAGAGAGAGAGAGCCAAGAGAAGGATAGAGAGAGAGAGAGGGGGGAGGGGGAGGATAGAGAGAGAGTGGAGGATATAAAGAGTGAGAGAGGGAAGGAGGATAGGAGAAGGATATAGAGGGAGGGTGGGAGAGTGAAAGGGAGGGAGAAGGATAGAGAGAGTGAGCAAAGAGATGGATAGAGAGAGAGGATGATATAGAGAGCGAGAGAGGGAAGGGGCATAAGGGGTAAGATAAGGATAGAGAGGGAGAGGAGGATATAAAGAGTGAGAGAGGGAAGGAGGATAGGAGAAGGATATAGAGGGAGGGTGGGAGAGTGAAAGGGAGGGAGAGAAATGGATGGTGGTGTGAGACCCCCGCCCCTCCTTTGCAGTGCCCCCTCCGAGGGTGCTGGCGGCAGAAGCAGCATCAACCTCTCGCGCGGGGGCAGGGATCCACACTCGGGGCCTCGCCCACGGATATCCGGACAAGAGACTAGTTCGGCGGTTCCTCCGAAACCGAACCCGAAAAAACTTCCCTCGCTCGGAAGGCATGGGCGATTGCTCTAGGGAAAATCTTCGAACAGGAGAATTAATCTAACGAGTCAAGGTCTTAACTATTCAAACTGATCTGACCAAACCTGAAGTCATATGGTCAGATCAAAGAAGAGACTTGCACTTGGTCCATAGAATCATCGTTTTCCTCTTTTAACGAGGCACAGCCGCCGCTGATTTCCTCCCACAGAACAAGGGTCTTCTCAGGACTTAATGTAACTAACGCAACAATTCCTATCTTAATGGTATCGTAGGAACACTGTATTGGTGGGATTCCTTTATAAAGATTTGGTTGTGTTTTGCCCGGGTACTAAGGAAAAGAGTTCCTAGGCCCCATAGCTGGTGTTTCAAGCAAAATTTAAAGTAGATATACCACGTACACACGCAATATGAAATTGCCATTTATAACAGATTTGTCTGTCTTTAAAACAATCATTCAATGAAAATCATAATATTACTGATCATCATCCTCCAAAATTCTGAGTCCATTGTATTACAAAATATGTCCTCTAGAATCTCCGTTGTTGAAGACTAGCTGGCCAACCAACGAGATCCAATATCAAAATTTGATTCACAAAAGTCATTCATTTTAGTCCATCCAAATCTTCCTCGATGCACGCATGGGTGTCCTAGCAACTGCGAGCCCATGCATCACCTGGTCAGAACCCTCTAGGATCCTACTTAGGTGTCCTATCACTTCACTCAGGGACCACTTCGTCGGTCCTTGCCCATCGTACCGGAAGCGCACCATTTTAACCGTACCGAGGCTGGTGAAGACCTCGGCAGGCTTTGCCGCAACGTCCCTCGACGACTCGCTAGCTGTTGTAATAAACCTCCTCTTAGTAGTAAAACACATGCCAAATGCTTCCTCCAGTATTCTGGCGTGAAATAGTCCTTTAATGAAAACAGAGGTTCTATGCAAGTCAAATTTCCAATTTGAGATTGGTTCCACAAAACCCTTTTTCCTTAATCCCCAATTTCATAATGAGAATCCTTGATCTCTCATTAGGGTAATCTACCCATCATTTGACTGACTGTCCAACTAGATTCTTGGTGATTTTGGTCAAGGGAAAACTAGGTTAATTCAATGGCAGTCTATTCCTTGTATTAAGAACTGGAATTGGTCTCACGAAGTTTTTGCTTGATTCAGATCGAGAGATGGACAAGTAGGTTTATTGCTTGTCCCTCTCGTAGTCTAACCAAGATCATTCGGTTTAATTCTAACAAGGATTTTCTTAGATAAACAACTAATGAACTTCTAATCGTAAGGAAATTCCAACTTTGTGAATTTCATTCTTTCTTTTCATAGAGTAGATTAAGAAATGGTTTTATTAGAGAATATTGGGTTTTAATGAAAATACTCTTCTTCCATTTAATCTATTTTCGATAAATACCAATTTGGTGATTTAACCACATAAAATATCTAAAGATATTCTTTCTACATTTAATTTCTCAACCTTAATTCCCTAGGTAGAATTATGGTGAAAATTCATCTTTTGACACCAAAAAATAATTCAAATCTTTCTTTACTTAAATATCATTAAAAAATTTCTTTTAACTAAATACCAATATCCATTTTTTTTTGAATAAGCTTAAAATTTCTCTTTTTTTCATTTAATGAGTGCAATCCAAATGTCATGGGAATTCCTCTTTTATCATAAAATAAATCTATCTAAAATTCCTCTTTAAATTAAATAAAAATGCTCATTATTCCAAATATACCAAGAGTTCCACTTTTACCATTTAAATGATCGAATTCCAAATATGACGGGAATACTTCTTTTATCATTTGAATTTTTCTTATGCATAGAAATAAATTTAACTAAAATTTCTCTTAAAATTGAATAAAAATATCCATTAATCCTAATATGACAAGAATTCCACTTTTTCCATTTAAATGATTTAATTCCAAATATGATGGAAATTCCTCTTTTATCATTTGAATTTTTCTTATGCATAAAAATAAATTTAACTAAAATTTCTCTTAAAATTGAATAAAAATATCCATTAATCCTAATATGAAAAGAATTCCACTTTTTTTATTTAAATTATTGAATTCCAAATATGATGGAAATTTCTCTTTTTGCATAAAAATAAACTTACTAAAAATTTCTCTTTTTCTCTAATTAATTAATTATGCATAAACATTAAAAATTAACTTTCCACGGATGTGATGAGAATTATTCTTTCAACATAGGATGACTAATCCTAGAATATGATAGGAAGTCCTCTTTTCACATTATGCATACAAATGATTTAAGTATTAATTTCTAAATTTTTTGCCATAGCTCTGCTGCTATTACTAATAAATTTTAATAATTTTGAAAAGAATAGAACTTAGTAATATAATTATGATAGATTAACTACCAATAGATCTAAATCCAATTTATGGATCTAAATCATAAGTTCATCATAATTTATGTAACATAAAAGCATTAAAAAACCATTTCTTTAGCCTCTATCTTAACTAGCATAGAGTTTGATTTTAGAATTAAGAATTACTCCATGAGAAGCATCATTTGAATAGAGAATTGGTCATAGGAATGACCATTCTTTTGGGGAGAGAGAGATATACTTAAAAAACATCCTAATTTAAGCATAAAGATAAACTTTTTGTGATTATTTATTAGAATTCTTTGGAGAGCTTAATTTGCAATGAAAACCCATTATCTTACCTCTTGTTTTGCTTGCTTCTCTATTCTTAGAAGAAGCTCCCAACCAATCAATTGGTTAGTATGTTGAGAGAAAAGCTCCAAGGAAGGTTGAAGAGAGAGAGAAGCTCCAATCTCTCCAAATTGTAGAGAATTTTTAGGGGATAATAGAAAATATACTTATTTTAATGTAATACTGGCATGGTCTAGTTTTTCATAAATGATAATACAAAAGAATGAGGGTCTATTTATAGGTGAGGGAGGTCACTAACTGAGTCCAACTAAGTTCTAGAATTTTCCAGCTTCAGTTTGGCTGAATTTGGACAAGATTTGGACCAGTTTGGCTTCTTTTTTTATCCAGTTTGATCCAGAAGAGAGGAGAGATAAAAATATCTTAATATTTTTGAATTAAAAACTCATTCACATGTGGGAAATAGGCACCTCTTGGAAGTCTCCCCCCCTCTACCAAGGTGTCAAAAATATATCATTATACCAAAATATCTCATTTTTTTGGTAATATCTCATAGTTTTTAACTAATAAACCTTGTACTCAGTTAACTCTTCATCTTATGTGGGTATTTACTCATTTTTGGGTATTTTCTTTTATTCAGTAGATTTATCTCATCCCAACACTTGGATTAATCTTATTGGTTCCATAGGAACCTTAATTGGACCATAATCCAAAAATCTTGACCCTTAGGCTAAGGTCTTTTAAATCATTTTCAATTGATTCCTAATGCACCTTGGAAAATTTATTTTGATTTTTCATTTCAAGAAAATATATTTTTGATATTAGGAGAATTAGTTTATCTAAAAATATCTCAATATTGAATTACCACTCTCTAGAATTTTTTATCTCTCTAGGCAAAAACAAGGAAAAATAATATTTTCTTATATTCAAAAATAGGGAATGATTATAGGGGATTAAAGTAAAGCTTATTCATTATTCAGGCTGAGGAGGAATCTTACAGGTGTGGTAATAGAAGAGAGAGAGAGAGTGTGTGTTAGCAAAGAGAGATAAGGATAGAGAGAGTGAGAGAGGGTGGGTGGGAGAGGAAAAGTGAAAGGGAGGGAAGAGAGAGGGGGGAGGGAAGAGGGTGGGAGAAGGAGAGAGAGGGTGGCGTGGGCTGGGCAATGGTGGGACAAGGAGAGAGAGAGAGAGAGAGAGAGAGAGGGAAAAGGGTGGAGAGGAGAGAGAGGGTGGGAGAGTGAAAGGGAAGGAGAGAGAGGAGGGAGAGGGAGGGTGGGAGAAGGAGAGAGAGGTAGAGTGGGAGAGTGAAAGGGAGAGAGAAGGAGGGTGGGAGAAGGAGAGAGGATGATATAGAGATGGATACAGGGAAGAGGGTGGGAGAAGGAGAGAGAGGGTGGTGTGCTAGGCTGGGCTGTGGTGGTGGGCAGAGATGGTGGTGGCAATAGTTAGAGAGAGATTCTTCAAGTAGAGAGAGAGGGCAGCCAAGAAAAGCTCCCTCCACCAAGCTCGAGGCCGTGGATGCAGCCAAGGAGGTGGCCGAATAGGTAATCAAAATTATGGCCAGAAGCAGCAGCAACAACAATAGTCCCAGAATTCACAAACAACAATAGTCCCAGAATTCACAAGCAGCAGCGGCCAGAAGCAGCAGCAATAACAATAGTCCCAGAATTCACAAACAACAATATGCAGGTGGAAGAGGCCAATTCAGAGATAGGGGGAGTCAAAGAGGTCGTGGAAATTGACCAAGGCAGTATAATGATACACGTGGATGCTTTTATTGTGGTAAGCCTGGAAATGTGTAGGCAGATTGTTATAAGAAGCAAGCTGACATGCAAAATGGAAAATTGCAACAAAACAACTATGCATCCTCGAGCAGAAATAATGTGAGGATAATGAAAGGTTGTTTGTTATGTAGCATGTCGTTAATGCCATGTCTGAAAATGTATGGTACGTTGATTCAGGTGCTTCGAACCACATGATAAGTCATGGGGAGTGGTTCAAGGAGATGAAAAACTTTGAAAGACCAGGTTTTGTGGAAACAGAGGATGACACTGCTCATCCAATTGCCCATGTTGGAGATGTGTCATTGTCTATGCAGGATGGCAAAGTGAAGTACCTTGCAGATGTACTTCATATTCCGAACATAACAAAGAATCTGGTTTCAGTTGGCCAGATGATTGAGCAAGTTTGCAGGTTCGGTTTAACCCTAATGGTTTTTATGTTGAAGACTTTAAAGACAAGTGCAGGTTAGTTGCAAAAGGCAACAGAGTGGGCAGAATGTTTCCATTGAATGTAAACATGCCTGAAGTGAGTGCTGCGATATTTGCAAATGGTTCAGGAATTGTTGCAGACACAAACATTTGGCATAAAAGCATTGGACACGTGAATGTGCAGAGAATGAAGTCTATGCAGACTAAAGGAATTGTGACAAGGCTACCAAAGTTTAAAGTTGAAGGTATACAGAAAATATGTGAAGCATGCCAATTTGGAAAGCAAACAAAGTATGTATTTCCACGTGACAGAAATGTGAGCAGAAATGCACTAGATGTTGTGCATTCAGATGTATGGGGTTCTACGAAGACCATGTTTATGGGAGGCTGCATATATTATGTGACATTTATTGATGACCACACAAGGAAAGTGTGGGTATACTTCATGAAGGAGAAGAGTGAGGTGTTCACTCATTTTCAGAATTTCAGAGTTATGGTTGCAAAGCAAACAGGGAAATATGTAAAGTGCCTAAGGTTAGATGGAGGGGGAGAGTACTTCTCCAGTGAGTTCTCTGAATTTTTGAAGAAGAATGGTATTCGGAGATAGTTTACATGCAGATACACTCCACAGCAAAAAGGAGTCACTGAGCAAAAAAACAGGCACATTGCTGAGATTGTGCGAGCATTGATGGGAGAGAAGAATATGCCACATAGCTATTGGGCTGAGGATGTTTCTACAGCAGTTTACATCATGAACAGGACTCCAACTGCAGCCATACCAGAGGAGAGGTTTGTCTGGCAGAAAACTTGATTTGTCTCATCTAAAATTTTATCTTTGGATGCATTGCATATGTACATATGCCAGATGAGTTGAGAACTAAGCTGGATCCAAAAGCTGAAAAATGTGTGTTTATTGGGTATTCCCTTGAGCAAAAGGGATACAGGTGTTATAACCCTGCTACACGTGAGTTGAGGGTAAGTAGGGATGTTGTTTTTGATGAGATGAGCAGCTGGTATGCTACTGAAAAAGAAGCTGTTGGGGTTGATGTGAGTGGAAATGTGGTTGCACAGAATGCAAGTCAGCAATCATAGTCTTTGAGTCGACCAGGAGAGTCCTCATCTAGTGGTTCAGTTGATAGACCATGGAGTGGCAGGCTACGTCATAATACCACTCTTGCAAATGTGATTAGAACATCACATAAAGGCAAAGAGAAAGTGATTGAGCCCCTTAGTATGCCTGACGTTTCTACAGGGCATTCTCATGTTGATGGAGAGTCTAGTGGCTCAGAGATGAGCCTTGATGAGGATCTTGGGATACTAGCTATGAGAACACCTAGTGTAAAGAAGGCTATGGAAGCCATGAATGCAAAGCTGTGAAGATCTGGGAGAGTAAAGAATCATGTGTAGAGGTTTACCTATGATGGTTATGTGGTGGCACATCACTATGCATACATGGCAAAAGTTGTACAGGTTGTAGAGCCCACATGCATTGATGAGGTTGTTGGAAATGTGTGTTGGGAGAAAGCTATGGATGAGGAGATGGATGCACTATATGGAAATGAGACTTGGGATTTAGTGTGCAATTGCCTGAAGGCAAGAAAGCCATTGGATGCAAGTGGGTGTACAAAGTAAAACATAACAGTGATGGAAGTAGAAGTAGGTACAAGGCTAGATTGGTAGCCAAAGGATATGCACAGACATATGGCATTGATTATGAGGAAACATTCAGCCTAGTTGCCAAGATGGCAACAATGAGAGTTGTGATAGTCTTTATCAGATGGATGTAAAGAATGCATTCTTGCATGGGGATTTGCAAGAAGAGGTGTATATGTTGCAGCCACCTGGTTATGAGGATGTGAGTCACCCCAAGCATGTTTGCAGGTTGAAGAAAGCCTTGTATGGCTTAAAACAAGCACCAAGAGCATGGTCTGACAAGATTTGTGAATATCTTGTCACTATTGGCTTTCATGTAGCCAATGCAAATTTCTCGCTGTATGTGAGACACAGTTGTTGTCATCTATGTAGATGACCTGATCATTATGGGGGACCATGATGCAGAGATCTTTGATGTAAAGATTTTGCTTAGACAGAAGTTTGAGATGAAGGATCTAGGGGAGCTCAGATATTTCTTGGGCATTGAGGTGATTAGGTCACCACATGGTATTGGATTACTGCAAAGATAGTATGGCTTGGACATGTTGTCCAAGTATGGTATGACAGGCTGTAAGTCTATCTCAGTGCCATTGGATCAAAATGGCAAGTTGAGTGCAGATTCAGGAGAGATTTTGGAGGATCCTACTATGTATAGACGCATAGTAGGAAGCTTGATCTACATGACGATCACCAAGCTAGATTTGAGCTATGCTGCTGGGTTGGTGAGTTAGTTTATGCAGGTTCCTCGGAAGCAACATTTGGATGCATTGAGACGCATACTGAGGTATGTGAAGTCTACTTTGCATTGTGGACTATTTTATGAAACTGGGACAGAGATATGTGTACATGGGTACACAGATGCTGATTGGGTTGGTAGTATCTCAGATAGAAGATCTACTAGTGGCTTCATGTTTTCTTTGGGGAGTGCTGCTGTGACTTGGAGCAGTAAGAAGTAGCCCACGGTTGCTCTATCCAGTACAGAGGCCGAGTACAGAGGTGCTACTACGGCAGCATGTGAGGTAGCTTGGTTGAGAAAGCTACTTGTAGATTTGGGTCTATCAGTGGATAGACAAGTTGTTATTTTCTGTGACAACATTAGCAGTATACAGTTGGCCGCCAGGAACCTAGTTTTTCATGCTCACACAAAGCATAGAGAGAAGGTTTTGGTAGGAGATGTTGACCTTGTTTATGTCAGCACCACACAGGATCGGTAGCTGACATCTTCACCAAAGCATTGGGTATAGAGAAGCTCCACAAATTCAGGGCTTTGCTTGGTGTACATGAGATGGAGTTGAGCTCGAGGGGGAGTGTTGAGATATCGAGCTCATGTAGTGAGGCAGTGGACATTGATGACTCGCCTGGGGGATAGGCCCCACACTAACACCACTGGCATGGTTGGTGAGATCATGGGTGATATGCAGCTAGTGGGATGATAGGCTATGTGATAGCCATTCTAGAGACTAGCATAGTTATAGCACCAGCTCATTTAGTTGGGTTCCCACTATAGAGAACCCTAGTATGTATTTGGTTGAGTACCTTTTCATATGGTGTGTACTCTTATCTTTGTATATGGTGTGTTGAGTGTTGCGTAAGAAGAAGATTTTTAGCCTCTCACCTTGTGTGTTCTCTTTTAGGGTTTTGTGAGTGTATGTGTGCTTGCAAGAGCTCAAGCTCTCCTCCCCTACATCTTTTCACCAAACACTCCACTTATAAGAAAACATCAATCGACTCTAGCAGGTGAACGACAACTTGAGATGACAACTTGAGAGAGTAGGTGGTAGATGTGCAAAGAGAGGTGACTATTGTTGCAAAGGAAGTGGAAAGCCGAGCTGCTACCCACTTCATAGGCTTTCTGGACTTGGTCAAAGACCAATTCATCAAAGATGAAATACAAATCAACTTTCTCAAAGCCCAGCTGAAAACGCACCCCAGCCCCTCCTCCAATACCATCCAAATCGACATAGAAGTCCTGGACAAGCTCTCTGACACCTTGCAAGATGACCTCAGTCGTCTATGGGAGAACCTCATGGACGAGCTCTACATGGTCCTCACAGGCCAATGCAAGCAACATGCAATCCAACCAAGGGGGGGCACTGAGGATCATGATGAGGATGCTCAATCCGGAGCACCGAGCCAAATGCCCCCACAACATCAGTCAGTTGTGCTGTGAGCCCCAAGAGCTCCAACCCAATCCCGCCCCACCGAAGGAATCGACTTCTTCCATGGCCCATGATGACCTCTTGCTAAAGATGGAGCAGTTGGAGCAAGATCTCGTAGGTACAAAGAGAAAAATGCCAAATTGATCACCTTGGGTAAGAGACCACTCCAGGTTGGAGATCAAGGGAGACTCGGCCATGCGGTGTCCCCCCAAAAAAACTACGAGGACGAGCTACAAGACAAGATGGCAGCTATGAAGATGGCCTACAAGGACCAGCACAAGTAGGCCATAGAGGATAGGGGGAAAATGTAAGCTCACATAGATGAGCTAAAATCCAAGGTAGTAGGGAAGAGGCCCATGGCTTGGTGGAAGAAGCCCCATGAGACACAAGAGGATATCCAATTGGCCATCGCCAACATTGAAGAAGCCAAGAATGTGACCCTTTGCACCAAACTCACCTCTGTTTGAATGGAGCTCACTGACATCATGCAGCAGGGCAACCTCACACAAACAATCCACCATGGTTGTTATTACATGTAGATCCTAGTGGGTGCCATTGTTGCGGCCAACCTACCCGAACCCCAAACTTCACGGAGGATGGATACCAATAGCAATCCCTACACCATCAGCCTCTCCCCAAACCTTGCCTCGCCTTGCCGGCTCGAACAATCTAAACCAACCTATTGTGCTGCCTATTGGCAACAACGATGATGATTGGATGGGAAGATTTGAAGACTAGAGCCTTCGGACGTGTGGGATCACAACCTCTGGACCTACAGGATCAAGAATGTGCCCAAGCAGGTTAGGGTTAAGAACTTTGCTTTTAGAAGAAAACGAGAACCACAAATGTGTATAGCCGAACAAGCAGCTATGGAATTTGGGATCAGGAATGTGCCCAAGATGAGGAGGATGCCAAGGAGCATCCAATAGGGGTCCCTATCTCTGGGTGATTTGTTCCACTGTACCGACATCAAGGAAGACTAAAGGTTTGGGTCATCGGATTGGGAATTCAACCCATCGGGCATGCCAGGTGTTGGGGCCGGACAATGAGTGAGCTAGAACATCAGAGTTGTGGCCTAGTCAGGTGCATTTAACACCATAGTTGTGGCTCAGTCGAGTAAAAGTAAACAGACTAGCCGGTTAATAGGCCATCATGGATGTAACTCAAGTGTGCTCAAAGCATGATGTTGTCTCTTGTACTTCGTAAACTGCACATTCAACAGTATAAAGATGTAATGGAAATTTCTATACACTGGTTTCTGTTAGCTAGATGTGTTAATAATATTCTACCATTCTGTATATCCATCTCTTAAGTCTTTTCATTTTCAATCAGGTAATATATATATGGGTTGATCTATCTTGTGTAATCATTCTATTTTGCAATCTCTTGTAAGTCTATTACACTATCTTCCACATCTTTCTATGTATGTTTTCTTTATCAAGCTGATGTATTGTTATGTGCATAACTAGAGAAACTCCGTAGCTTATCGGGTAGCGGTCACCTGACAACATAGAGTATAGCAAAGACATAATCATAGATTAATATTTAATATTAGGATTGGCAATAGATTAGGATTTAGAATAGATTAGAATTGAGGTAAAAGGGTTTAGCATAGATTAGCATTTAGCAATAAGCATGCAATATAGATGAAAGTAAGAACCCAAAAAAAAGAGAAGCTCATTGCACCATAGCCATGGCCACAAAAGAAACTTAACAGTATAATCATCATTGTGGGGTGTGTCCAAAAAGCAAGCCAAGAGCTGTGAGCAGATTCTAGAAATTGCAATTTGAGCACATTGTGCATTATGGTCTTTGAGTGAGAAAATGAGTGTAGGAAGACTCTATGAGTGAGAAATTGAGAGACTCAAGACTAAGTGGCACCAAAACTACAGATTCAAATAATCAAATCCCACAAACATATAAGACTAAGCGGCAACCAACGAACACCAAAAAATATAAAATCAAATGTCACAAAATACATAATCGGATCTTGCAAAGGTTCAAGAATAAGTTGCAACATAATGGCTATCAATAAAACAAGAAAAATAAAACAAGAATAAGTTGCAACATAATGGCTATCAATAAAACAAGAAAAATTTGACCATGTGAACCAACAAGGGGTACCGTGTGCTACACTTACTGCCTATGCATGTGACTTCTCATAGACTTGGTGAGCATGTGATTTGAGAATGTAATTAGGGTGGATATGCATGTTATTGTTTGCATCTTGTCAAAGCACCATCAAGAACACAAAGCATATATGCTTGCAAAAGGTAGGTATGGCGTCTTCTTTGCCACTCTTTCATTAAAGTTTGCACACACAGATGCTTCTAAATGGTGACCTCAGATAGTGTAGTCTCCTCATTTGTCGAATCCAAAGGTTTGTTGAAATATACAAGTGAATAGGGTATGTGTGGGAACAAGCCCTTAGCAAGAGGCTGTAAATGAGTAAGAAGCTGTGAAAAGGTGATAAGTATCTACTAGGAGAGAATAAAGGGTAGCATGAGAAGATTTAGGAGGTGTGGAGATATTTTGGGAAGAGGTGGAGAGAATCAAGCAAAAGAGGTGGAGTGAATCAAGGAGAGATCAGTGGGATTAGATGCTTGGATGTAAACTCTATAAATTGAGGCATTGGCCTAATGAGAATTTGCTGGTTTTTGATTATCCATGCCTACATTAAGCTATCAATTAATTTCTCTCTTTGTTAATGATGTTGATTCTAGCATTTGATCTACCATAGCTCATCACATTGCTACAAATTTAACATGGTATCAGAGCCTAGCTTAGAATCCATCAAATTTATGAGCCCATTATCTTGCTAATCACCTAACTAATCAAGATTAGTAGATAATTAAGTTTTTTTATCTCTTTTTTCAAAGAGCTTCTATACCCCCAACTGGTGGAGGGGTTTGATCTCCCTCCAGGATTAACAATAGGCTTCAAGCCTTTAGCCACACATAGCCACAAGCCCTATGCTCCAGCCCATCAAGAGAAATCATCAAACCGCCGTGCAGAGTTGCAGATTTCTGCGTTTTTTCAAGCGCCTTTTTTCTAAAGAGAACTAGAGATCTACACTTACACAGAAGACATTGCTCTAATTCCTCTTGGCCGCCCTAGGGGTTTCCAAGGGTGCTCTACAAGTTGGTGAAGACAGTTTTTGATTTCATCATGTATACAGTGAGATCCAAGCTCTCCATCAAATCTACAGGTTGTTGAAATTTGAGCATAATGATGAGCTATGGTGGATCAAACACTAGAATCAACATCATTAACAAAGTGATTAGCAAATGATTAAGACGTAATTAGTGAATAATTAGCAAATAGATTAATGTAGGCATGGATACTCAAAAACCAGCAAATTCTCATTAGGGCTATGCCTCAATTTATAGAGTTTACATCAAGCATCAAATCCCATTGATTTCTCCATGATTCACTCCCAGAATATCTCCACCTCTTGCCTGATTCTCTCCACCTCTTCTCTTTTCCCTGAATATCTCCCAGAATAACTCCACACTCCTAAATTCTCTCATGCTACCCTTTATTCTCTCCCAGTAGATTCTTCTCACCTTTTCACAGGTTCTTTCATAATTACATCTCCTCTTTTACAGCCTCTAACCAAGGGCTTGTTCCCGCACACACCCTATTCACTTGTATATTTCAACACCTCCCCTCAAGTGAATAATCCTAGCACACCTGGACCCTATACCAAGTTTCCCTCTTACTTGATAGCCCGCGACCAGTGCCTCAAGTCTTTAAACTCCATAGTCCTTGACACTCTCTCTCTCTATGTGTCCAAGGCTACTATAAGTGCCCGCGACCTTGACTAAAGTGCTCACACATACATCTACCACGTGGCCTACATCATCGGTGGCTCAAAGGTGGTTTTACTTTATTGGGCCAGGTTACATTGGGTTGTGGGGTCTCTCTCTCTCTCTCTCTCTCAGAAAAGATGATTCGACTCCACTTCCTTTGGAGCCTCCATGAAGTTTGCCGATGTCGTTCCTTCTTCACTGGGTTTGCTGTAGCAGTCTCTCGCCATGTGTCCTGGCTTTCCACATTTGTGGCAAGTGAAGGTCCTCCCTCCTACTCTGCCTCTTCCTCGTCCTCGTCCTCGAGAGAATCCTCCTCGGGTGAAGAATGCCTTTTCCTCTCCTGCTGTTGTGTCGAGCCCTTTCTTCTCTTTGCCTCTGCTCTCTTGCTCTAGTAGAGCTGCTTCTATCTCGTGTATCTTCAATTCAGGTACATTCTTTAGTGTTGCTACAATGTTTTCATAATCTCCTTTGTCCACACTCTTCAGAAGTACAGCTAACGCTTCATCATCTTCTACCTTTTTTGCCAATAGCTGCCAGCTGTTGCTTAATGCTTTTATATTTGTTCAAGTGTGTGATTAAAGGTTCACTTTCCTTCATGTCCAATTTGTAGAATTGCATTAACAGATTTATCTTGGAATTTTTGCTTGTGTACCAAATAATTTATTGAGTTCATCCCATGCATCTTTTGCCCACTGTATCCCTGTGATGTGATGAATGATTTCATCTTTTGCCCACTGTATCCCTATGATGTGATGAATGATTTCATCATTTAAACTAAGTGCAATAAGTCCCAATGCTTTTTCATTCCTGCTCTTCCACTCATTTTCCCCTCTCTCTGGGCATTCATCTCTCCCTTCAACTAATCCCCACAGATTTTTCCTCATCAGCAAATACATGGTTTTTGTCTGCCATGTATAAAACTGTTCCCCATTAAATTTGGCTATTTCCTGTGTGCTGAACTCATGGTGATGTGAAGGGGGTCTTACCTCTTGATCCAATTTCAAGATTCAAGGGTAGTGTCTACCCTTTTACAACTCAATCTGGTGTTTAATAGATGATTACAACAAATTTATCAGCATAAAATCACCAGAAATTACATTAAATTAAGGGTAACCAATTTGTACGGGATGGTTGGATTATCAAACCAACTCCGAATTGCAATCTGAAGTTATAGGGATCTGTATCAGATACCTAATGGTTAATTTGAACCCTCAATTGTACCAAAATATAGTGATTAGCACTGATTAATTATTGATTAGCAAATTAATGCTCTGTTTTGTGTGCAAAAAATAGAGTATGCGCCAAGAAACACAAGATTTGACCAAATATTCAAAGCTTAATCTCTGTTTTACCAAAGTCACCTGCAGATTTGATGAATGGATCTCACTGTAGACTTGATGAAACTCAATTATGTCTTCACCAGCTTGTAGAGCATGCTTGATTACACCTTGGGCTAAGAGGAATTAGAAGGATTTGACTTGATGAGCACAAGATCTGCAAATCACTCAGAAAAATCTACGCTGAAAAAAACGCGAAATGCTCCTTCGTTGCTTGGCGGTTTGCTGCGCCGTTTGGATGGGCTTGTAGCCAAGTGTGTTAGCTAGCTATGGTTAAAAGATTTTGCCCTAATTCTATGTGTGCAAGGTGCTAGAGATCCTCCACTGGCTGGGGGTGAAGGGGAGAAGTGAAAACTCACTAAAAAAATTTGATTTTTTGCTAATTCTCTACTAATCCTAATTAATTAACTAATGGGCTCATAAACCTAATTGATTCTAGGCATGGCTCTGATACCATGTTGAAATTTGAGCATAATGATGAGCTATGGTGGATCAAACACTAGAATCAACATCATTAACAAAGTGATTAGCAAATGATTAAGACGTAATTAGTGAATAATTAGCAAATAGATTAATGTAGGCATGGATACTCAAAAACTAGCAAATTCTCATTAGGGCTATGCCTCAATTTATAGAGTTTACATCAAGCATCAAATCCCATTGATTTCTCCATGATTCACTCCCAGAATATCTCCACCTCTTGCCTGATTCTCTCCACCTCTTCTCTTTTCCCTGAATATCTCCTAGAATAACTCCACACTCCTAAATTCTCTCATGCTACCCTTTATTCTCTCCCAGTAGATTCTTCTCACCTTTTCACAGGTTCTTTCACAATTACATCTCCTCTTTTACAACCTCTAACCAAGGGCTTATTCCCGCACACACCCTATTCACTTGTATATTTCAACACAGGTGACTTTGATAAAACAGAGATTAAGCATTCAATGTTTGGTTAAATCTTATGCTTCTTGCTTATGCCTCTACTAGACTAATTACTATTGATGGCTTTGAAAGGAGTTGAGCTCATTTGAACTCTAAGGGCCCAGATCTGGACTCCCCGCATACTCTGTTTTTTGCACACAAAACAGAGGATTACTTTGCTAATTAGTGATTAATCAATACTAATCACTATATTTTGGTGTAATTGAGAGTTCAAATTAACCATTGGGTATCTAATACAGATCCCTATAACTTCATATTGCAATTTGGAGATGGTTTGATACTCCAACCATTTAGTACAGATTTGTTACCCTTGGTTTAATATAATTTCTGGTGGTGAATTTATGCTGATAAATCTGTTGTAATCATCACCTAAACACCATATTGAGTTGTAAAAGGGTAGACACTGACCTTGAATCTTGAACTTGGATTAAGAGGTAAGACCCCCTTCACATCATCATGAGCACGACACAAGAGATAGCCAAATTTAATGGGGAGCAGTTTTATACATGGCAAACAAAAACCATGTATTTGCTCATGAGGAAAAATCTGTGGGGGCTAGTTGAAGGAAGAGATGAATGCCCAAAGGTGAGTGGGGAACAAATATGAAAGCATTAAGCAACAACTACCATTGGCAAGAAGGTAGAAGATGATGAGGCACTAGCAATGCTTCTGAGAAGAGTGTGGACAAAGGTGAATATGAAAACATTGTAGCAACCTTAAAGAATGTACCTGAATTAAAGCTGCACGAGATAGAAGGAGCTCTACTAGAGCAAGAGACCAGGGTCAAAGAGAAGAAATGGCTGGACTCAACAGGCAGGAGAAGAAAAAACATTCTTCACCCCCGATGAGGATTCTCTCGAGGACGAGGATGAGGAAGAGGCAGAGTAGGAGGAAGGACCTTCACTTGCCACAACTGTGGAAAGCCAGGACACATGGCAAGAGACTGCTACAGCAAACCCAGTGGGGCAGAAGGAACGACATTGGCAAACTTCATGGAGGCTCCTAGAGTTAGATCATTTTTTTTTGAGAGAGAGAGAGAGAAACCCCACAACCCAATGTAACCTTCCCCAATAGAGTAAAACCACCTCTGAGCCACCGATGATGTAGGCCATGTGGTAGATGTATGTGTGAGCACTTTAGTCAAGGTCATGGGCACTTGTAGTAGCCTTGGACACATAGAGAGAGAGAGTGTCAAGGACTATGAGTTTAGGGACTTGAGGCACTGGTCGCGGACTACCAAGTAAGAGGGAAACTTGGTATAGGGTCCAGGTGTGCTAGGATTATTCACGTGAGGGGAGGTGTTGAAATATACAAGTGAATAGGGTGTGTGTAGGAACAAGCCCTTAGCAAGAGGCTATAAAAGAGAATCTATAAATGAGTAAGAGGCTGTGAAAAGGTGAGAAGTATCTACTGGGAGAAAATAAAGGATAGCATGAGAAGATTTAGGAGGTGTGGAGATATTCTGGGAAGAGGTGGAGAGAATCAAGCAAAAGAGGTGGAGTGAATCAATAGGTTGCAATTGTTAATAGTTCCCCCATTTTGCCCACAATGATTTGCAGGGAGGAATACATGACATGATTAGTACATTACAAACACCAGGACACAACACTCAAACAAGTTGGTTCAAGATCTTTTCCATACATGTGATCATACACATGTGCACCCATGGTATGCCAACCGCTTTCGATATGATGAACATTATCGAAAAAAACCCATGATTGCCTTGAGTCTTCATCACCATCACCATCCATTTGTGACGGGGGTAGTGTCAACCCCAGAGCTAGGTCTCGTTGTTGACATCTTGAAACTGAAGCATCTCTCATCTTGAGTATTATCTTGTAGTGGACAATGTGACCCATGGACGAATTCAAAATGACACTTTTGCATGAGCTCCAAGATAGCCTCGTAATCGTCTCTAAGAAGGCGATTTGTTTTCCAACTCTACATCACCATTTGCTTCACCCTAGAATTCAATCACAAGTCAGTACTAGTTTTTCCAATCACCACCAAGTTCTTGAGAGATGAAAAGGTTTAATACTCACTTCTTTAGATTTATTATAGGCCATAGCTCTTTGGACATCTTGTGCAACTCCCTCTCTGACATCAACTCTCTATATAATTTTACATCATCAGAAGTAAAAGCTTTGAGAACCCCAACTCCCTTGCCACAGTCATATGTACCTTTCTTGGACCCGCATTATGTACCTTTCTTGGACCCGCATTATGGTACATACTCACCACATGAGAAACCAAGGCTTTTATGTTTCACAACAATGCTCTACCATACCTTGCCATAGTCATATGTACCTTTCTTGGACCCGCATTATGGTACATACTCACCACATGAGAAACCAAGGCTTTTATGTTTCACAACAATGCTCTACCATACCTTTGGGGACACTGAGTATGCTTACCATGGTGAATAAACAATCATGTATAGCAGGAATCTTTTTGGCATAAAGTATTACACACAAACTGGGTATGTTCCCAAACACATCGGCACATGTTTGAAAATGAAACATTCAAGGTTTCCATACCTTCCAATTTCCAAACACCCAACATTTGGGGCTTTCAATAGTTGGCCATTCCAATGCAGCCTATTCGGTGAATTTGTCCTAGACCTAAAGATGCACCTCTCATTCATGCATTGGAAAATTCCCCTACAGAAACTCTTTTGCACAATTAAGGACTTATTAGATCTTGTTTATGTATGAAGTTTTTTCCATGCATTCCCTTCATACTTTTTCTCCATCCCTTCCATGCCCTTGCCTTCCATAAGCTCATATATATAGTAATCATCATATGTCTTTGGCAATTGTTTAATGTTACCTTTGAATGTGCAATCATCGATCAACTTATGCAAGTTGTCATTTGGGGGGGTAGAATCTGAATGATCTTGAATCCAATAGCTAACATGTCAAATCCATCATGCTCCTCAACCTCGAGAATGGCCTGTGCATGCACTGTCTCCTCGTCCTTCCTCTCTTCCATGTTCTTTTTTTCCACATTTATTTCCTCAACATTGCTAGCATCATCATCTAAAAGGTCACTACAAATGGGTAACACAGTAGAAGTCAAACAATTCAAACTCCAAAAATGTTATTTAACTCACATTGGATTATTTTAACTCACATTGGTGAGGTCTTACTACCAGGAACATTTGTAGGGGTGCACGGAGGTGTTTCCACTACCCTTGCAACATAGAAAGAGGACAATGTACTATCAAATAAGGACCATGTAGTATTATTATCTAGACTACAACTCACTTCCATGTGGGCAAGGTTGTAGTCTACCGTCTCATTATTGGTGGTACCATCCACTAAAGGGCTCAATCCCCCTCCTTGGAGCCATGTTGAAAGGTTAAGTCACATTAATGTTGTCCACTCATGAGGCTGCTTTTTGTCCCTTGCCTAGACCATGCATGGAGTTCACCCCACAGCTTCACTTGTGAGCCTCTAAGATGGGTCACTATCTCAAAGGTCACTTTTAGAACAACCACCTCGTGGGTGCAAAACTAACTATAACAATACAATGGGGATCCTATCTTGTTAATTCCATGAATGCATAATATGATATGATGATCATGCATATGCATCAAATCATCACTTCACATAGTATTATGATCCAACACATGGTATTTACATGTGGGAGCAAACCTTTAGAAGAAATCATCTAGTGTGACCCATAATAAATGATCCTACACAATGGTACTATGGTTATGTAATGCTATGGGAATAAAACAATGTGCAATGGTACTATGGGTATGTAAAACATGAATAATACAATGGGTATGTAATTCCCATACTATGAATAGGATAATGGTATTATGGGTATGTAATGCAATGGAAATGAAAAAAGGGAGAGAGAGAGATGGAAGCCATGAGTATGTGTGTGTTGTGTGAAAAGAAGAAATCTATATTAGCATCCAAAAGATGCAAAGGGTCTATGAGACCATGAATAGTATAATTGTGCGATGGGTATGCAGTGCCATCGGTATACAATGGTGATCTTCCATGTTGGGGAAATTGCCATGGAGTCCTCCATGCGAAAAAGGACCAGAAATGGCATGCTAGTGCCAATAAGAGAATAGGAAAAACCTAGGAGTAGCATGGGAAAGGGGAAAGGATTTGGGACATTGCTTTTCACCTCATGCATTCATGACCAACCTACATGCCAGATTTTCAACTACACTCAGTGCACTTTAAAATCCTACAAGTATGTTGGTCATTGTTCCCCACTCCTCTGCATTGAAAGGTAAGAAAATTAAATATCTTGCATGAAATTTAGCCACTTATGATTGGCCTACTCACCATATTTTCAACTGCGCTTAGCGCACTCGAAAATGTTACAAGTATGTTGGCCATTGTTCCTTGCTCCTTTGCATTGAAAGGTAAGAAAAGTAAATATCTGCATGAAAGTTAGCCACTTATGACTAGCCTACACACTAGATTTTCAACTGCGCTCAGCACACTTGAAAATGATGTAGGTATGTTGGACATTGTTCCCCACTCCTTTGCATTGGTAGCTTAAACATTGATTAAACACTAAAGATTAGTAGAGTTTAAGGTAAACTAGAGACTCATAGTTTGTATACAAAGCTAACACAATGATTAAATACCAAAAATTATCATAGTTTAAGTTAGGTAAAATAGAGAGTGAGAGTTTGTAGGATAGGCACTTACATATGTGTATAAAAGTTCGGTATCCTTTGGATGACTCTAATGATTCTAGAATGAGGACTGTTATGCCCAGTATCTCGTGTATAGAACTACGTGAATACTGGTTATTTGTATTCATGAAAAAATTACGTATTTAAGGCTAGCCGCCGTTAGTATGTGTGTAGTAAATGATAAGTAATTGAGGTAAATAAATTTAACATTACTCATGTCAAAGCTATTGCCATATTATCGATGCTATGACCGTGTTTAGTATGAGTAATAATTTTTGCAAGTGGCTCTTAGTGATGTTATTTTAGTAGCGCATTAAACTCTTGAGTTAACCAGGTAACTTTTCATTTCAAATACGCTCATGTTGTCTGATTATTTCTTGTCTTGTGCTTTTCATTTCAAATACTCTCATGTTGTGGTTTCTGTCTTGTCTTATGTTTGGCTTGTAGGCCGCAGCACAACCAAAAGGTCAATAAAGTTATGCCTCTTCTCTTTGTAGTTTCCCATTTTAGTTTTGTCTCTTGAATATACTATGTGTTTGGGTGCAAATTTCAGGAACAATAAATGCATTCAATGTCACCATTGAGGGCCTGTCTCAAATATAGAGAATTTGCATATACACATTTTCTAGTCACCAAATCTTATGTATATGTCACCATTGGACAGGCCCTCAATGGTGACATAGAGAATATAGAGAATTTGCATATACACATTTTCTAGTCACCAAATCTTTTCTTACAACATAAAATATCTATGTTTTCCAGGTAGGAGAGTGAAGACATACACTGGGTATATGCGGCATCATAGCCATGGTTGCATCTTTTGGTAGACTGTATGAGGGCGCCCCCTCTCCATTGTCCATGGTTTTGATCACTTTTAGTTTTGCGCATTGGATAGTGTTTTCTTTGTCTTGGTCCACATATGTAGACATCGATGAACATGGATGTGGAGTTTTTTGAGATGACTATCTGACTTGGAGCATATCTTGACATTGTCTTTTTTTTAGAAGTTAAATTACACTTTGTGACACTTAATATTTTGTGCACGGTTTTCTTTAAGACACTTGATATTTTGTGCACGGTTTTCTTTAAGACACTTGATATTTTGTGCGGGCGGTTACCTTTAAGACCATAGAAACCCTAGTTCACGTTTGGGTTCTGCGTGACTACAAGGACCATTAGTTTAGGCTCAAAACTGGTCAACACATGTGTCATGATGGTGCCCATGGGTCTATGTGTTGTTTGGGGTGTTTTGATAAGGTGTATGCCCTCAACCAGAAAAATTACATCGTTTCACCATTGTCGCTACTCTTACGAAACAATTATGGACATCAACTTTTTGCCATTTTAGACGGAGCGTATCTTTTTGCAAACCATGGCTCGGATGGTGAAGAAATAAAAAGTAAAGTTGTAGACAATTTATAAGTCTTCAACTCTTGAGGTATGTGCAAAATCCAGTTCCACACTAGTTTTTAGATATTCGCTCTCCAAAACACCCCCTTAGTCACTTTTGTGACATTGTCAAAATGGCTTGTACATGTCGCGATTGACTGCTAGATGTCGCAAAAAAGTGAAGATGATATCACTTTTGTTGGGACAAGAAGGTCCAACTTAGGGACAAAAAGCACTTTCCCCAACATAGCTGCCAGAACATTCAAATGGGAAACCATAAACGATGGTAGGGATTTCAATGTGAGCCAAACTGGGCAATATGTCATGTATTCATCCAGGGGGTCGAAAGCTGGATCCCAATGCATGACATGTGCAAAATAGCTAGCACCCCATATACCTAAATTTTGTACCAAAGCATAAAAAGTGGTGGCTATAATATTGTTGTGTTAAATGTGTTTTACTTGTTCCAATAACATTTCATGTATTGTCTGTAGAAGAAAAATACAATAACATTGCATTATTGTCTCTAGAAGAAATAGTGGGGAGCATATGTTCCTACCTGTCTCCTGCTTTAGACTTTTACCTGAGTAGAGCACTGCTATTTTGGTTTGTAGGTTCCAATTATCTAGTTCTATTTGGTTTAATGGAAATGCTATAATTTGCAATGATGGGTTGTAGCTAATGGAAATGCCTTTAAGTCAGTATTGCTTTGTTGTAATTATCCAACATTGTTCACAAGGAGGGACAAATGTCATGAAACTGCTCTCTGTGTGTTCGAGTCATGGGAGGGGTCACATCCACATTTCTCAAAGCTACTTGTTTGTTCTTATGCTTTCTTTCTGGCCATCCTCCACTTAGAAATGATTTAGCAACATTTAATCGATGCTTATAGTGGTGCTTATACCGTTGGTGGGGAAATTCTAGAGAGCAAAAAATTGATGTATGCTATTCAAATGCATGGACACTTTCTACATATCCACACATTGTATCCTAATTCACATTTTTCTTTTGCAATGTAGATGCCTCATCTAGCTCATAAAGTGATCACATTGAGAGTCTGGAGCGATTGCGAACAAGAATCCTTTGTTTATGTATAAGATGTAAGAATGTGTGTATGCATAAACATCGAGTTACATTGGATTATATCAGAAAATGGGGATCTTTTGAGCCAATGCCAACTCACAAGACCTCAAGATAACTCCTCAAGTAGTATATAAACTTTTCATATAAAGTGTCCACTTAAGGTTGACAAATTAAATGTTGATGTTCATTATTTATGCTAATATTTTTAGTTGGGACGAGGATGGTATGGACCTCCATGAGACAATATTACATAAATATGCATCATTATCGAAAAAACTTGAGAAATAAGTGTAATGTCATAAGGAGTACTTGGAAAGTGGAGCATCAAATTTAAGAATGCCAGAGCTACCTCCACATGAGATATAGGAGGACGATGTCATGGAGGAGATGATTACTCACTTTTTCCAAAGCAAGGGTGAGGAAGGGATCCTTGACTCTCAAAATTTTGACTGTAAAGATGTGTTGTAGAAGGAAGCCAATACACTATTGTATGAGGGTGAAATGTTCTCTACTTTGCATCTATACTTGGAGATCTTACACTTGCAAACAACATATGGATGTAGTGATAATAGTGTGAATAGCCTACTCCAGTTATTAAAGAAGATGCTCCTAACAAAAAACTTGATGCATGCACAACAAGGAGTGAGGTATGGAAAATGCTATTTGGTATGGATTACACTCAAATTCACTCATACCACAATGATTATGTGCTATTTGGTATGAATTAAACTCAAATTCATGCATGTTGCAATGATTATGTGCTATTTAGTGGTGTATATGCCAATGTCAAAACCAATGTCCAATTCATGGAAAGGATTGTTATAGGAAGAATTTGCAAGGTCAAAAAATTTCTTAAAAGTTTTTGAGACATTTTCCTATTATACCTCGCATCCAAAATATGTTTCAGTGTCAATCCATTGCTAAGTTAATGACATGGCATGTTAGCTACTATCATTCAATCGATAGCATAATGAGGATTCATATTGACTCTCCCACTTGGAATCACATCGAGCATGAGTGGCCAATGTTTAAACACGAGCCTCGCAACTTGTGACTTGGGTTAGGTATGGATGGAGTAAACCCATTTAGATTGAGGTCTAGATCATGGTCCACATGCCCCATTGTCATGTGAATTGCAATATTCCTCCATGGATGTCCATTAAGAAGGGTCATGTGAATTGCAATATTCCTCCATGGATGTCCATTAAGAAGGGTCATGTGATGCTACACTTTACACAACATTTATAATTAGTCATACTATAGTTCTAATGCATTTATCCACAAGGTATGTAGTAGTTCTAAATAGATTTATCGACAATGGTCTCATGTGAGTTACTAAAGTTCATCAGTACACCGAGTTTGTTAATTTTTCCTTTATGCAAGCAGGATGGAGTACTCAGAATTAAGTGGACCATGCTCACATGATTAGTGGATTAAGTGGACCATGCTCACATGCTCACAGAATTAAGTGGACCATGCTCACATGATTAGTTATTAATGTAGAGACTGGAGTGGCACTGCTCGAAGGTGGTTATGTAGAAGTGGATCAAGATGGTAATATGCAATCTTAACATGCTCTGATAGGAATAAGTGGAACTTAGCTCTGTCACTAGTGTGGCATTGCTCGAAGGTGGTTATGTAGAAGTGGATCAAGATGGTAATATGCAATCTTAACATGCTCTGATAGGAATAAGTGGAACTTAGCTCTGTCACTAGTGTGGCATTTCACACATCATGTGCAATGACGATGACTTATACACAACGGCTAATGTGTTGGGAAAGTTTTTGAGTCACCCACACATGCAATGCATACCGAATGTAACAACACTTCTCGGCCATGACATGTCGGCCATGATTGTTCAGAATTTAAAGAGGTCTCTTAGTCTTGTCAAAGGCATACATAGTCATGTGACAAGTTGGCGGCAAAGAGGCTAAAACTGCACATGATCGCAAACACAAGTAATACAATTCAAATTAGGCTCTTGGCATTCAACCTACGAATTTAAAGAAACATCATATGGACATTCAAAGCATGGATTTCAAGTGGGTGTTACGTGGTCAAAAACAAAGGATGGACTATTTGAGCCCCGAGATTATGCAATGTGGTGGAATTCTAGAAGCACAATACTAGGGTATCTCATTCTAGAAGCACAATACTAGGGTATCTCCAAATAATGAAGACATTTGTAGGAAGCGGGTGCCAAAAAACAATATGAAGCCCATCCAATCCACTTTCTAGAGCTGGCAGATGTACATATGTATAATTTCTCTATCCTTAATACATATGCTTATGCATTTCATTTTCTATCATATTTTTCCTTTAGTCTCTACTATTGAATAGTTTCCTTTAGTACACAATATAGTTTTCACCACATAGTATAATAGATAACATAGCATTTTTCAAACAATACATGTGTGTAGAGGTACTACTACATGTAGAGGAAGCTCATTTACAATGCTTCTCGTGCAAATTCATGTTCAACATGCACCAAAGTACTTTGTCTTAATACTATTACAATACATAGTACAATTGACATAATAGTTTACTATGCATCATTGGCATATTACTTTCCCTTGGTACTATCTCAACAATGAGAAGTACTGCCATGGTACTATCTTAATACTATGAAATCCTATTGTGGATTGGGTCACTTGCATTCTACTTAGCCATAGTACTATGTCATAGGACTACTTTAGTACATAGTACAATGTACACAGTAAACAATACTTTATATATCAGACTCTTTTCTCTTAGTACTTTCCCTTTATACTATTTTAGTACACAAAACTCCTATGCTATAGGGTTCACAAATATACTAGTTTTCCATAAGACTTTGTAATAGTACTAGTTTAATACATAGTACAAAAGAGAATGTAAATAGTACTTTAATGCCATATTTCTAGGGAAAAATAGTACCCTCACATAGTATGTCTTTACTCAGTACTCCCACTACTCTTGGGAATCCTTTGTTATAGCATTTTACCATAGAATTATTTGAGGAGAAAATACAGCCAAGGTATCATCTAAGTACATAGTATTGCCACTAATTCTAGGTCCACATGTAAAAGTAATTTGCCATACTAGTACCCCCACTACTCCTAGGTCCACATGTCATAGTACTTTGCCATCTTGTTTTCCCATAGTTCGTTGTCTAAACACTAGTATAGTACATAGTAAAGTGTGGACACAATAGTTTACTATGCATTATTGCCATATTACTTTCCCTTAGTGCTATCTCAATAATAAGTACTACCATGGTACTATTTTAAAACTATAAAATCCTACTATGGATTGGTTCACTTACATACTACTTAGCCATAGTATTGTGTCATAGGTTTTAGGTCAATACATCGTGTAGTGTACATAGTAAATAATACCTTATATGTCATACTCCTTTCTCTTAGTACTTTCCCCTAACACTATTTTAGTACATAAAACCTCTATGCCATAGGGTTCACAAATATACTAGTTTTCCATAGCACTTTGCAGTAGTACTATTTTAGTAACATAGTACAAAAGAGGTTCTACACAATACTTTAATGCCATATTTCCAAGGCAAAATAGTATCCTCAAGTAGTATGTCTTTACTCTCAATACTCCCATTACTCTTGGGAATCCTTTGCCATATTACCATTTTACCATATTACTATTTAAGGAGAAATACAACCAAGGTATTATCTAAGCCATAGTACTGCCACTACTCTTAGGTCCACATGTCATAGTACTTTGCCATCTTGTTTTCACATAGTATTTCATCTTAGCACTATTATAAGACATAATTAAATGTGGACTCAATAGTGAACTATACATCATTGCCATATTACTTTCTCTGGTGCTATCACAATAAGAAGTACTACCATGGTACTATTTTAATACTTGCATACTACTTAGCTACAATACTGTGTCATATGACTAGTTCAATACATAGTATAGTGTACATAGTAAACAATACTTTATATGTCATACTCTTTTCTCTTAGTACTTTCCTGTGATACTATTTCAGTACACAAAACTCCTATGCTATAGGGTTCACAAATATACTAGTTTTCCGTAGCACTTTGCAATCATACTATTTCAATACATAGTACAAAAGAGAATCTACATTATACTTTAATGCCATATTTCTAGGATAAATTAGTAACCTCATGTAGTATGTCTTTACTTAGTACTCCCATTACTCTTAGGATTCCTTTACCATACCATTTTACCATAGTACTATTTGAGGAAAAAATAGAACCAAGGTACTTTCAAGAACATAGGTCCACATGTTATAGTAGTTTGCATCTTGTTTTATCGTGGTACTATTTCAGTACATATAGTATTGTGTACACATTACATACTACTTGACTTGCCATACTAGGATCTCCATAGTACTATTTCAGTAACATAGTACAAAAGAGATTCTACACAATACTTTAATGCCATATTTCCAGGGCAAAATAGTATCCTCAAGTAGTATGTCTTTACTCTCAATACTCCCATTACTCTTGGGAATCCTTTGCCATACCATTTTACCATATTACTATTTAAGGAGAAATACAACCAAGGTATTATCTAAGCCATAGTACTGCCACTACTCTTAGGTCCACATGTCATAGTACTTTGCCATCTTGTTTTCACATAGTATTTCATCTTAGCACTATTATAAGACATAATTGAATGTGGACACAATAATGAACTATACATCATTGTCATATTACTTTCTCTGGTGCTATCACAATAAGAAGTACTACCATGGTACTATTTTAATACTTGCATACTACTTAGCTACAGTACTGTGTCATATGACTAGTTCAATACATAGTATAGTGTACATAGTAAACAATACTTTATATGTCATACTCTTTTCTCTTAGTACTTTCCTGTGATACTATTTCAGTACACAAAACTCCTATGCTATAGGGTTCACAAATATACTAGTTTTCCGTAGCACTTTGCAATCATACTATTTCAATACATAGTACAAAAGAGAATCTACACAATACTTTTGTAAGGTTCCCCCCCTTCCACAAATAGGGGAAACACTTAAGATAGTCCGCTAAGTCTTATCTTAGAGAAAATTTCCTACTCATCGACACCTTGACCATACAGAGATTCAAGGATACAATTCATAGGTAAGACCTAGTTCTATCCCGCACAGCAGGGGGAGCGTGGTCTTCTAAATTCAAATCACCCATAGGGTAATTGATCACATAAATTGGGCAACTACAAGACTTGATTTCTAGAGGCAACACTTTTTTCCTCATCCATGCAAGGCACAGCCGCTGGCCTAGTCTTCTAGAATAGAGTTGCCCGAGAACCTATTTATCTAGCGTAGGGCTTTCACTTAATCTGTTGGAAAGCTACCCGACTAATCGGGTCCACCCGTCCGTAGGATGGTGCCGTCGGGGCATTCCATCCTCCCACTTTCCACCCTACTCACGCGTCAATTTGTTTTCTAATTAATCCTACCACACTGTTTGACATAAATAAACATGTTCCTTAATTAAGGCCCTTTTCACAAGGTTTGTTAAAACAACCTTTTTCTACAATACAATCATACCAAAGACAAGATTTATAAAAACAAAGTTTAAACATGAATCAATTTGATACAAGCCAAACCGGCTCTCTTATTCTTTCTCTTTATACCGCCGATGATCTAGAATTCAGCCTTCCAGCCTCCTCTACATGCTGGACAAAACCCTACGGGACCATACACCTCATCGTCGGCCGCTGGCGAGGACTCAAGCCGGCCAATCGCCCTCTCAGGCTCCATCGCTTGATCCTCCCGCCCCTCAGAGGGATGTCTGCGCACTAGGGTGGGCTAATTTACTGCACTAGTCTGGGCCCTTAGAACTAGGCAGCATCATCACAATCACTTGCCTCAATCGGCAAACCTCATTCTCCCGATGGTATGAGGGATACCATGGGCCAACTCCGGTCCTTACTAACGTCTCCGCCGTCCGGCTACACAAGCACAAGAACGGGGTAGCTTCAAGGCAGGGAGAAGTTGTACCTGTACCTTAATTTAACCAAGATAACAATCCATTTACTCACTAAACCATATGACTAGGATCCATGTCACCTTCTTTAAGAAAACAATCTTTTTCACAAAGATTTTAGCATTTCAACTTGAGATTGCGATAAGTATTCTTTATTAAGGTATATGCTATTGCTTAAAAGAATACAAACTTTAAATGGTAAATCAATCAAATAGATCACTGTAACAATCAATAGAGAAGCCGGGGCTATACCTCAACCCCTAAGAATGATATGTAAATAAAAAACAAAATATGTATATACCTTATAGAAATTTGTCGTTTATCTCGTTGTCCTTGCTTGTCTCAACAAGAGCTTTAGAACTTGACATATGAGAATAGAGTCTTCTAATACCTTGTCCTTTGATTGAAATCATCCAATAATCTCCAAGCTTTATCTCCTCTTACTCATACTGTGATTCTTCTCTCTTTCTAAGATCTATGGCAAAATAGCCTTCTCCTACAGGTCTACAACATAGTATTCTTTCTCTAAAAGAAAAGCTATGGAGTTTCGGTCTCTTCCTCCGAAAGACCATAGAAATCTAAGCTTATTTTCTGAGATATTAGATAAGAATGAAGGGATATATGCATCTCAAACTCTAGGATTACCTTGAGGCTACTTGCTGCCTTCTCACAGTTTTCTCTATGTAGAGACCCTGACAGAAACAGCAAACTGTTTTGACCATAACTCTCTGATAAAAACTTAGAATATAGTCGTATAACCAGTAAAAAGAACGGGAAGGCATCTGTTCTACAAGCTAGCGTGGGCAGAATAGGCAAAAACGTGTGTGTATAGCCATAAACGCGCCATCTTTGGAAACACGTTGTTTTTCCACATTTTTAGTATGCATGGACTCTAAATATGTAAAAGTACTCTAAATATGACCTCTTATCATCTAAAATCGAAATTCTATTTTTGGGGATACTTATCTCTTAATAGAACTATTCTTATGTTCTTATTTCTTTTAGGATTTTTAGAGCTAATATTTTTATTCTAACACTTTTCTAATGTTTCTAGCCTTATTGTCTCACTCTTTCTAATTACACTCTCTTTTCTTATTGAAATCTATATTAAAAGAGACACATACATACATGGCTTGGGAGGGACCTTACAATCTCCCCCACTTAAAAGATTCGAGATGTCCTCATCTCGCGAGCTAGGGTAGTATCTAAGTAAATCCTCCTGTCTCTTTCAAAGCGGTGTCCCCAATAGTTAAAAATCTTCTTTTATCTAAACATTGTTCCGAGTCCCTTATTTCATGTGTTTGGCTTGTTTTATTTTACCTCCAAAAGGTCTTTATTATTCTAGAGTTAATTGGCCTTATTATCCTAATTTCTTGCATCCATATACCTCTCATATGATATGAACCTTAGAATTCCTTATTCTATACCCCCATGTAATATGGTACTTAACAAATTATCATGGTGGAAAAATATAAGGGAATCAATTCTTTACACAATCTAACCTAAGATAGTAATTTCATAATCTTAGAATCGTCTTGTAGAATACTTCTATTCATCATGCATATTACTTCACATGAATCTTGCACCAATCATCTATTTACTTATAGAAATACTTGTTGAATTCGATTATCTTTAACCCTGCTATCCCTATTTCTTGACCTAATTTTTGCTCTAGCTCATGATTCCTTGTAGCCAAGAGTGGACTTGACGTTCCTCTTGAATTAGGGGACCTCTTCTTGATTAACATGGAAGGACTCATGTCCTTCTCGACACTTTCTATATAAAAAAAAACTTTATCACAGTCTCTGGCTATAATTATGGCTTCTGAAATAGAGGATGGTTTCACATTCTTGATGAGGTTATTCAAAGGTAGATTAAGCTTCCAAATGAATTGATGGAGAAGAGTTACCTCATCCATCTCTGGAGCAAATCAGAGAAGTTTAACAAAAGTTTGGTGGTATTCTTTTAGAGTCTTCCTTTCTTGGGTTAGCTCCAAAAATTCATTCATTTTATCCTCTCGAAATCCAAGAGGACAAAACCTTTCACGAAAGTGTACTTTCATGGCATCTCATAACTGATTCTAGCTCCAGTGGTTAGATTGACAACAATGCTTCTAACTTTCTAGCTCCAGTGGTTAGATTGACAACAATGCTTCTAACTAATTTAGCATTTCTTAAAATTTTTAGACGCGAGCAAGGGTGAGCTTGCTTCTTTCATTTGTATCCTTCAAAACTATCAAATACTTATCATAGCACCACATTTGAAGGCAGTCAGGATTAATACATCTGAGATCTTTATTTTTTTTAAAGAATTACACATCTGGTGCCTTGGGATTGACACATCCAAAGATTATCTCATGATTGACACATCTGAGATGATTAGTTTTCTGAAAATTACACATCTAGTATCTTCGGATTAACACATCTAATAGCATGATCCTCTGGGAATTACACATCTGAAGTTAGATCCATGTTTGTCTGAGATGGGTTCTAGATCTTGGATAATCGTCCTAGTGTAAAGCATCCAGTGGATGGCATTCACATGTCAACTATTCAAATCTTAATGGAGTTATAATCTTAATAATTTAGAATACGTAATTTAATGAGATATATCCTGAAAATTTCTCTAAACAAGTTTCGGTCTATCCTTCTAGTCATTTAGTCTCTCACTAGTTCTTAATTTGATCACCCTATGTTTTTCCTCACAAAAGGTTTTCTCCCCAATCTTATTTCTCAAATTTATTGTACAGATATCTTGCGTGTGCACCCCCAAGATACAAGCACAATTTCATAGGATGATTGTCTCAACATGTGAGGATATTCAAATCACTTCTATGGCCAGTAGAGATGATTGATTCGTCCTCATATGATAACCAATCACTTGTTTTAATCCCTTGATAGTTAACCTTTGAAAAACAAATCCTAGGAACTAACCTGGCTCTGATACCACTTGTAAGGTTCCCCCCCTTCCACAAATAGGGGAAACACTTAAGATGGTCCGCTAAGTCTTATCTTAGAGAAAATTTCCTACTCATCGACACCTTGACCATACAGAGATTCAATGATACAATTCATAGGTAAGACCTAGTTCTATCCCGCAGGGGGAGCGTGTTCTTCTAAATTCAAATCACCCATAGGGTAATTGATCACATAAATTGGGCAACTACAAGACTTGATTTCTAGAGGCAACGCTTTTTTCCTCATCCATGCAAGGCACAGCCGCTGGCCTAGTCTTCTAGAATAGAGTTGCCCGAGAACCTATTTATCTAGCGTAGGGCTTTCACTTAATCTGTTGGAAAGCTACCCGACTAATCGGGTCCACCGGTCCGTAGGATGGTGCCGTCGGGGCATTCTATCCTCCCACTTTTCACCCTACTCACGCGTCAATTTGTTTTCTAATTAATCCTACCACACTGTTTGACATAAATAAACATGTTTCTTAATTAAGGCCCTTTTCACAAGGTTTGTTAAAACAGCCTTTTTCTACAATACAATCATACCAAAGACAAGATTTATAAAAACAAAGTTTAAACATGAATCAATTTTATACAAGCCAAACCAGCTCTCTTATTCTTTTCCTTTATACCGTCGATGATCTAGAATTCGGTCTTCCAGCCTCTACATGCTGGGCAAAACCCTACGGGACCATACACCTCATCGTCGGCCGCTGGCGAGGACTCAAGCCAGCCTGTCGCCCTCTCAGGCTACATCGCTTGATCCTCCCGCCCCTCAGAGGGATGTTTGCGCACTAGGGTGGGCTAATTTACCGCACTAGCCTGGGCCCTCAGAACTAGGCAGCATCATCACAATCACTTGCCTCAATCGGCAAACCTCATTCTCCCGATGGTATCAGGGATACCATGGGCCAACTCCGGTCCTTACTAACGTTTCTGCCGTCCGGCTACACAAGCACAAGAACGGGGCAGCGTCAAGGCAGGGAGAAGTTGTACCTGTACCTTAATTTAACCAAGATAACAATCCATTTACTCACTAAACCATATGACTAGGATCCATGTCACCTTCTTTAAGAAAACAATCTTTTTCACAAAGATTTTAGCATTTCAACTTGAGATTGCGATAAGTCATTCTTTATTAAGGTATATGCTATTGCTTAAAAGAATACAAACTTTAAATGGTAAATCAATCAAATAGATCACTGTAACAATCAATAGAGAAGCCGAGGCCATACCTCAACCCCTAAGAATGATATGTAAATAAAAAACAAAATATGTATATACCTTATAGAAATTTATCGTTTATCTCGTTGTCCTTGCTTGTCTCAACAAGAGCTTTAGAACTTGACATATGAGAATAGAGTCTTCTAATACCTTGTCCTTTGATTGAAATCATCCAATAATCTCCAAGCTTTATCTCCTCTTACTCATACTGTGATTCTTCTCTCTTTCTAAGATCTATGGCAAAATAGCCTTCTCCTACAGGTCTACAGCATAGTATTCTTTCTCTAAAAGAAAAGCTATGGAGTTTCGGTCTCTTCCTCCGAAAGACCATAGAAATCTAAGCTTATTTTCTGAGATATTAGATAAGAATGAAGGGATATATGCATCTCAAACTCTAGGATTACCTTGAGGCTACTTGCTGCCTTCTCACAGTTTTCTCTATGTAGAGACCCTGACAGAAACAACAAATTGTTTTGACCATAACTCTCTGATAAAAACTTAGAATATAGTCGTATAACCAGTCAAAAGAATGGGAAGGCATCTGTTCTACAAGCTTGCGTGGGCAAAATAGGCAAAAACGTGTGTGTATAGCCATAAACGCGCCATCTTTGGAAACACGTTGTTTTTCCACATTTTTAGTATGCATGGACTCTAAATATGTAAAAGTACTCTAAATATGACCTCTTATCATCTAAAATCGAAATTCTATTTTTGGGGATACTTATCTCTTAATAGAACTATTCTTATGTTCTTATTTCTTTTAGGATTTTTGGAGCTAATATTTTTATTCTAACGCTTTTCTAATGTTTCTAGCCTTATTGTCTCACTCTTTCTAATTACACTCTCTTTTCTTATTGAAATCTATATTAAAAGAGACACATACATACATGGCTTGGGAGGGACCTTACAACTTTAATGCCATATTTCTAGGAGAAATTAGAAACCTCATGTAGTATGTCTTTACTTAGTACTCCCATTACTCTTAGGATTCCTTTACCATACCATTTTACCATAGTACTATTTGAGGAAAAAATAGAACCAAGGTACTTTCAAGAACATAGGGCCACATGTTATAGTAGTTTGCATCTTGTTTTATCGTGGTACTATTTCAGTACATAGTATTGTGTACACATTACATACTACTTGACTTGCCATACTAGGATCTCCATAGTACCATTTCAGTAACACTACTTCATGGTAGTATATCTTTGCTCAGTGCTCCTAGTACTATTTCAGTACACACTACTTTATGTATATCTGCTCAGTACTCCCAGTACTCTTAGGAATCCACATGTCAACTACCTAAGTACACAGTATTACCACTACTCTTGGATCCATATGTCATAGTAATTTGCCATTTTATTTCATATTATATCTACACATTGGATTATCATACTCTTTTTCCATGGTATTATTTAAGTAGGCAAGTAGGTAGTGTGACCAATACATGGTACACAGTAGTTTGCTTAGTACATTGTACATAGTACACATTTCTTAAGTGATAAATTCTATTGTGTTCACATTCATGGGTTTACTTTTCAAACTATCTATGCTACTTTTACTTCAAAGAAGAACATCCACCCAACCTACATCATTGGCTTTCTGCGACTTAAAAGATAATAAAGTTGACCACTGGTAAAGATGTAAGAAATCATGTGGCAAGAAGTTTCTATTGTGTGTTTTGAGACATGTGGTTTTGACTAGGGTGGATCATGTGGTGTGAGAGTCTACTTGGGATGACCTAAGGTAGTTCTGTAAGATTCCTCCCTCCGGCTTTTGAGGTGTGCAGGTGTGAAAACCTCCCCTTCTGATCTTATAATTATTCCCCTCTCAGAAATAAAAGAAAGATCCTGTTTTACCCTATTTTGGCCTAGAGAGAGAAAATGTCTAGAGGGAGGTAATTCAAAATTGAGATATTTTTGGATATAAAAATCCTCCTAGTGTCTAAAATGGTTTCCCCTGAAACAGATATTCAAAAAGAAATTTCCAATGTGCAATTGGAATAAATTGAAATCAAGTAAAAAGGACCTTAGCCTAAGGGTCCAGATTTTCTAAAATTTTTGAATTAATGTTCCTATGGACTAATTCGATTAATCCAAATGTAAGGAGGAGATAAATTGAAGAATAAAAGGAAATCCCCCCAAAAATGAGTAAATACTCACATAAGATGAAGAGTTGACTAAGGACAAGTTTATTAATTAAAAAAGGAGATATTTAGAAGAAATGATGCATTTTTGACACCTCAGTGTGGGGGAATTCCCCTCATGAAGGAGGCACCTATTTCACATGTGTGGTTGAGTTTTAAACTCACAAATATGAGATATTTTCATCTCTTGTGCTTCAACTAGATCCAAAAAGTAAGCTAAACTGAACTAAAAATGGTCAAAAATTGACCAAACTGATCTGGAAACTTCTAGAATCAGTTTGCTTGGTTAGAGGCTCACTTTTTCCTATAAATGAAGCCTCCCCCTTTGTAAATCGTTAATAGTGTTTTATGCACTGTTACTCTACTCCTCCCCAAGGCCAAAAACAGTGAATTTATTGATAATTCATTAGTTTTTAACCATTTCCTCTTCAAAAGAATTGGTGGCCACTCTTGTTGCAAACAAGAGTAGATCCCTCAAACCATCAAGCCAAAGGAAAGCTCACCAAAATTCATGTAAGCTAGAAATCCTACTTTTTCTTTATTCTATTTAATGGTTTTCTAATTTTTGTTTTCTTTAAAATGAAAAATGATGCTATGTCTTGTTAGAAAGGCTTTCCCCCTCTCGTCGTTCTTGAATTCAGCCTTTCTTTATCCTAGATGTGTAATCAAATTGTTAGAATTAAACTTTTCATATTGTTTCTCTTTAAAAAGTGGAATTCGATTAGTTTAGAATGCTTTAAACCATTTGGGATAATTTCTAAGTAGCTTGAGAATGAAAAAAATTGAAAAATGGTCAGCCATACAAAGGAGGTTATGATAAAATTTTCTTAAATTTTGTGAAATAAGTTTTATCTTTTATTATTAAATTTTGGATGGATGTATGGATGATATGGATTGATGTGTGGGTAATGTGGATTGATGTGGATGGATGAGTGGATAATGTGGATTGATGTGGATTGATGTGGATGGATGTATGGATGATGTGGATTGATGTGTGGGTAATGTGGATTGATGTGTGGATTAATGTGGATGGATGAGTGGATACCGTGGATTGATGTGGATGATGTGGATGGATGTATGGATGATATGGATTGATGTGTGGCTAATGTGGATTGACGTGAATGGATGTATGGATGATGTGGATTGATGTGTGGGTAATGTGGATTGACGTGAATGGATGTATGGATGATGTGGATTGATGTGTGGATAATGTGGATTGATGTGGATGGATAAATGGATGATGTGGATTGATGTGGATAGATGTATGGAGGATGTGGATGGATGTGTGGATAATGTGGATGGATGTATGGATGATGTGGATTGGTGTGGATGATGTGGATGGATGTATGGATGATGTGGATTGATGTGTGGATGATGCGATTGGATGCGATTTGATGTGGGAACGATATGATGTGATAGGGATCGATGAAGAAAAAAAAATTGTGGGAAGATGAGAAAAGATGGGGACTAATGTGAAAGGATATGGAGTGATGAGAAAAAATGGAAATATTGTTGGAACTGTATTTGTATATGAAATCTGTTTTTAAATGACTGTTTTATGTCAAGAATGCTGGGGAAGCATTTTGACCGTCTTGTGAATGAGGTCGTTGGAGACCTATCTTTTAAAGTTGCAACTGCTGAGACGAAGAGTCAACGCAGGTTGTCTCGTGTAGCAAGGTCGGCGCCGAGGTCTTGACCAGCCTTGGTTTGATTTAAATGGTGAGCTTCCAGTACAGTGGATGAGGGACCAAGGAAGCGGCCTATGAGTGAAGCGCTAGGTGACCTGCGAAGGATCCTAGAGAGTACTGACGGTGCTTGGGCTCTGGGTCATCGAAGATACCCACACGTACATCGGGGAAGATATTGGAACAAGGAGTAAGAGTTGTTTTCTGAATTCGGGTATGGATCTGGTTGGTTGACCTTGCTGGTCCTCAACGGATGAGTCCATGGCTCTTTTATATGGATCGATTAGTTGATCTTGCTAATCTTCAACAGAGATTCCATTTTGATATGTGAATATATTACCGGTTACTATGAGCTAGGAACTATCGAAAAGGCCCCTGAGTGAACAGGTGGTGAGTGTTTTGGTTGCCAATGATGCCATAGGTACACCGACGAAGGAATGATTGGAAATAAGGATTCAATCGGAGATTTTGAGGATTGCGATCAGTGACACAATGGTTTCATTAAATGATTGTTTTAAAGATAGCTGATGCTGAGAAAGAGGCAATTTCATATTGGGTGTGTAAGTGGTGTGACTAGTTTTAAGTTTCATGAATATCCGGCTGGGGGGCCTAGGAACTCTTTTCCCTGGTACCCGAGACAAAACCTAACCAAATTCTTAATTGGATCCCATCACTATAGTGGTTGGGCGACCCACGGGATTGGATGGGGTTAGGCTGGACTGATGGATCCTTAAATTGAGACTCAATTCTATTAGGGTACGATAGATGAAGTAAATCCCGGACAAAAATTGTTCTATGGAAAAGAATCAATGGCTGTGCCTCTCAATGAGGAAAAAAGAGTTGGTCTCTATGATCCAAATGCAATCTTTTCTCTCTGATCTGACTTGGGACTTACGGGCTCGGTCAGATTAGTTCAGTTAGTTAAGGCTTTTGACTACATTAGAGAAAAGTTATCCTGGAGGAATCGCTTGTGCTTTTTGGGCAAGGGAAGTTTTTTCGGGATCGGTTTTGGGAAGAACCGATGGATTAGTCTCTTGTCCGGATATCCGTGTGGGCGAGGCCCTGAGTGTGAGACCTTGCCCCGTGCAAGAAGTGCTACTTCTGCTGCTAGAACCCCTGAATTCATTGCGCGGTGGGGATAGAGACCTGACAGTTGAGGATCAACCGAGAAGCCAAAAATGTCAAAAATTTATGAAGAAGCAGTAAAAGGTTGTAATTGTGTGATAAAAATCATACAAATTGAAATTCAAACTAAAATTTGTAAATTGGTAATTGGGTCTTTAGATGGAAGTACCGCAATTGTATGGAATCCCTGACTTGCTTGAGGCCTAGACATGATGGTATCTACCTTATAGTTCCAAGGACTGTGACTACCTGTATATACCGAGGGTATAACTGCAGCTCTTTACTGGCAGTATATACGAGTAAATCTAAGCCTTGAAATTATAAGCATTAATACTATCCAGATGATGAATTCGAATGTGGTTGATATGATTTTAAATTTTGGTTGAGAACTGATGAGTTGATTTGGATTCTGATTGAAAAATGAAGATTCCTGAATTTTGGTTGAAATGTAATAAACTAAGCAAAACCACAATGAGCATGAATGGGACGAGTCCCTGTGATGATGTTCATAGCTGGAATGACGTTAATGACTTTAGCAAATCACTATGAGATTAGTGGATTGTGCTGGCAGATTGCTGCTGTTAACACTTGACCCAGTGGATCAAGTTAAGGGATGTCAAATTAAAAATCTCTATAATTAAAAATTTCCATGAAGGACTGTTCTCAGATAGAAATTTTGGTCTAATGAACCATTATTGTGATAAGGATTTGAATGATACGATCTGAGTGAATTATTATCTGATGATGAGTTTTATATAAGGGATCTTTATCCTAGGATTCTGTTGGGTTCACCAGACTATAAGTAACCCCAGAATCAGTTGGATCTTAAGGAAAAGAGTTCTCCTCTAATTTTGCGAGATGAGGACATCTCGCATTTTTTTAAGTGGGGTAGGATGTAAGATTCCTCCCTCCGGCTTTTGAGGCATGCAGGTGTAAAAACCTCCCCTTCTAATCTTATAATTATTCCCCTCTCTGAAATAAAAGAAAGATCTTATTTTGGCCTAGAGAGAGAAAATGTCTAGAGGGAGGTAATTCAAAATTGAGATATTTTTGGATATAAAAATCCTTCTAGTGTCTAAAATGGTTTTTCCTGAAACAAATATTCAAAAAGAAATTTCCAATGTGCAATTGGAATAAATTGAAATCAGGTAAAAAGGACCTTAGCTTAAGGTGTCCAGATTTTCTCAAATTTTTGAACTAAGGTTCCTATGGACCAATTAGATTAATCCAAATGTAGGGAGGAGGAGATAAATTGAAGAATAAAAGGAAATCCCCCCAAAAATAAGTAAATACTCACATAAGATGAAGAGTTGACTAAGGACAAGGTTATTAGTTAAAAAAGAAGAGATATTTAGAAGAAATGATGCATTTTTGACACCTCAGTGTGGGGGAATTTCCCTCATGAAGGAGGCGCCTATTTCACATGTGTGCTTGAGTTTTAAACTCACAAATAATGAGATATTTTCATCTCTCCTCTCTCCTTCTTCAACTAGATCCAAAAAGTAAGCTAAACTGACCTAAAAATGGTCAAAAATTGACCAAACTGATCTGAAAAATTCTAGAATCAGTTTGCTTGGTTAGAAGCTCACTTTTTCCTATAAATGAAGCCTCCCACTTTGTAAATGGTTAATAGTGTTTTATGCACTGTTACTCTACTCCTCCCTAAGGCTAAAAACAATGAATTTATTGATAATTCATTAGTTTTTGACCATTTTCTCTTCAAAAGAATTGGTGGCCACTCTTGTTGCAAACAAGAGTAGATCCCTCAAACCATCAAGCCAAAGGAAAGCTCACAAAAATTCATGCAAGCTAGAAATCCTACTTTTTCTTTATTCCATTTCTAATTTTTATTTTCTTTAAAATGAAAAATGATGCTATGCCTTGTTGGAAAGGCTTTCCCCCTCTCTTCATTCTTGAATTTAGCCTTTCTTTATCCTAGATGTGTAATTAAATTGTTAGAATTAAACTTTTCATATTGTTTCTCTTTAAAAAGTGGAACTTGATTATAGTTTAGAATGCTTTAAACCATTTGGGATAATTTCTAAGTAACTTGAGAATGAAAAAAATTGAAAAATGGTCAGCCATACAAAGAAGGTTATGGCAAAATTTTCTTAAATTTTGTGAAATAAATTTTATCTTTATTATTCAAAAAGAGTAATCCCCACTGCTTGTGTATTCTAAAAGTGTTATTTTTATTCTATGCATAGAAAAATGCATATTAGAAATATTTTTATAATAAAAGTATTATTTTTATTAGAATTAATTTCTATGCATAGAAAGATGCATATTGGGAATATTTTGATTATAAAAGTGTTACTTTCATCAAAATTGATTTTTATGCATAAATAGATGCATAAAAGAATTTTTTTATTATAAAAGTGTTACTTTCATCAAAATTGATTTTTATGCAGAAATAGATGCATAAAAGAAATTTATATTATAAAAGTGTTACTTTCATTAAAATTGAATTTATGCATAAAAGATTTTTTAAATTATAAAAGCATTAATTTCATCAAATTTTGATTTTATGCATAGAAAGATGCATAAAGAAATTTATTTTTATTTCAAAAGAGTTATTCTCATCAATTTTAATTTTATTTATGCATAGAAAGATGCATAAAGAAATTTATTTTTATTTCAAGAGAGTTATTCTCATCAATTTTGATTTTATGCATAGAAAGATGCATAAAGAAATTTATTTTTATTTCAAAAGAGTTATTCTCATTAAAATTGAATTTATGCATAGAAAGATGCATAAAAGACTTATTTTTATTTCGAAAGTGTTATTCTCCTTAAAATTGAATTTATGCATAAACGGATTTTTATAAAAGTGTTATTTCCCACTGAAGTTGTTTTTATGCATAAATAGATGCGTAAAGAATCTTTATATAAAAAATAAGAATTCTCTTACATTCTATAAATAGATGTGATAAGATATGATATGAATTAGATAGATGAGAATGAATAGAGGATGGATGTGATGAGAATAGAAGTGATGAGAATGAGAGGTAAATAGATGTGATGATATGTGATGCGAATCAGATAAATGTGAATGAATAGATGAGATGTGATGTCATGTGAATTAGGAATGATATAGGATGTGGATGAATGTGATAACATGTGAATCGGGATGTGAATGAACGATAAGGGACGTGGATGAATGTGATAACATGTGAATCGGGATGTGAATGAACGATAAGGAAAATGAATGAATGTGTTAGCATGTGAATCAGGTTGTGAATGAATGAGATGTGATGTGAAATGGATGTGATAAGATGCAATGTAAACTAGATAGATGTTAATATATGTGAAGTGATGAGATGTATGGGTAGATGCAAGTAGATGTGATCTGATGAGGATAAATGAGGAAATAAGTGATGGGTTAGAAAACGATGTGATTAGATGAGAATGGAAATACCTATGAAATGAATGTGGATTGATGTGGATTGATGTGTGGGTAATGTGGATGGATGAGTGGATAATGTGGATTGATGTGGATAATGTGGATGGATGTATGGATGATGTGGATTGATGTGTGGGTAATGTGGATTGATGTGTGGGTAATATGGATTGACGTGGATGGATGAGTGGATAATGTGGATTGATGTGGATGATGTGGATGATGTGGATGGATGTATGGATGAGTGGATAATGTGGATTGATGTGGATGATGTGGATGGATGTATGGATGATGTGGATTGATGTGTGGGTAATGTGGATTAATGTGGATGGATGAGTGGATAATGTGGATTGATGTGGATGGTGTGGATGGATGTATGGATGATATGGACTGATGTGTGGGTAATGTGTATTGACGTGAATGGATGTATGGATGATGTGGATTGATGTGTGGGTAATGTGGATTGACGTGAATGGATGTATGGATGATGTGGATTGATGTGCGGGTAACGTGGATTGACGTGAATGGATGTATGGATGATGTGGATTGATGTGTGGATAATGTGGATTGATGTATGGATGATGTGGATTGACGTGTGGATTGATGTGGATGGATGAGTGGATAATGTGGATTGATGTGGATGGATGTATGGATGATATGGATTGATGTGTGGGTAATGTGGATTGACGTGAATGGATGTATGGATGATATGGATTTATGTGTGGGTAATGTGGATTGACGTGAATGGATGTATAGATGATGTGGATTGATGTGTGGGTAATGTGGATTGACATGTGGATTGATGTGGATGGATGAGTGGATAATGTGGACTGATGTGGATGGATGTATGGATGATGTGGATTGATGTGTGGGTAATGTGGATTGACGTGTGGATTGATGTGGATGGATGAGTGGATAATTGTGGATTGATGTGGATGATGTGGATGGATGTATGGATGATATGGATTGATGTGTGGGTAATGTGGATTGACGTGAATGGATGTATGGATGATGTGGATTGATGTGTGGGTAATGTGGATTGACGTGAATGGATGTATGGATGATATGGATTGATGTGTGGGTACTGTGGATTGACGTGAATGGATGTATGGATGATGTGGATTGATGTGTGGGTAATGTGGATTGACGTGGATGGATGTATGGATGATGTGGATTGATGTGTGGATAATGTGGATTGATGTGGATGGATGTATGGATGATGTGGATTGACGTGTGGATTGATGTGGATGGATGTATGGAAGATGTGGATAGATGTGTGGATAATGTGGATTGATGTGGATGGATGTATGGATGATGTGGATGATGTGGATGGATGTATGGATGATGTGGATGATGTGGATGGATGTATGGATAATGTGGATTGATGTGTGGATGATGCGATTGGATGTGATTTGATGTGGTCGAAAAGGCCCCTGAGTGAACAAGTGGTGAGCGTTCTGGTTGCCAATGATGCCATAGGTACACCGATGAAGGAATGATTGGAAATAAGGATTCAACCGGAGATTTTGAGGATTGTGATCAGTGACACAATGGTCTCATTAAATGATTGTAAAGATAGCTGATGCTGAGAAAAAGGCAATTTTATATTGGGTGTGTAAGTGGTGTGACTAGTTTTAAGTTTCATGAATATCCGGCTAGGGGGCCTGGGAACTCTTTTCCATGGTACCCAGGACAAAACCTAACCAAATTATTTATTGGATCCCATCACTACAGTGGTTGGGCAGTTGGCTAACCCACGGGACTGGATGGGGCTAGGGTGGATTGATGGACCCTTAAATTGAGACTCAATTCTATTAGGGTACGATAGATGGAGTAAATCCCGGACAAAAATTGTTCTATGGAAAAGAACTCAATGAGGAAAAAAGCGTTGGTCTCTATGATCCAAGTGCAATCTTTTCCCTGATCTGACTTGGGACTTACGGGTTCGGTCAGATCAGTTAGTTAAGGCTTTTGACTACGTTAGAGAAAAGTTATCCTGGAGGAATCGCCCATGCTTTTCGGGCAAGGGAAGTTTTTTCGGGATCGGTTTTGGAAGAACTGATGGATTAGTCTCTTGTCTGGATATTCGTGGGCAAGGCCCCAAGTGTGAGACCCTGCCCCGTGCAAGAAGTGCTACTTCCGCTGCTAGAACCCCTGAATTAATTGCGCGGTAAGGATATGGACCTCACAGTTCACTTTTTTTTGGAGTAAAACATAAGAGTCTCCATGGTTATAACTATTTGTAATGGAGAGTGAGAATCTCCATGGGGAGGTAGGGAGCATGAGTGTCTTTCCTTGGGTCAACTTTATTTATTGAGTGGAACACAAAAGTCTCCATGGTTAAATTATTTGTAAATTATGGATTGTGAGAGTCTCTATGCTTCTTGTAACTTAAGGTAGGGAGCATGAGTGTCTCCTTGGGTTAGTTTATTTATCGAGTTGATGATCAAGCACACTCTCCACCTTATTTGATTTCCTTGGTGGTGTACTTTTAGTAAGCATATTGGTAAATTATTTCCTTATTAGTAAATTATTTGATTTCCTTGGTGGTGTACTTTCAGTAAGCAATTTCACTACAAATAGTATAGCCAAGCTCTCTCTACTGGACATTGGAGTAGGAATAAACCTCATGTGCTATGATGCATTAATCTCATCAGGCAAACCCATCCTTAAGCCCACAAAAGCCTTTGTGCAAACCCATCCTTAAGCCCACAAAAGCCTTTGTGCAAAATGTCTCAAGGCTGTATAATGAGTGTGAAGTTGTTGTAAAACTTCAGTTCCACATAAACTCATCCCATAAAAGGTAGTTTCTTTGTCATAACTATAGGAACTATGCCAGAAGAATCATCCTTGGAAGAGGATGGATTTCTAAGCACGACTGCAACACATCAATTGCAGAATAAGGTCTGCAACTCTCAAATTTGAGCAAGGAACCATGAGTGTCTTTCTTGCAGAAGGAGAACCGGGACAAATCTCCTCAAAGATCCATAAAATTCTCTTACTATAACTGGTAAGTCCAATCGAGCCAGTGAGTTCAATCATCCAAAAACTCCAAGCCCCATCAAAATAACCTCGAATCTTCCTAACTTTACCACAAATTGGGGCCAACAAGCTAAAAGCCAAACCTAAGCTAGAGAAGCCACCAAGGAGAAACCGAAAAACCACCAAAGAATCCCCAATCCCTATTGCCTCCACTTTACCAACCACTAGTGCTCAAGGCTAAAATTTGATAGGTATGAGTACCAAAAAACCCAACCATTCTAGAAGTTGTACCTTATACCTCTCCAAAAGCTAGAGTAAAGCAACCAAAATAGGTATGGATCTTGGAAGCTAGTATACCAAACCTACAATAAACCTCATATGACAAGCTGATATGGATCTCAAAGCAAGGGAGAAATGCTAGACAAAGAATTGATCCAACCACTTGAGGATGAATAACCACAAAATGATACACAAAATGATATGGATCTCAAAGAAAGGGAGAAATTCTAGGCAAAGAATTGATCCAACCAACCAAGGATGAATAACCACAAAATGATCCCTCGATGCTGCCTAATGTTATTATCAAGGACAAGGCTTGATTTGGTTGCCAAGGATTAAATCCACAAAGGGGAGCCACCAACAATGCAGAGGACAAAGAACATTAAAAATCATGACCATGCTCTCCAAGGAAAATCCAAATGCAAATTTAGGACCTCTGCTCAACCTGAAACATAAAGAAAGTTCCTCGAAGTCCAACAACATAACTGTCGGTTGATAAGAAAGTTCCTCATAGCTTCATATCATGCCCCGGGTGTGGCCATCCAAGCTTCAATAAAATTTCTTGACATAATAAGAATTTGCTTGAAAGATTTTAAGGATGAGAAGGGCATCATACAGTGACATAAGTATGATGAGCACCTCGCTTTCGACCTTAATCGTGGGCCACTACACCAAATATCTGGCTTTTTTCCATGATCCAATTTTTGGGGACATTCTGAATGTCAGCCTTTGAGAAGATGTTTTCTTACAAATTCATCCTCTCAGGCTATTTTTTTTCACCCTCAATAATGGTAAACTTACCCAATGATTAAGGGCAGTACAACACTTCCACCAAATGCAATTGTTAATGAAGATGAAGTAAAGAGCCTTACATCAACACACCCATGTTTTTTAGCTTTTGAGGACCAAAGCAGGTCTAGGTAGGGGGGTTGTTAACTCTTTTCTATACACCTAAAATCCCCACATGTAGCCTCAATTGTATTCACATTATGTATAGGCCATGGGCCATTGATGTATTGAAGCTAGCCACACAACAACAAACCTTGTATATATGGGTAGAGATAAGAATTAGGTACCCACTTAAGTTGGGCGGTGGCCGGTGGGCAAAGCCCTCTTATATATATACAACTTTTGATAATGTAAATGGAAAAATTCTATCATTACTCAACTGAAAAGAGTTTTTCTTCTCTTGATATCGTGCCTTCTTGCTTGCTTGTAGTGTGCATTCTTGTGTGTATTGATGATGTGTATGGAGTGTGCATGCTTGCTTGCTTGAGTGAGATAGTGTTTGAGTATGATTGTAGAAGAGGGTGGTTCAAGATCCCTAGCTTAACCATTGCCTTTTGGAAGGATTGCTTATTTTTTTATAGAGGAAGGGACTAAATAAGTGGGACTGACACACCTCTTAGCTTATTTAGCCTCTTCAAAGGGACTTCCATGATTCAAGACAAGTTGTCTAAGCATTAGCACTATGATTCCTTGATAGAGAGCAAGAAGCTTCTTGATATGAACAATCCTCATTTTGACACCATTCTTAAACAACTAGTTGTAGGCATGGATAAATTTCTATCTAAAAGGTATATGATTATCAATGGTATTCTATATTTTAACAAAGACTTTGCGTACCAATATTAAGTTTAGAATTCTCAAAGATAGTATTAATGTTTCTTTTTTTAGACATGTAAAATTTAACAATACTTAACAAAAAGTTTGGAAGTCTTTCTTCTGGGCTAGTCTAAAGAGAGAAGTTATTAAGCATGTAAGGAAATGCCAACATTTCCAAAACGATAAAGCTAAATGAAGAAGAGTTTTTGGTGAAATAAAACCTTTAGATATACAAAAAAAAAGTGGGATTCCATCTCAACGGATTTTATCCCTACTTCCCACAGAGATTATGACACTCTTTTTGGTGTGGTGGACCAACTCACCAAGATGGTCCATTTCTATCCAATGAATAAGATCGATAGCTTTAGAGGTTGGCAGACTCTTTATCAAGGAAATATTTTGACATCATTAGCTTCCCACGAATATTGTTGCAAATAGAGACTCTAGAACTTTTGAAAATATATCTTTTACCTTGGGAATGAACTTAAAATGAGCAATGTTTTTCATCCTCAAATAGATGGTGAGACTGAAAGGGTTAACTGGATCCAATAGGATATGTTAACAATGTATGTAAACAAGAAGTAGACCAAATGAAATAAATTCTTATCTTTCATTACAATAAACAATGTATGTAAACATAAAGTATATTGAAATTACAGCAATGTGATGAGCTATGGTGGATCAAATACTAGAATCAACATCATTTAACAAAGTGATTAGATGATAATTAAGATGTGATTAGTGAGTAATTAACTAATAGCTTAATGTAGGATGGATAATCAAAAACCAGCAAATTCTCATTAGGCCAATGCCTCAATTTATAGAGTTTACATCCAAGCATCTAATCCCACTGATTTCTCCTTGATTCACTCCACCTCTCCTAGAATATCTCCACACTTCCCAAAATATCTCCACACTTCCTAAATCTTCTCATGCTACCCTTTATTCTCTCCCAGTGGATTCTTCTCACCTTTTCACAGGTTCTCTCACATTTACACATTCTCTTTTATAGCCTCTAACCAAGGGCTTGTTCTCACACACACCCTATTCACTTGTATATTTCAACACCTCCCCTCAAGTGAATACTCCTAGCACACCTAGACCCTATACCAAGTTTCTCTCTTACTTGATAGTCCGTGACCAGTGTCTAGCACACCTCCCCTCAAGTTAACTTAGCACACCTGGACCCTGTACCAAGTTTCTCTTAATTGATAGTCCGCGACCAGTGCCTCAAGTCCCTAAACTCATAGTCCTTGACACTCTCTCTCTCTATATGTCCAAGGCTACTACAAGTGCCCGCGACCTTGACTAAAGTGCTCACACATGCATCTACCACGTGGCCTACATCATCGGTGGCTCAGAGGTGGTTTTACTTTGTTGGGGCAGGTTACATTGGGTTGTGGGGTCTCTCTCTCTCTCTCTCTCTCTCTCTCTCTCTCTCTCTCTCTCTCTGAGATTCACATGGCTCCTCACTCTTTGGAGCCTCACATCTTCTCTTGTCTCTTCAGTCTTCTTCTCGTGGTAGCTTCTCTTCACGCGTCCGTCTCTTCTTTCAGTCTTCTTGTTGTGGCAGCTTCTCTTCTCGTGTCCATGTCTTCCTTCAATGCTTCCTCTAGATCTTCTTCTCGGTGTGGATCCTCTTCTTGAAAAGAGATGTTCTTCTTCTTTCATGGCTGGGGCCATGAGCTTGTCCGTCAGTTCTTCTTGCTCCATGTGAGAGCAACATGTTTAAATGTTTGTTTGACAATTCTTTTGGGCTTTTGATGTTTATCTTGTATCATTATGCAATGCAAACCCAAATCTATGCGGGAGGTCTTACCTCTTGCCTTATTTTGGACAAGGGCAGTGTCTGATCCCATTTTTACACTGATGTAATGTGCCCAATACATAATGCATATGCACATTCCCAAATGCAACTCTAGCTGTGAATAATCTTGAATTTGAGTGTGATTTGCAGGCATTAACCAAGGGTTAAATGCAAAATGATGATTACCACAAATTTATCAGCACAATTTTACCAAAAATTACATTAAATCAAGGGTAACCAATTTGTACGGAATGGTTGGAGTACCAAACCAACTCCGAATTGTAATCTAAAGTTATAGGGATCTGTATCAGATATCTAAAGGTTAATTTGAACCCTCAATTGCACAAAAATATAGTGATTAATCACTAATCAGCAAATTAATCCTCTATTTTGTGTGCAAAAAATAGAGTATGCGAGGAGCCCAGATTTGGGGCCTTAGACTTCAAATGAGCTCAAATCCTTTCAAGGCCATCAATAGCAATTAGTCTAGTAGAGGATTAAGCCAAGAAACACAAGATTTGACCAAACATTGAATGCTTAATCTCTGTTTTGATAAAAAACAGAAGTAGGAGAGAGCACACACAAGAGAAGAAAACCCTAATCCATATCCATCAATCATAAAGAAGGAGAGAAGCCATAATCATCATCTCTCTCTCACACACAAAGGAGAACACAACATAGTGTTATGTCCACACTACAAAGTAAACCTAATGTAATGTCCACACCACACATGACCAGCTGGACGCGGTCATAAACACACCACACGATATCTATCTACCATACTATCACTCTGTCAGCACCCATGTGCTATCCTCCAGCTGTATACGAGCTTGACATTTCAACACTCCCCCTCAAGCTCGACATGTCCATCTCTAGGACTCCCAATCTAGTACGCAAATACTCGAACTTATCCTTACCAAGTGCTTTGGTAAAGATATCTGCAACCTGCTCATCTGTCTGCACATATGGCAAATCAACATGCCCATCTAGCACTTTCTCTCTGATGAAGTGATAGTGGACCTCAATATGTTTGGTCCTGGCATGATAAACTGGGTTGCTAGCAAGCTGAATACTACTCATGTTGTCACAATGAATGACAACTCTCATATCACTCTGTAACCTGACATCATCTAGCAACTTCTTCAACCACATAGCCTCACATGCAGCTATGGCTGCTCCACGATACTCTGCCTTTGTGGTAGATAAAGCAACTGTAGGTTGCTTTTTACTGCTCCAACTCACAGCTCTGCTACCAAGGCTGAAAACATAGCCACTGGTAGACCTCCTGTCATATGCACTACCGGCCCAATCTGCATCTGTATATCCATAGACATGCATGTCTTTTCCTGCCTCATAGAAAAGACCATAATGCACGGTAGTTTTGACGTATCTCAGAATACGTCTCATAGCATCCAAGTGAGGTTTACGAGGACTTTGCATAAACTGACTCACCAAACCAACTGCATAACTGAGATCTGGCCTCGTAATGGTCATGTAGATAAGGCTACCAACCATTTTTCTGTACATGGTGATATCATCAAGCTCATCACCCAAATCAGCCCTAAGCTTCATGTTTTGCTCTAATGGTGTCAACATTGGTTTGCATGCTGTCATACCATACTTTGCCAGCATGTCAAGTGCATATTGCCTTTGCACCAGCCATATACCTTTGCTTGTTCTTATCACCTCAATGCCAAGAAAGAACCTTAAATCACCAAGGTCTTTCATATCAAACTCTTTGCATAAAGAGGCCTTAACCTCATCAATGCCTTTCCCACAATCACTTGTGATAATCAAATCATCAACATAAATGACTATCATCACGATACCATCATGTGTCTTCTTCACATAAAGTGAAGAGTCTGCATTTCCAACCACAAATCCAATACTGACAAGATATCTGCTGATCTTGTCACTCCAAGCACGAGGTGCTTACTTCAAACCATAGATTGCTTTCTTTAACCTGCAGACAAAAGTTGGATATTTTGGATGTACATATCCTTCTGGCTGTTCCATGTACACCTCTTCTTGTAGTTCACCATTCAAGAAAGCATTTTTTACATCCATTTGATGTAAAGCCCAACCTTTTTGTGCTGCTAGTGCAATGATAGACCTTACTGTAGCCATCTTAGCCACTGGGCTGAAAGTTTCATCATAATCAAGACCATAAGTTTGTGCATATCCTTTAGCGACCAGCCTTGCCTTATGTCTCTCTAGGCTGCCATCTGACTTGCACTTTACCTTATACACCCATTTGCAACCAATTGCATTCTTTCCTTGAGGTAACTCAGCCAATTCCCATGTATCATTTTTGTCCAAAGCATCCATCTCTTCATCCATGGCTTTCTCCCATACATGCTCTCCAATAGCCTCTGTATAGCATGTAGGTTCCACATGCTTTACCATAGATGTCATGTATGCATAGTGCATAGCAAAATCTCTATATGTCAATCTTTCAACTGGATATCTGACTCTCTGGGATCTCCGCAATGCATGCGGGTCACTCTGTACACCTGTAACTCTAGCATGTGGTGGCACATATCTCTCCTGCCTAGCACCAAGTGTGCGTAAAACAGGTATGCCGAGCTCCTCATCCAGACTCTCAGAACTAGATGACTCATAACCTGTGATTCCAATTCCTTCGACTTTCTTCTTGCCTTTATCCATAGCACTACTCCCAGTGCTCACACTCTCATGCCTCAAACGTCCTGACCATGGACGTATACTGCTACTCTCAGCTTCTGCTGCTGGCCCAGACATAGTAGTAGAACTAGAACTTGCTTGTGATGGCAAGTTCACAGGCACATTAGCCTCAAGTGAGTCAATGACTCCCTCATCTTTTGCTTTGTACCAACTAGCAAGCTCATCAAACACCACATCTCGTGAGATGACTACTTGTCTAGTTTGAGGGTTATAACATTTGTAGGCCTTTCGATCCTGTGCATATCCAACAAATACACATTTCTCTGCCTTAGGATCCAACTTCCGTCTTCTTTCATCAGGCACATAGACATAAGCTACGCATCCAAAGACTTTGAGATGTCCAATGTCTGGCCTGTAACCTGTAAGCCGCATCTCTGGCGTGCTTCCATGAATGGCTGCTGTAGGTGTTTTGTTTAGGATATACACTGCAGTAGCACATGCTTCTGCCCAATAGTAATCTGGCATGCTCTTTTCATTGAGCATTGCCCTTGCCACTTCACATATGACTCGATTCTTTCTCTCAGCCACACCATTCTGCTGAGGTGTATACCTGCATGTCAACTATCTTCTTATCCCATGCTTCTGCAAGAAATGCTCAAAAGCTTTTGAGGTGTATTCACCACCTCCATCTGTTCTCAAACATTTAATCCAACAGCCATATTGCTTTTCTACAAGAGCTTTGAAATCCATGAACTTTTCCAGCACTTCACTCTTTTCTTTCAAAAAGTATATCCATGTCATCCTGCTGAAGTCATCTATAAATGTCACATAGTATAGACTTCCTTTGATAGATGGATTTTGTGCAGGGCCCCATACATCACTGTGTACTATCTCAAGTGGCATGTTACTCATATTTCCTTCTCTAGGAAACCTCAACCTTGCCTGCTTTCCAAACTGACAGGCTTCACAAACATGCATATGTCCATCATATTTGAATCGAGGCAATCCACTGACAATGCCTCTTGTTTGCATGTTCTTTAATCTCTGTATATTGACATGTCCAATCCTCTTGTGCCACATGTCAATGTCCTGCACAATCCCATTGCTCTTTGAAAACATGGCTGAGCTCAATTCTGGTATGCCTGCATCCAATTTGAACAACCTTCCTTCCTTCTTGCCCTTGGCAATCAATCTACAGCCATGCTTAAAGTCTTCCACAAAATAGCCATTCTCATTGAATCTTACTTGTAATCCCTGCTCAACCATTTGGCCTACTGATGCCAATTTCTTTGTGATGGATGGTACATATAACACTTCTGACATATTCTTCACATTTCCATCATGCATCCTCACAACATGTGTTATAAGATGCTGAGTATCATCTCCTGTGACCACATAACCATTTGTATCCAATGGTTGCATCTTCTCAAACCACTCACCATGACATGTCATGTGGTTTGAGGCACCTGAATCCATACACCATGACTCATCTCTTGCATTCTGAGAATCCATTGTCCCCATAATGTGCTTCATTGCAAAAAGATGATTTGAACTCCCATCATTGTTACTGGTAGATGCATAATTTCCATGTTGTGGTCTTCCATTTCTCACATCATTCTGCTTTTTGTAACAATCTTTTGCCATATGTCCAAGTTTGCCACAATAGTGACATTCAATCCCATTCAAATTTTGTTGAGGACCTTGCGATCGTCCTCTACCACGAGCACCTGTTCCAAATCTCCCCCTATGGGATTGAAATCCACGACCTCCACGTGATCCAAATGATGACTGTGAATTCTGAAAATTCCGATTTGATTGTGGTTGAGTAGACCTGTCATTCCAACCACGTCCTCACGGCCTCGAGGGGTAAATCTCCCCCTGCCTCGAAAACCTCTAGATGAGTAAAAAGCCTGATTCCTTGCATGCTCATCATTGCTTGACGAGGATGCACCACCTGTAACACTCATACCACCAAGGCCAAGCTTCAATTCTTCCACAATGAGCAATGACACAAGCTCATTAAAGTCTGGCATTCCTCCCAACCTTACTGAGATGGAAGTGTCAAAAGATTTGTATTCTTTGCCTAAACCACGCAATGTGAGAGCAACCAAATCATCATCATCCATTGGAGCATGGATTGATGACAAGGAATCTGCATAACCCTTGATTTCCTGAACATACTCATGTATACTCCTATTCCTTCGTGTTACACTGTGAATCTGTTGCTTTAGTTGAATCTTCCTTGCACCAGTGTTTGTCTCATACATTCGGCACAATATACCCCATGCTTCTTTTGGTGTATCTGCATCTTGGATGTGAACAAGCAAGGCATCTGTTACACATATTGAAAAGTAATGCAACACTTTCGAAGACCGCTCTACCCATTGCTTGTGAGCCAGCACAACTGAGCATTATTTGGTTGAGGAGGTAGGAATGGCTCCGGGTCTTCATCCGATACAAGGCTCCACAATCCTTTGCCTTTCAAAAAACTCTTCATTCGAAACTTCCACACTTGGAAGTTGGTTCTGTCAAGCTTCTCTCCAACAATTTGTACTGGACCATCTCCCATTTGGAATACCTGTGATGTACCCTGATGTAACACTCTTCCCGATGCTTTCCAAAGCTCCAAATGATTATGAACCAAGCTCAATATGTGCTATACATATGTATTCACACCACAAATGACTTCATGTTGCATAAGAACTTCATTTGTATCATCAAAATTGAAAAGGGGTAAAGTTGAATTTTTTGGTTTTTTCCTCGCCAATTTCTCGCCAGCAACCAGTCAAAGATTATGCTCTAAATCCTTCAAATCTTGTCCAAATGCAATGATTCAACTTGCATTGTCTTCCCAACACATTTCTCCAACATATCCTAGAAGGGTTTGATCAAACTCTTCAAGGTGAATGAGAACCACCAATTTTTGTGGCTCCCTGGTTTGCCTTTTTCTGCATCTGTCAGGTACCACCTCTCACTAAAAATGCTCTATCTCCTTCAAATCTTATCCAAATTCAAAACTTTTTGAATCAAAAGTTTAGAAACTCATAGGAGTCTACTTGTACCAAAGGAATTAGGCCAATTTGATATAGACAAGGATTAATGCGTTGATTAATACTGCTCTATTTCTGGACAGACTTTCTACAAACCTGCACACCTCTGATAAATTACTTCAATGAGCTCCAAATACATCAAATGAGCTGCAACCAAGTATCACAAGGCCTTAGCAATGTCTTTGCTAAACTCCCCAAGCTTTGAATGGCATCAAATGGATTAGAAATAAGTGAATGGCATGATATCTAATGAGACTATCTAGAATTCTGCACAGAGATGTGCCACCTGCTCCTGGGGCCTGTAGAGAAGGGGTTTTTCACAATTGAGTTGATAAGCTTCTTAGCAATGACCTAATGCATCATGGGTATGAAGGGTTTGGCTCAATTTTGCTTCAATCTTCCGCATTCGATCCTCCACCGAGCATATGTTCTCTGTTTTTGTAGGGTCCAAAAAACCAGAATTTTTTTCTTCACAAATTGCCTGTAATGCATCAATTTTCCATGCAATGACTTGCCCCAAAGTTACTAATACATGTGTTCATTCACAATACATGAGAGCCTCAGTGTTTTCTTTGCATTTGATCCAATACATTTGCCAAGACACACTCCTTCATAAGCTTTCCATTAAAGCTTCAAAACAGAAATTTTCTGCTTGCTTTTGCACCTTTAATCTTCTCTTACACTTGCTCTTGATACCTGCAATCTGTAGAGGGGGTCTTGCTACACTTACCAATGGTCCTTAGCTCTCAGATCTGATGCCGGTGTGTGCTCCACAGCTTCTCCTTTGCTCCAAGCTCCAATGGCTTCCTTCACAGCTTTTTCTTCTTCTTCCCTCTTCTCTCACTCACTCTCACAACACAGCTAATGAGATCTGGGCTCTGATACCATGATAAAAAACAGAAGCAGGAGAGAGCACACACAAGAGAAGCAAACCCTAATCCATATCCATCAATCATAAAGAAGAAGAGAAGCCATAATCATCATCTCTCTCTCTCACACAAAGGAGAACACAACATAGTGTTATGTCCACACTACAAAGTAAACCTAATGTAATGTCACACCACACATGACCAGCTGGACGCGGTCATAAACACACCACACGATATCTATCTACCATACTATCACTCTGTCAGCACCCATGTGCTATCCTCCAGCTGTATACGAGCTTGACATTTCAACATGTTTTACCAAAGTCACCTGCAGATTTGATGAAGAGCTTGGATCTCACTATAGAATTGATCAAATTGAATTCTGACTTCACCAGCTTGTAGAGCATGCTTGAAAACACCTGGGGCTAAGAGGAATTAGACCCATTTGATTTGATGAAGTAGAAATGTTGAATTCCCTTCTGAAAAATGGCACCTACAAATCGTGCTGCCGGCCGCCCCCGCTGACGTTCTGCACTGAATTGGTTCAATTCCCTTGGGTTGTGTGTAGCCCCTTGAGTCTACTATGAGTACCTAAAAGGGCTTGGGCAATGGTTGAGTGTGTAAGGAGAGGGAGCTCCTCCACTAGCTGGGGGTATAGAGGTTAGTTGAAAATAACTAAAAATTTTGATTATTTTCTAATTATCTACTAATCCTAATTAACTAGATAATGGCCTCATAAACTTGATGGGTTCTAGGCTTGGCTCTGATACCATGTTAAAATTATAGCAATGTGATGAGCTATGGTGGATCAAATACTAGAATCAACATCATTAACAAAGTGATTAGATGATAATTAAGATGTGATTAGTGAGTAATTAACTAATAGCTTAATGTAGGCATGGATAATAAAAAACCAGCAAATTCTCATTAGGCCAATGCCTCAATTTATAGAGTTTACATCCAAGCATCTAATCCCACTGATTTCCTCATGCTACCCTTTATTCTCTCCCAGTAGATTCTTCTCACCTTTTCACATGTTCTCTCACATTTACACATTCTCTTTTACAGCCTCTAACCAAGGGCTTGTTCCCGCACACACCTTATTCACTTGTATATTTCAACAAAGTAGACCAAATGGATTGAATTCTAATTATTCATTAAATTGTCCTACAACAGTTCTTTGGATGCTTCCAGTAAAATGTCTTCATTTGAGGTTATATACAAGCATAGTTCTCTTGCAAGTCAAACCAAAGTCTAATAATAAAAGATTCTCTTTTAGATCCTTTCAAGGTATTAAAGTGACATGAAAGATTGACATAATTGCTTGAACTTCCAAGTGATATTTAAATTCACTCCATGTTTCATGTGAGCTTGTTAAAAAAGTATGTTGCTAATCAGATCACACATTACATGGCATGCATAGAGGATTGGGTTCTTGGCAATAAAACTCGAGGCTATCTTGGATAAGAGAGTTTAAGGGTATATTAGTACTTAGTTAAATGGGATATTCATCACGTAGAAGATGCAACTTAGAAAGATTGCGACAAATTAATCTCATAGTATCCGTCATTTATCTCTAAGGACAAAGCCCTTTGAAGAGGAGCAAATGTAAGGCCTTAAATAACTCATGTAAGATGAATATAAAAGCCTTCAAGTGAAAATTTGGACTTAAAATAAACCTATAAAGTTTTTCATATTTTTAAGTATATAAAGTGTGCACAAACTAGAGTTTGAATGTGGAATCTATGATAAATAAATGCTAGCATGGAAATCACCCCTTAGATGGAATAAAAACGTGAATAAAAATAGTCAATTTATTTTCCTTTACACCCATCTTATCTCTACTCAAACTTGAGTTTTCCAAGTGGTTGTATAGAAAAGCAGACCTGCGTGAACACTTTAGCATTATGGGTTTTGACAATGTGGAAGAGTCAAGTTTCAAGTTGATGAGAAGAAAGGTATATCTGATTCCACTACATGTCTAGAATTAACCCTTACACTTTCTGGTTATTGTGCCACTTTCTATATTTTTATAGATTGGGAAGCATAAGGAGGGGACAACCATGGTCTCAGAATCATGGCAAATGGGGGACTTGAATTTTCAGCAGCAAGATGCATAGCCCTACCAACACATAGTAGGCATGTGGAAGAGCTTGAAGATGAACTGGGTATATGGGAAAATAGCCTCTGTTTTGATGCACGTGAGGGGAAAGAGTTTCAGGATCAAGGTGAAGGCAATGACAAGCTTTCAAGTCAACAAGGAGATGGAGATCAACATGAAGTAAATGTCACAAGAAGGGCAAAAAATGAAGACATTATAATAATTTTAGATTAGATGACATGCTTGTAATTTTGTAGCAGGCTCTTTTTTAACCAATCTTTATTTAATTGAAATCTTAATATTTTTGCAAACTATAATTTTTTTGTCTAGCGGTCTAGTGTGAAAAGGCCAAACTTTAAATTTTAGCTATAAATAGCCAAAGGTACCTTCTTTCTCGTTTTCATGCGATAGAAACCAAGCACGAGCTCACATTATCTCTTTGCATTCACATGGCTACCCACTTTGACAACTTCTGTGAGTTCCTCTCCACCACCCCGTGGGCGGGGAAGAGCGAGCTCTTTGTCATGTTTTCTCGTGAAGTCGACTTTGAAAAGTCGCTCGCCCTTGCGTCCCAACATTATGAGATGCAGATTGCATACATGGAGCAATACTTGGCTCCCCACTCTATCTCCTTTTCCCATTGCTCCAATGATCGATGGGTGCCTATTGAGTTGCTTAAGTACATTCAACAGTATGCCCGCCCCTACATCTAGCGCCTTGAACGCTTCATCGACATCTGCATCCCCACAGGAGCTTACTATACCTTCAATAATAAGCAGGAGGTGAAGAGGTTGGGGAAGGTCAATTTAGGAACTAGGTTCCTCTCGTGGCTCGCCGCTTTTGCGTTCCTCATTAGGATGAGGATTTGGATGAGGAGGTAGAGATGCCTGCATTGCAGTTGGCAGGGTATTTGAGGGATGACAAGGATGTGAAGGCAGTAAGGAACGAGTGCTGCTGTGGAAGAGCAGCTTGCATCAGAGCACTTTCCAGAGGGTGCACAATCTCCAGCTGAATAGCCCACTGTAGTAGAAGATGCGGGGCCATCTTCCCCACACGAGGAGAGCAAGGTGCTGCCAGAGCTTGAGATCAATCTCTTGAGCACCATTGTGGTGGAAGGTGAAGAATACTTATTTCTTCATGACCTTGAAAAGGCAACTGGCTTGAGAATGGATGAATGCTTGGGCATTATATGCACGCGATGTGAGGTGGACCTTGATACGTCCAACCTCGGTCCTCACCTAGATAGTGCTATATTACCCCTTGGAGAATCTATCGCAGAGACAATTGCTTTGGTCAAGGAAACTGTGGTGGTTGAGACCGCGGGGAGCAAGCCCTAGTTCCAGAGGAGGAATTCACAACCTTATTACAAGACAAGCTAGAGGCTCAAGCTAGAGGCTGAAAAGGATACACTTGCTGCTGCTAAAGTGATGGAGGAGACCAAAGCACCAAAAAAGGATGAGGCTAAGTCCTCGATTGACCTCTCTGCCCCCACCAGCACTTTGGCAAAAGAAGACATTGAGCAAGAGGTAATAATCGACCTTTTACAACCTAGAAACATTTGCAATTATGTATAAGAAAATATTTTGATTTTTTCTTTGATTGCAGAGGGTGGTTGAAATTGACGCATTTGCTGGGAGAGGCGGCGGCAGTAGAGACCACAGGCCAAGGTCCATGGACATGATGCTGTGTTGGCGCACTATCTTGGTCGACTTCCTGTGGATGGCATTGCCATTATCCACAAGGACTACACCCCTCAATCTGCCTTCACTCTCTTCTTTTTGAAAGCCCTCTCTAAGGTGCTCTGTGTAGCCTCTATGGCACTAAGCACCAAATGTATAGTTCTGATTAAAAAATCCCTTGCCTTCGATGTTTTTGGTTCTAGATTTAGGGGTAAGCTTCTTGCTCGTATAGGTATAGTCAAAAGCATAGGCATAGAGGATCCTCAAGAAATAGCCCAATCACTCCTTGAGCACACTCTGTCCAATAACAAGAGAAGTAAGAAAGCTTTTGTAAAGATGATGTCTCACTTCTTATTATGAATACAATACAATTTTTGTAAACTTATTTTCATCAAATATATCATTGTTTTTTCTAGTCTGTACCATCAATGTTTTTGTGAATGCATCAAAAATGACCCTGGGAGCTTGGGGGAGCAGTGCCAGAACAGTGCGAATTTTGAGCCTGCACCGCTGCTGTAGAGCCCAAATTCGCACTGTTTTCGCACAGCTTCCCTAGCCCTTCAAGAGCAATTCTAATGCATTGGATGACAAATAATGTATTTTTACACATGATTAAAGATATTTTTATCTTGTAAATTACTGTTTCTCATAATCAATGTACTCAACTTGATTATAAAAGCCACTCAGAAATGATTATGAGTGGCTTGGGGAGCAGTGCCAGAATAGTGCAAATTTTGAGCTTGCACCGCTGCTGTAGATCCCAAAGTTGCACTGTTCTGGCATAACTTCCCTAGCCCTCCAGGAGCAATTCTCATACATTGGATGACAAATAATGTATTTTTACACATGATTAAAGGTATTTTTATCTTATAAATTATTATTTTTTATAATTAATGTACTTAACTTCATTATATATAAATGCATCAGAAATGATCCTGAGTGGCTGGGAGAGCAGTGCCAGAACAGTGCAAATTTTGAGCCTGCACCGCCGCTGCAGAGCCTAATTCGCACTGTTCTGGCATAGCTTCCCCAGTCCTTCAGGAGTAATTCTAATGCATTGGATGACAAACAATGTAATTTTACACATGATTAAAGCTGTTTTTATCTTATAAACTATTGTTTCTCACAATTAATGTACTCAACTTCATTATAAATGCATCAAAAATGATCCTGAGTGGCTAAGAGAGCAGTGCTAGAACAGTGCAAATTTTCAGCCTGCATCGCCGGCTGCAGAGCCTAAATTCACACTGTTCTGGGTGGCATAGCTTTCCCAGTCCTTCAAGAGCAATTATGATGCATTGGATGATAAACACTATATTTTTACACATGATTAAAGGTGTTTTTATCTTGTAAACTACTGTTTCTCACAATTAGTGTGCTCAACTTCATTGTAAATGCATTAGAAATGATCCTGAGTGGCTAGGGGAGAAGTGCCAGAACAGTGCGAATTTTGAGCCTACATCACCATTGCAGAGGCCAAATTTGCACTGTTCTGGCATAGCTTCCTCAGTCCTCCAAGAGCATTTCTGATGCCTTGGGTGACAAATCGGCACATGATAGACACTCCATGTTAAACAAACATGATGACACAGAGACATTGTAAGAGAAACTTAAAATTTTAATTATCAGAAGGTTACAAATGAAAGCCAGATAGGCTTGTTACAAAGAGGAGTTTGAAACAAAAGAGTTGCTTCAAAAAAAGGTTAACATTTAAGATCTCTAGATTGTGTCTCGCTCGCCTCAATGCGTTGAGCTAGTTGCATGTCCTTGGCAGATATGGTAATCCTCTTTGCATGTATTGCAAGGAGATTGGCGTCTTCAAAATGCCCAACAAGGTAAGCCTCGGAGGCTTCTTGCAATGCTTCAAGGGCAATCCCCTGCACACGAAACTCTGTTCTATATCGTTGGAGAATCTCCTTCACTGTGCAACTGAAAGGGGCTCTTCTTATGAGCAACTCAGTGTTCCTCTAATAAAACTTGATTTCTTGTAGAGCCCTATGCCCTTGGCGCATCCTTCTCCTTGGAGCTCTTTGTGTGTTGTGTTAGTGCGTTGGCGAGGTTGGGACTTCCTTGGCTTGAAGAGCTTGATCTTTCTACGCTTGTGCGCACTTGCAGGAACCTCCTCTTGGTCTCTCTCATAGTTTGAATCCTCAGCCTCCTGTTGCTGTGGTACCTGTGTATCAAGTTCCTCCCGGATAGGTAGGGGACCCTGTCGTGGTAGTAGGGTCTTGCCACCTATGGTGCTGCGCAATGTAGGAATGTTTTCACCAACTTAGTCGAACTGCTCATCATCGGCCTCTCTGTCTTGATCTCTGGGTGGTTGCATTGTGGGGTCTTCTTCACACGCTTGCTCCCACTAGAAGGGCCTGCATGTGTGTGCGTTGGTGTTGCTGTGGGAGGAGGGTTGGACTCTGGTGATCCCATTGGGCATGTCCTAAAATCCAAGGGGTCACTCTCTTCTATGGGTGTCGCCACAATATGTGGTCGTTGGGTGCCTTGCACTGTGTTTTGTGAAGGCATGGTAACACATGCGGTGTTCTTGGTGCGTGCCATATCTATGTACGACTATACTAACGTGGTGATGTGCTGGTGTCCTTACATGGGTGTTTACGTAGATCTTGAGCTCAAGCTCTCAAAAAAAAGTGAAATGAAAATGAAGTGAGAGAAGGAACTATTAATAGTTTTTTTTTTAGGGTAAAAAAAAAACCTAACTAAACTTATTTTCTTAGCCTTATTACATCTAGATTTATGTTGGTGTGTGCACAACCCAACGCCTCCCTTGTCTCCTCATTCGTGCATGCCAAGCACCATGCCTATGGGGAGCATTGGTCTGCAACCATTCAAGCCGAGCATGACTTTTTGCAACCTTGCATGCCTCTTGCGCAAGCTTAGATTGTTGGGCCTGCTCCCTAACCAATACTCTTCCAAAGGTTGTGTGATAAAACCAATTGAACATCTCTTGTAGATAGTTTGTACATGTTCCTCCTGTAGAAGCTCCACCTCCATGTCTTGTATTTTTGAAATAAACCCCTCTTGCTTTATAATGTTATTTCTCCATCCATTGGGTACTCCACATGTCGAGCGATCCATACTTGTTCATGAAATACGCACCATGTGCATAAACTATGTGCTGTACACATAATAATAGAATTTAATTAGAAAAAGTCAAGGTTAAAACACCAGTTTATTTTTTTACTATACAACTTACCATATAGTGTGTTACTTTACTCTCTCCCCAAGCACCTAGCACACTTTTGGTGGATTCTATGATATGTTGTTGGAATGATGCTCGTTCTTGGGTAGTTGTGCTACTTTGATTCATAATGCAAACCGTTATTGAAATTTATCCAAAGTTGTTTGCGCATATTTACAAGAGCTGGCATTGGACAATCTACATTTGTGGTGATTGCACACAGGTCTCTCCAGAGTCCCCAAGTCTTCTTTGAATTCTCTATGTTTGCTGGCTTCTCCAAAAATCTCCTTGCCTTTGATCCAGTCATGGAGACCTTTTGAGCAACCTCGTATGACATACCAGAGGCCTGCTTATTCACTTCAATTTTCATGTTTTTGCCATGGCCGCCCAGAGAATTCAAAAGATGCTCTAATTTACCAAGGGCTGCAACTTTCCTCTCTTGTGTAGGCATTGTGAATGCATAATCGATATGGCACTTAATCAATCGATCAAAGATTCTCATGAATGCATGAAGTGTGCAAAAGTGAATATTCTTTAGTGGAAAATTAATGATGGGGCTCCAATTTGAATTCCTATTTGGTTCTCCTAGCATATCAGGAGACATGACACCTTCCACCCATCTTGCATTTGGTTGTTCCTCATCTTCATCATCAGATGACTTAGTTGGATCTACTGCATCTTCTTGATGCTTCTTCCCTTTCTTGAGACCTTTCGAGGCATCTTGTAAGATCCCTGTCTCCACCACGCAACGAATTCAGGGGTGCTAGCAACGGAAGTATCACTTCTTGCATGGGGCAGGGTCCCACACTCGGAGCCTTGCCCACGGATATCCAGACAAGACACCTTCCACCCATCTTGCATTTGGTTGTTCCTCATCTTCATCATCAGATGACTTAGTTGGATCTACTGCATCTTCTTGATGCTTCTTCCCTTTCTTGAGACCTTTCGAGGCATCTTGTAAGATCCCTGTCTCCACCACGCAACAAATTCAGGGGTGCTAGCAACGGAAGTAGCACTTCTTGCATGGGGCTGGGTCCCACACTCGGAGCCTTGCTCACGGATATCCAGACAAGAGACTAATCCATCGGTTCATCCAAAAACGAACCCGAAAAAACCTCCCTTGCTCGAAAAGCACGGATAATTCCTCTAGGATAACTTTTCTCTAACGTAGTCAAAAGGCTTATCTAACAGAACTGATCTGACCAAACCCGTAAGTCCCATAGTCAGATCAGGGGCAAGATTGCACTTAGATTATAGAGACCAATGCTTTTTTCCTCATTGAGAGGCACAGCCATTGATTCTTTTCCATAGAACAATTTTTGTCCGGGATTTACTTCATCTATCGTACCATAACAGAATTGAGTCTCAAATTAGGGATCCATCAGTCCAGCCTAACCCCATCCAGTCCCATGGGTTAGCCAATCGCCCAACCACTGTAGTGATGGGATCCAATTAAAAATTTGGTTAGGTTTTGTCCTGGGTACTAGGGAAAAGAGTTCCCAGGCTCCCTAGCCGAAAATTCATGCAAACTTAAAACTAGTCACACCACTTATACACCCAGTATGAAATTGCATTTTTCTCAGCATCATCTATCTTTAAAAACAATCATTTAATGAAACCATTGTGTCACTGATCAATATCCTCAAAATCTCCGGTTGAATCCTTATTTCCAATCATTCCTTCATCGGCGTATCTATGGCATCATTGGCAACCAGAACGCTCACCACCTGACCACTCATCAGGGGCCTTTTCGATAGTTCCTAGCTCATAGTAACCGGCAATATATTCACATATCAAAATAGAAACTCCGTTGAGAATCAGCAAGATCAACCAATGGATCCATATAAAAGGGCCATGGACTCATCCGTTGAGGAACAACAAGGTTAATTAACCAGATCCATGCCCGAATTCAGAAAACAACTCTTACTCCTTGTTCCAATATCTTCCACGATGCACGTGTGGGTATCGTCGGCGACCAGAGCCCGAGCACCGTATGATCAACACCCTCTAGGATCCTTCGCAGGTGACCTAGTGCTTCACTCATAGGCCGCTTCCTTGGTCCCTCGTCCACCCTACCGAAAGCTCACCATTTTAATCGGTTGGTCAAGACCTAGTGCTTCACTCATAGGCTGCTTCCTTGGTCCCTCGTCCACCATACTGGAAGCTCACCATTTTAATCGGCTGGTCAAGACCTCGGCTGACCTTGCTACGTGAGACGTCCTCCGTTGACTCTCCGTCAGCTGTTGCAACTTTATCAGCTAGATCTCCACGACCTTAATCACAAGACGGTTAAAACGCTTTCCCAGCATTCTTGACATAAAACAGTCATTTAAAAACAAGCCATAAATACAGTTTCTATAACGAACTCTCGTCTTTCCACAATAATCAACATTACTTAGTCCACATTCATTTCATATAAATTCCCATTCTCATTCAATCGCATCATTTTCCATCTCATTACTTCTTTCCTCAATAATCCTCATCAGATCTCATCTACTTGCATTTACCCATATCCATATCTCATCACATCATATTCATTCACATCTCATCCATTCATATTTACCCGATTCGCATCACATCACATTCATGACATCTCGATTCACATGACATCACATCCATTCTCATCCCATATCACTCATTCACATCCCAATTCACATGACATCTCATCCATTCACATCCCATATCATTCATTCATATCCTGATTCACATGACATCACATCCATTCACATCTCATATCATTCATTCACATCCCGATTCACATGACATCACTTCCATTCACATCCCTTAACATTCATTCACATCCCGATTCACATAACATCACATCCATTCACATCTATCCATTTTACATCACATCACCTCCATCCATTCACATCCATCACATCACATTCAAATCCACATATATTCTTTCACATACACATCTATATCCGTTCTTTCACATACATCCACATCCATTCTTTCACATACTCATTCACATCCATTCTTCACATACACATTCACATCCATTCTTCTCATACACATCCTTATCCATTCATTCACATACTCATTCACATCCATTCTTCTCATACACATTCACATCCATTATCATCACATACATTCACTCATATCCCATATCATTCATTTACATTCTGATTCACATGACATCACATCTCATCCATTCATTCACATTTATCTGATTCACATCGCATCTCATCACATCTATGCACATCACATTCTCATCACTTCTATTCATATCACATCCATCCATCCATTCATTCACATCTATCTGATTCTCATCACATCTATTCTCATCACATTCGTTTAAACATAGAATTTAAGAGAATTTCTAATTTCTGATATAAAGATTCTTTACACATCTATTTATGCATAAAATCAACTTCAGTGGGAATAACACTTTTAACAAAATCCTTTTATGCATCTATTCATGCATAAATTCAATTTTAAGAAAAATAACACTTTTAAAATAAAAATAAATCCTTTATGCATCTTTCAATGCATAAAATCAATTTTAATGAAATTAACACTTTTGGAATAAAAATAAATCCTTTATACATCTTTCTATGCATAAAATCAAAATTAATGAGAATAACTCTTTTGAAATAAAAATAAATTCCTTTATGCATCTTTCTATGCATAAAATCAAAATTGAAGAGAATAACTCTTTTGAAATAAAAATAAATTCCATTATGCATCTTTCTATGCATAAAATCAAAATTAATGAGTAACTCTTTTGAAATAAAAATAAATTCCCTTATGCATCTTTCTATGCATAAAATCAAAATTAATGAGAATAACTCTTTTGAAATAAAAATAAATTCCCTTATGCATCTTTCTATGCATAAAATCAAAATTAATGAGAATAACTCTTTTGAAATAAAAATAAATTCCTTTATGCATCTTTCTATGCATAAAATCAAAATCAATGAGAATAACACTTTTGAATTAAAAATAAATTATTTTATGCATCTTTCTACGCATAAAATCTGAGAATAATACTTTTGGAATAAAAATAAATTCTTTATGCATCTTTCTATGCATAAAATCAATTTTAATGAAAATATCACTTTTGAAATAAAAAAAATTCTTTATGGATCTTTCTATGCATAAAATCAATTTTGATGAAAGTAACACTTTTATACTAAAAAAAATTCTTTTATGCATCACTTTATGCATAAAAATTAATATTGATGAAAGTAACACTTTTATAATAAAAATATTTTCAATATGCATCTTTCTATGCATAGAAATTAATTCTAATAAAAATAACACTTTTATAATAAAAATATTTCCAATATGCATCTTTCTATGTATAGAAATTCATTCTAATGAAAATAACACTTTTATAATAAAAATATTACCAATATGCATCTTTCTATGCATAGAAATTAATTCTAATGAAAATAACACTTTTGAAGTAAAAATAATTTCTTTATGCATCTTTCTATGCATAAAATAATTTCTGATGAAAGTAACACTTTTATACTAAAAAAATTCTATTATGCACCACTTTATGCATAAAAATTAAAATTGATGAAAATAATGCTTTTATAATAAAAATATTTCCAATATGCATCTTTCTATGCATAGAAATTAATTCTAATGAAAATAACGCTTTTATAATAAAAATATTTCCAATATGCATCTTTCTATGCATAGAAATGAATTCTAATGAAAATAACGCTTTTATAATAAAACTATTTCCAATATGCATCTTTCTATGCATAGAAATTAATTCTAATGAAAATAACGCTTTTATATTAAAACTATTTTCAATATGCATCTTTCTATGCATATAAATTAATTCTAATGAAAATAACGCTTTTATAATAAAACTATTTCCAATATGCATCTTTCTATGCATAGAAATTAATTCTAATGAAAATAACGCTTTTATAATAAAAATATTTCCAATATGCATCTTTCTATGCATAGAAATTAATTCTAATGAAAATAATGCTTTTATAATAAAAATATTTTCAATATGCATCTTTCTATGCATAGAAATTAATTCTAATGAAAATAACGCTTTTAGAATAAAAATATTTCCAATATGCATCTTTCTATGCATAGAAATTAATTCTAATGAAAATAACGCTTTTATAATAAAAAATATTTCCAATATGCATCTTTCTATGCATAGAATGAAAATAACACTTTTAGAATACACAAACGGAGGGGATTACTCTTTTTGAATAACATAAAGATAAAACTTATTTCCACAAAATTTAAGAAAATTTTGCCATAACCTCCTTTGTATGGCTGACCATTTCTCAATTTTTACATTCTAAATCTACTTAGAATTTACCCCAAGATGAATTTAGCACTCTAATCTAATCAATTCTCATTTTTTAAAGAGTAAACAGTACAAAAAGTTTAACTCTATTTATTTGATTACACATCTTGGATAAAGAAGGGCTGAATTGTAAAGAAGAGAAGGGGGTGGCCTTTCCATCAAGGCATAGCATCAGATTTCAGTTCAAACATTTACAAAGCATAAAATTTAAGAAAACCATATATTTAAAATTCATAATAAGTAAGAATTAAGCTTACATGGAACTTGTAAGCTTTCCTTTGGCTTGAGGGATTGAGGGTTCTACTCTTGTTTGCAACAAGAGTGGCCACCAGTTCTTTTGGAGAGGATTTAGTCAAAAACAATTGAATTATCAATTGAATTCAATATATTTGACTCTGGGGAGGAGTAGAGTAACAGTGCATAAACACTATTAACCTTTTACAAAAGGGGAGGCTTCTATTTATAGGAAAAAATGAGCCTCTAACCAAGCAAACTGATTCTAGAATTTTCCAGATCTGTTTGGTCAATTTTTGACCATTTTTGGGTCAGTTTAGCTCACTTTTGGATCTAGTTGAAACAGGAGAGAGGAGAGATGAAAATATCTCATTATTTGTGAGTTTAAAACTCATCCACACATGTGAAATAGACGCCTCCTTCATGAAGAGAATTCCCCACATTGAGGTGTCAAAAATGCATCATTTCCTCTAAATATCTCTTCTTTTTTAACTAATAAATCTTGTCCTTAGTCAACTCTTCATCTTATGTGAGTATTTACTCATTTTTGGGAGATTTTTCTTTTATTCTTCAATTTATCTCCTCCCTGCATTTGGATTAATCTTATGGGTCCATAGAAACCTTAATCCAAAATTTTCAAAAAATTTGGACCCTTAGGCTAAGGTCCTTTTTACCTATTTTCAATTTATTCTAGGAAAGTTCTTTTTGAATTTCTATTTTAGAAAAAATCATTTTAATAAGAAGGGATATTTTTCCATCCAAAGATATCTAGAAATTAAATTATCTCTCTCTAGAATATTTCTCTCTCTAGGTCAAAACAGATAGAAACAAGATCTGTTATTATTCTGAAAAGGGGATTGATTACAGGGGGAGAAACTAGACATCTTGATAGGTTGGGGGAGGAATCTTACATCTCACCCCATTTAAAAAATGCGAGATGTCCTCATCTCGCAAGTGGAGTATGATCTCTTTCATCTTCTTCTTTCTTCTTCAATCACTTCCAGCATTACTGCCTTGGAAGTGGACGGCCAATTTGGGAACAACTCTCTTTGACTTCCCCTATTTCTGAGGCAGAGGTCTTGCATTACTTTGGTTTGAAACTGCAGGTTGGTTAGAGGGTATGCCTCTGGGATTTCCCTGATTTTGGTGGATAGAAACCTGATTACTCTGGAAGGAAGGAGCTGGAGTTTGGAATCTTGATCCCTGATTTCCCTGCCCTGAAAATCTTGATCCAAAAGGAGTTGGGCAATCCATACTGCGATGTCCAAATCCTTGACAGTTATAGCATTTCACTCCCTTGTTCAAGGGTGGAACTTTTGAAGTTGAATTCCAGGGGATTGAGTTTCAGGAAAAGGACATTTCTTCCATTCTGAAACTTCCATATCCTGGGACCCTGATATCTCTTAGGCGGTGGAAGGTTGGAATCGCCTTCTGGAATTAAACACCTTTTGAAAGGTGATAGTGCTGGCTTTGGTGTGGGACCTTGACATCAAAGGCCTTAGAGAAATCCTTTGCCATCTGCACTGCTTCGGCCATGGAAACTGGCTTGGCGTTCTTCACCAAAATATTCAAAGGTTCATTCAGTCCTCAAATGAACTTGGCCATCAAATGTTCTTCATTTAGCGGTGGTGAGTATTTGAGGAGGAGAGAGAACGCTTGGTGATATACTTCAATAGTTTTGCTCCCTTGGGTTAACTCTAAGAATTTGTTCATCTTTGTTTCCAAAAAGCCGGGAGGATAGAACCTCGTCCTTAGGTAAATTTTGAGATCATTCCATGTCTGGGTATTTCGATCCAGACGGTTTGTCTCACAGTGGTTTCTCCATGCCACTTTGGCTGTTTCTACTATCTTCAACCTTGCAAGAGCCATTTTGCTCTTCTCATTGTACCCGGTGACATCGAAGTACTCTTCCATTGCTTCGATCCACTTCTCCATAGCCTCACCCAAGTTTTTCCCTTCACCCTTGAAAGGTCCAGGCTGTGAACTATGAAGAGTTTTACGAACATCCAAGTCGAGCTCTTCCTCATCGAGTTGGGGGTTATCATTTCTACAACAACAACCTCGATCCGTGTTCCTATTAATACGAAAAATCTTGTTAAGTCTCTTTATTTATGATTCAATTCTGATTTTTGATTCATCTGATTCTGGGGTTCTTTAGGTAGGTCGGCTCCCCATAGAATCGTGGGATAAAGATACTCATATAGAACGCATTATCAGATAACAATTCATTCAGAATATATCATTCATATCTTTAACACAATAATGGTCTATTAGACCAAAATTTCCATGTGAACAGTTCTCCATGGGGGATTTCAATTTTATAGATTTTTAATTTTTCATCCCTTAACTTGATCCACTGGGTGAAGAGTTAATACTAGCAATCTGTTAGCACAATCCACTAATCTCATAGTGATTTGCTGAAGTCATTATCGTCATTCTGTCACGAACATCAACATAGGGACTCGTCCCATTCATCCTCTGTGGTTTTGTTCAGCTTATCACTTTTCAACCAAGAATTCAAGAATCATCATTTTTCAATCAGAATCCAAATCAACTCATCAGTTCTCAACTAGAATTCTAAAATCATATCAACCACATTCGAATTCATCATCTGGATAGCATTTTAGCTTATAATTTCAAGATCTTAGATTTACTCGTATATACTGCCAGTAAAGAGCTACAGTTATACCCTCGGTATATGGGTAGTCACAGTCCTTGGAACTATAAGGTATACGGGTAGTCACAGTCCTTGGAACTATAAGGTAAATACCATCATGTCTAGGGCTCAAGCAAGTCAGGGATTCCATACAATTGCAGTACTTTCATCTGAAGACCCAATTATCAATTTAAGAATTTCATTCTGAATATCAATTTGTATGAGTTTCATCACACAATTGGAAGTAGAACTTCTTGCATGGGGCAGGGTTCCACACTCGGAGCCTCGCCCACGGATATCCGGACAAGAGACTAATCCATCGGTTCATCCAAAAACGAACCTGAAAAAACTTCCCTTGCTCGGGAAGCACGGGAAATTCCTTCAAGATGACTTTTCTCTAACGTAGTCAAAAGCCTTATCTAATAGAACTGATCTGACCAAGCCCGTAAGTCCCATAGTTAGATAAGGGAAAAGATTGCACTTGGATCATAGAGACCAACGCTTTTTTCCTCATTGAGAGAGACACAACCGTTGATTCTTTTCCATAGAATAATTTTTGTCTGGGATTTACTTCATCTATCGTACCATAACAGAATTGAGTCTCAAATTAGGGATCCATCAGTCCAACCTAACCCCATCCAGTCCCATAGGTTAGCCAACCGCCCAACCACTGTAGTGATGGGATCCAATTAAGAATTTGGTTAGGTTTTGTCCCGGGTACCAGGAAAAAGAGTTCCCAGGCCTCCTAGCCGAAAAAGAGTTCCCAGGCCTCCTAGCCGGAAATTCATGCAAACTTAAAACTAGTCACACCACTTACACACCCAATATAAAATTGCCTTTTTCTCAGCATCATCTATCTTTAAAAATAACCATTTAATGAAACCATTGTCTCACTGATCAATATCCTCAAAATCTTTTGTTGAATCCTTATTTCCAATCATTCCTTCATCGGTGTATCTATGGCATCATTGGCAACCAGAACGCTCACCACCTGACCAGAGGCCTTTTCGATAGTTCCTAGCTCATAGTAACCTGCAATATATTCACATATCAAAATGGAAACTCCGTTGAGAATCAGCAAGATCAACCAATGGATCCATATAAAAGGGCCATGGTCTCATCCGTTGAGGAACCAGATCAACCAGATCCATGCCCGAATTCAGAAAACAACTCTTACTCCTTATTCCAATATCTTCCACGACGCACATGTCGGTATCCTCGCGGGGGCAACCCCGAGCACCATATGGTCAGCATCCTCTAGGATCCTTCGCAGGTGACCTAGCACTTCACTCATAGGCCGCTTCCTTGGTCCCTCATCCACTGTACCGGAAGCTCACCATTTTAACCGAACCGAGGCTGGTGAAGACCTCGACTGACCTTGCTACGCGAGACGTCCTCCGTTGACTCTCCGTCATCTGTTGCAACTTTATCAGCTAGGTCTCCACGACCTTAATCGCAAGATGGTCAAAACGCTTTCCTAGCATTCTTGACATAAAAGAGTCATTTAAAAACAGGCCATAAATACAATTTCTATAACGAACTCTCGTCTTTCCACAATAATCAACATTACTTAGTCCACATTCATTTCATATAAATTCTCATTCTCATTTAATCGCATCATTTTCCATCTCATCACTTCTTTCCTCAATTATCCTCATCAGATCTCATCCACTCGCATTTACCCATATCATCTCATCCACTCGCATTTACCCATATCCACATCTCATCCACTCGCATTTACCCATATCATCTCATCCACTCGCATTTACCCATATCATCTCATCCACTCGCATTTACCCATATCCACATCTCATCCACTCGCATTTACCCATATCATCTCATCCACTCGCATTTACCCATATCCACATCTCATCCACTCGCATTTACCCATATCATCTCATCCACTCGCATTTACCCATATCCACATCTCATCCACTCGCATTTACCCATATCCATATCTCATCACATCATATTCATTCACATCTCATCCATTCATATTTACCCGATTCGCATCACATCACATCACATTCATCACATCTCGATTCACATGACATCACATCCATTCTCATCCCATATCGATCATTCACATCCCAATTCACATGACATCTCATCCATTCACATCCCATATCATTCATTCACATCATCCCGATTCACATGACATCACATCCATTATCTCATATCATTCATTCATATCCCGATTCACATGACATCACTTCCATTCACATCCCTTATCATTCATTCACATCCTGATTCACATGACATCACATCCATTCACATCTATCCATTTTACATCGCATCACCTCCATCCATTCACATCGATCACATCACATTCAATTCATATCCATCACATTCACATCCACATATATTATTTCACATACACATCTATATCCGTTCTTTCACATACATCCACATCCATTCTTTCACATACTCATTCACATCCATTCTTCACATACACATTCACATCCATTCTTCTCATACACATACTTATCCATTTATTCACATACTCATTCTTCACATCCATTCTTCTCATACACATTCACATCCATTATCATCACATACATTCACTCATATCCCATATCATTCATTTACATTCTGATTCACATGACATCACATCTCATCCATTCATTCACATTTATCTGATTCACATCACATCTCATCACATCTATCCACATCACATTCTCATCACTTCTATTTATATCACATCCATCCATCCATTCATTCACATCTATCTGATTCTCATCACATCTATTCTCATCACATTCAATTAAACATAGAATTTAAGAGAATTTCTAATTTTTGAAATAAAGATTCTTTACGCATCTATTTATGCATAAAATCAACTTCAGTGGGAATAACACTTTTAACAAAATCCTTTTATGCATCTATTTATGCATAAATTCAATTTTAAGAAAAATAACACTTTTAAAATAAAAATAAATCCTTTATGCATCTTTCTATGCATAAAATCAATTTTAATGAAATTAACACTTTTGGAATAAAAATAAATCCTTTATACATCTTTTTATGCATAAAATTAAAATTAATGAGAATAACTCTTTTGAAATAAAAATAAAATCCTTTATGCATCTTTCTATGCATAAAATCAAAATTAATGAGAATAACTCTTTTGAAATTAAAAAAACCCTTATGCATCTTTCTATGCATAAAATCAAAATTAATGAGAATAACTCTTTTGAAATAAAAATAAATTTCTTTATGCATCTTTCTATGCATAAAATCAAAATTAATGAGAATAACTCTTTTGAAATAAAAATAAATTCCTTTATGCATCCTTCTATGCATAAAATCAAAATTATTGAGAATAACACTTTTGAATTAAAAATAAATTCCTTTATGCATATTTCTATGCATAAAATCTGAAAATAACACTTTTGGAATAAAAATAAATTCTTTATACATCTTTCTATGCATAAAATAAATTTTAATGAAAAAAACACTTTTGAAATAAAAAATCTTTATGCATCTTTCTATGCATAAAATTAATTTTAATAAAAAGAACACTTTTGAAATAAAAATAATTTCTTTATGCATCTTTCTATGCATAAAATCAATTCTGATGAAAGTAACACTTTTATACTTAAAAAAAATTCTTTTATGCATCACTTTATGCATAAAAATTAATATTGATGAAAATAACACTTTTATAATAAAAATATTTCCAATATGCATCTTTCAATGCATAGAAATTAATTCTAATGAACATAACGCTTTTATGATAAAAATATTTCCAATATGCATCTTTCAATGCATAGAAATTAATTCTAATAAAAATAATGCTTTTATAATAAAAATATTTCCAATATGCATCTTTTTATGCATAGAAACTATTTCTAATGAAAATAAGGCTTTTATAATAAAAAAATTTCCAATATGCATCTTTCTATGCATAGAAATTAATTCTAATGAAAATAACGCTTTTATAATAAAAATATTTCCAATATGCATCTTTCTATGCATAGAAATTAATTCTAATGAAAATAACACTTTTATAATAAAAATATTTCCAATATGCATCTTTCTATGCATAGAAATTAATTCTAATAAAAATAATTATTTTATAATCAAAATAATTCTAATATGCATCTTTCTATGCATAAAATTTAATTCTAATGAAAATAACACTTTTATAATAAAAATATTTTCAATATGCATCTTTCTATGCATAGAAATTAATTCTAATGAAAATAATACTTTTATAATAAAAATATTTCCAATATACATCTTTCTATGCATAGAATGAAAATAACACTTTTAGAATATACAAACGGAGGGGATTACTCCTTTGTATGGCTGACCATTTCTCAATTTTTACATTCTAAATCTACTTAGAATTTATCCCAAGATGAATTTAGCACTCTAATCTAATCAATTCTCATTTTTTAAAGAGTAAACAATACAAAAAGTTTAACTCTATTTATTTAATTACACATCTTGGACAAAGAAGGGCTGAATTGTAAAGAAGAGAAGGGGGTGGCCTTTCCATCAAGGCATAGCATCAGATTTTAGTTCAAGCATTTACAAAGCATAAAATTTAAGAAAACCATAGATTTAAAATTCACAATAAGTAAGAATTAAGCTTACATGGAACTTGTAAGCTATTCTTTGACTTGAGGGATTGAGGGTTCTACTCTTGTTTGCCAACAAGAGTGGCCACCAATTCTTTTGGAGAGGATTTAGTCAAAAACAATTGAATTATCAATTGAATTCAATGTATTTGACTCTAGGGAGGAGTAGAGTAACAGTGCATAAACACTATTAATCTTTTACAAAAGGGGAGGCTTCTATTTATAGGAAAAAATGAGCCTCTAACCAAGCAAACTGATTCTAGAATTTTCCAGATCTGTTTGGTCAATTTTTGACCATTTTTGGGTCAATTTAGCTCACTTTTTGGATCTAGTTGAAACAAGAGAGAGGAGAGATGAAAATATCTCATTATTTTGTGAGTTTAAAACTCATCCACACATGTGAAATAGGCACCTCCTTCATGAGGGAAATTCCCCACACTGAGGTGTCAAAAATGCATCATTTCCTCTAAATATCTGTTCTTTTTTAACTAATAAACCTTGTCCTTAGTCAACTCTTCATCTTATGTGAGTATTTACTCATTTTTGGGAGATTTTTCTTTTATTCTTCAATTTATCTCCTCCCTACATTTGGATTAATCTTATTTGTCCTCCATAGGAACCTTAATCCAAAATTTTTAAAAAATCTAGACCCTCAGGCTAAGGTCCTTTTTACCTATTTTTATTTTATTCCAATTGCACATTGGAAAGTTCTTTTTGAATTTCTGTTTCAGGGAAAATCATCTTAGTAAGAAGGGATATTTTTCCATCCACAGATATCTAGAAACTGAATTACCTCTCTCTAGAATATTTTCTCTCTCTAGGCCAAAACAATGGAATTCTCAGAAAAAATTAGGAATATTCTAGATATTATTTTTAGAAATCCTAAAAATTGGTATTTTTAAAATATCAATGGTATTTTGGCAAATTTAATTGCTAATTATTTTTTGAAAAAATATAGGTTTGGAATGCCATAAGATAGGTTTGGTGGAATTCAAAATTATCATATTTTGAGGCCTTATAAAATTAGAAAAAAATAGAAAAAAATTATGATATTTTTTTTTCTCGAGAATTTAATATTTTCGAGAGTTATTTAATGTTGAAGTACGTTTTCTCGTGCTGACATTAGATAGATGCGGGTTATTCGCATATTATTAATACGATTATACCTTGTATTAATGGATATTTATGTTTGGATTAATTCTAAATGATGTATTCATGATTTTTTTACCATTGTTTAGCCATTCTTTTTGGACATGTTCCTTAATTTCTTTTGATGGCTATAATTTGCGTTCAAAGTGTGTTTAACCTTTGACACTTTTCTATGATAATTTATTTTGCACTTATTTAAGTGTGGATTGTGCTTAATTTCTTAAGCCTAAGATAAATTCTATCATGGGTTAGTTGATCGGTTTGTTTTGGTGGATTTTTATTGGATGTTTTCCAAGTTTTATATGGACTCATCATGTTCTGCCTATATCACTTGTGTCTAGGGGTTTTTTATTGAGTGCTACACACATGTGTTTCACTTGCTTACTTTGGAGTTTTGCTTGAACGACACAATGTTCATATACTCCGGATATTGATGAGTTGGCCACCAATTTTAATGCTTCTTTTGGCATGATTAATGTCCATTAGATGGTATGCATTGATTTTTATGATCAACTATGGTCTTTATGGATTCGAGGAGCTTCTATGCTTTTATCCATGGTTTTATAAGGATCTTTTGATCTTTTGAATCATTACATGTGCTTTGAAGGTAGCATTGGCCTTCGTTTTTTGTACGTAATTTTGGAGTATATTTCTTGTACTCTTGTACATATTCCAACTCGGATACCTAGCTACTTATATATCTAGGTGAGTTATTTTTCTACCCTAACTTTATTGTGTTTTGGGTAGTTATCATTAGAAAGGCGCCAATAATTCAATTTCTTTTCTAATGATGTAGAAGGAGTTATTTCTTGATGTAGTCTCAAGTATATAGAGACAGGTTTAGTATGTGAAAGTCTGGATAAGGCCATCTTATTCCTTTTATATAGGATTTTATTCATATTTCCTAGACGGCATACTAGGGAGTTTCAAATTGTTAAGGTATGTATGGGTGGTATCATGGTGGTATGGGACGCTAGTGATCCCTCACATATATTATCTTATGGGATAATTTGGGCTCAAGATTGTTGCTTTGCTTACATCACCACTTAGCATGTTGTCCTCAACATTCAAAGACAATCTCATTTTCTAAATTCACTAGAAGTTATAGTGTGGGCATTCTTCTAGATACACTTCTTTTATCTATGGCCTGCATGTTTTGATGAGGGTAATCTCGTCGGCATTTTCAGTTGTTGAAATCTCTTTCTTTAAAGTTCAAACAAGTTTATCTTGTTGTGTTCGGATAAGGAAATTTGGATTCTTCCTTTGTTGGCATTTCTTTCTCTAGTTTCGTACTTTAGGTGATTTATATAGTCAACCTGATTGTTTTTACGGATGGACATATGTGACTCATCGAGATACTGATGACTCTCTATGTTAATATGGGTAACTCGAGACGTCGATTATTCCATATGCAGATGATGGTATGTCGGGGCACTGATGAATCCCTGGTTTCTACTGTTATAATGTCATGTTTTCTTACTTTATTCCGAATGGTTTACAACGAGAAAGTTACTTTGAATGTGAATTGCTCTGATCATCCACAGTAGTCTGATGGGCAAACAGAGTGTATGAATCAGATTGTAGAGTATATGCTTTGTACATATGTCTCTAGGAAATCATCATATTAGAAAAAATATCTTCTAATGATGGAATTTGCCTATAACAGTTTCAAATATACGGCTATTGGTTTTAGTCCGTGCATACTTATGTATGGGTATCAACCCAGGGCACCTATTGATGTCAGTCTTAAGGACATCAAGCTTGATGCATCGAGGGATTTCTTACGTGATATGTAGGAAATGCTGACCGAAGCTCAGGATTCTATCAGTAGTGCTCAAGATAGGGTACGATTTTATACTGATAGGGGATGCTCATCTCGGTCTTTTGAACCAGGAGCGTTGGTTTATTTTAATGTTCCTAAAGATTCTCAGACTTTGTTAATAGAAAAATGCTCGAATTTATCTCCTAGATATTGTGATCCATTTTCGAGTTATACATCGGATTGGCACGGTTGCGTTTGAACTTAAAACTACCTCCACATGTTAGAGTTCATCTAGTCTTTCATATCAATAGGTTGAAAGGGAAATTGGGAGGTGAGGATAACACAGTTACTCCTCAAGAACTCGTTGAAGTCGATTATTTATCCTATGCTCCACATAAACCTGATAAGGTACTTGAATTCAGGGAAAGGAATCTTTCTAGTTGACTAATCCTTGAGGTTAAAATTAGGTGGAAAGATAGGGAAATAAAGGATTCGACTTGGGAGTCAGTTGAGATTGTTCAGGCAGTTCTCCTTCTTTTCATTGCAAGAGTGCAATGTTGCGAGAGAGGGGAAGTATGTTATATGCACATTATGTGTGCATATACTAGGAGGCTAACCCACATTAGGATTGTGAGCATGGGAGCATGGGAACAAGCTCTAGTGGAGCATGGGTTAGGACTAACCTTAAGGATTAAGGTTAGGGTCAGGCATCCAAGGGTCACATGTGGGGAATGGAAAGTCAAGAGTCACTTGAGGGCCCTCCTATATAATAGGGGCATGGGGCACACTCAAGGAGGCTTGGGGGCTTGGAGGCTTATACTATGGTCTCTTGTGTAGAGGTCCATATCTACTCATCTGCCATTTCACACTATAGCTACATGCTATTGGATTGGAGTTATACCTCTTGATGGTATGGGACATCAAGGTAGAGGTATGATGTATTTCATTTATAATTCATGTGTGCATCCCTTGGGCTCGAGGGTGGTTGGGTGGTTGAGTTTATGCCTGATTTATGCATGTTTATGCATAGCAATTATCTAGAGAGATCTTAGGATTTTAACAGATAATCACCATAGATTAATATAAGATTAAGACATAATCTCATACAATGGCCCCATGATGCCTAAGTGAGTTAACCTCCCACCAAGAGGATGGAAATAGCCTTCCACCACAAGCCAAGGTATGAAAGCCATGAGGATCCAAGAGTCAAGATGACCAATATCAAAAGATGTCAAAAAGGTACAATAGGAATCCATGAGCCCCCTTTTATACTTGAGCCCATGACCAAGGTCCTAGACCTAATCTAAAGTTGTTGCTTCATTACAAGTCATCCCCTCCTATAATGATTTTGTCCTCTCAAAATTAAAGGGTGGTTATGCAAAAAATCAAATATATACAAAAGGCTATATGAAAGCCAAAAATCATGACCAAGGCACTGTCACTCATGGAAGACCTAAATACCATAACATGAAGAGTATGACCCCTAAGGTCAAATGGAAAGTGTGAGAGACCACTGTCGCTCGCTGATGAAAGTAGTTGAATATCCCCAAGGTCAAAAGTATAGTGCAAGAAGCCAATGTCGATGATGAAGCGAGGTATGAATCCTCCTAAGTCAAATGGATAAATGAAGTATACATCACAAAACCCTCAAATCCAATGTGACAATAGCTTCTGGGTCAAAAGGGAAACTCAAGTTCGAGGGATAGCTCATAAGCTCATCCTCGTTGGGAACTAAAACATGGAATTCACATCCAAGGTATCTGCCCAATGAAAACAAAACTCCTAACTAGAATGTCAAATGTTCCATGTAGATCAAGACAAAGAGATGCCACACAAGTGCATCGAAATGGTATGCCATGTAATCAACTGCCATATATCCCAAGTGGCACATGATACACCCGAAGATGAATGTCCCGGCTCCAAATAAACTAGGGTCATGTAGACAATCATGGACACCAAAGAAACACATCTTAAAGTTGGAATCATGCAAAAACTCCTGGGAATCAATGTCATCATCCACTATAACATAGCTCGAATCATCTAGGGCATGATCCACTGCATCAATGTGTGTATAGGCATGATCCAAAATATAGAACATGCTCTCATGTGTGAAACTCTGTGCATATGTGTGGTCCCCTAGTAAATCCATCTGCCACATTGGCATGTGTAGGCACGTAGGTCATGGCTATCTCTCCTATATGGAGCCATTCCCTAATATAGTGATAATCCACCTCAATGTGCTTCATCCGTGCATGAAAAACTAGATTTTGCATGAGTGCTAATGTACTCAAACTATCAATGAAAATGGTGGTAGCAGGTCTGATACCCAGATCAACCAAGAGATGGGCGGAGCTATACACACTCCACAGTAGCTGTGAAGGCTACCTTGTATTCAGCTTCACAACTTGATGTGGCCACTCTCGGCTACTTCTTGCTGAGCCATCAGATGCATGAGCTACCAGAAGGAAATAGTAACCACCACTGATTGACACTCTTATGTCGGAACACTACTGTTAGTGTAGGCGAACATGCATAAAGAAGACACACTGCTTTAAAACAACACTAAGTGTTGAGTGCCTTGAAGGTAGTGGAAGACACGCTTCTTTGCTTGCCAATGCAGAGTGCAGGGACAATGTATAAATATACTCAATTGTGACACTGCATACTAAATGTCCAAATGGGTAGTGCATAGATATATAAGGCATCCGATAGCTTGCTGGCAGGTGGCAACATCAAAGGGCTCAGAAGAGTCCTCAATTGACAGGTAGAGACTAGGTTCCACAAGAGTGGAAACAAGCTTGTAGTCTATCATTTGGAATCATTTCAAGAATTGTGCAATGTATCTTCTCTGAGATAACACGATGCCCTCCTCGGTCAGAACAAACTGGATACCCAAATAATAATGTAGAAGACCCATGTCAAAAACATCAAATGCATGTTGTAGACCAGCTCTATGAAAGCTGCTATGTGCTCCTTGTTGTCAGGGCCAATCACGAGAAAATCATCCATATAAAGATTCAAGATTATGAGATTACCCCCTTTCTTGGCGGACATAAACAAAGCTCTCAGTGGGCCTATTTTGAAACAGGCAAGAGAGAAAGTATGCATGTATCTTTTGATACCAAGCACAAGGAGCCTGTTTAAGGCCATATAGTGCTTTGTGCAATCTGCATGCCTGATACTCTACACCTTGCTAAACAAAGCTTGGTAGTTACCTTTCTGCCTTTAAAAGCCACCATTGTCAACCTGGTAGCTTCCACTCTTAACATGGTTGCTACCTTACCTAGCTGGTGGCTCTCACTCTATACAGGTAGCTACCATTGTTAACATGGCAGCTACTGTTCCAAAGCTGGTAGTTACCTTTCTATCTTTAAAAGCCACTACTGTTAGCCTGGTAGCTTCCACTCTAACATGATTGCTACCTTACCTACCTGGTGGCTTTCACTCTTAATAGGTAGCTACCACTGTTAACATGGCAGCTACTGTTCCAAAGCTGGTTGTTACCTTTCTATCCCTAGAAGCCACCATTGTTCACCTAGTAGCTTCCACTCTTAACATGGTTGCTACCTTATCTACCTGGTGGCGTCCACTCTAACCAAATAGCTACCACTCTTAACACAGCAGCTATTGTTCCAAACCTTTAACCTAAAAGCTATTGTTTATTTCTGGCATGAAAAATTTATAAATTACCAAGATAGTTCTAATTCTTTGACTTCTATAAGCTATATATGTTGTTCATAGGCTGATTTATTGTCCTGATTTATTGTTGCAGGTAGAATTCTTTCTTTCTTTCAAACAAAGTCATCCAGAGGTACAGATTCACCAAAGAGCATTTGAAAAGCTGAAGCCTTATTTTGTACGCAAGCGTCGAGATCGGTACACTTGTTGTTGCATCACACATGTCCAGATGTCATTCTTACGAGATGCTATCAACCATTTATGCCAAGCTGGTCCAGGTGTGCATGGAAAAGAGTGTATATGTCAATGTAACATTTGTGGTGTTGGAGAAAAATGCACAGCTCACACACAAACTTACTCAAGCCTTACAAATTTGTGGGAATCAGTATTGTGTTTGAAGCCTAGCAATTCAGGCTTCTTTGCTTTGAAGTGTTTGATGGGAGAGTGCCCATCTTGTGGACCCTCAAAGAAGCTATCGATGTGTCCTATGGAGGAATCAAGTAGTGTACGCACAATAAAGGTGAAGATTTTTTAAGACATTCAAGTTGGTGAAACAAATTCTGGCAAGAAAAAGAAAAGAAAAGTTCTCTCCCACAAGGAGATGCAACCTGGGGAACTATTTGATCTCTTTAGGGATCACTTACAAAAGTTCATAAAGCACAACTTTATCTACAGATGGCAAGCTAAGCAATTTAAAGAGTGTCTACGTGTATTTCCTGACGATGTGGTTGTTTCAGTTGTAGACTTTGCTGAAAATTATACATTCAAAGAACAAAATGAGATTCAATAAATGCATTGGTTTTCTTGCCAAGTTACAATATTTGTCCATATCACATATGTGCAGATTACAGGAAGTCTTCAAAAGTATTATCATTTTTACATTTCTGATGATAAAACTCATGATACTCTTTTTGTTCAACATTGCTTCATGCTCCATCATGGATGGTTGAAAGAGCTAGGCTTATCCCTCTCAAGGAGCATTGGGTGTGGTCAGACGGGGTAGCTCGCAGTTCAAGGAATTAGAGGACTTTCTCTTTGTTGCCTGGTATGGGACTCTCACAGGGTTAAAGATGACACATCATTTCTTGGGATCTGGTCATGGGAAGGGTGAACATGATGGTGCAGGTGCTGTTATCAAAAGACATTTGACTCAAGAGCAGCTTAAGCCAGACTGTAGAAAATTGCAATGTGCAGAGGATGTGGTTGCCTTTTTAAGACAAACCATGTGTGATGGGGTTGCTGCCACATATGCATCCAAAGTAAGACCAGTTTTACCAAGATGTTTTGGGAAGTTAAGGAAGGCGACGTGGATAGAAGCAAGAAGTGGGACTGCAAATCTGTGGATGGCACTCGTGGGATACATTGTGTCCCAGGTTACTCTTTAACAAATGGAAAAGCTCTCAGATGCAGGCAGCTATCATGCTTTTGCAATTCTTGTATGCAAGGCCTTTGGAGGAGGTGCTCTAGGAAGTCACATGTCAAGAAGTGGGAGTATGTTACCCTTGTGAACCTTCAGAAGATGTCAGAGATGCTAATGAAGTTGAAGATTTTGCATATGAAGGACACCATGATGCTTTGAGTGATGCACTTTGCATTGGTGACAATTTTGCTGTCATAGCTCCTCATGACAATGAGGAGCTTATAGATTTTTATGTCTTGAAATGCACAGCTCAGAAGCAAAAATATGATACTAAGCTAACAGATGGCTGGGGGAATGTTTGCCTTGCTGGTTCATTTGTTGTCAAGGGAATATGGTACAAACAAGCGAAAGGAAATCCCTATGAGTATAAGCTATTACGGCGCAAGCCTGAAGCTATTTTGCCATCCCACCTTGTAAGATCCATCAAGTTCCCAATGGAAAAGGTTCAAGGACTTGGGATGAGATTTTTGATTTCCCGAGAAGATATGAGGCTATTTACAATACCACTCCCTTTGATGTATAGCTTGCTAAAAATAATTCAAGCTGTTTCTTTTGGACATACTTGTTTTTTTTGGATCCTCGTCTACTCATCCTGATCTCTTGCAGGCAAGGGTCACCAAGAGCCACACCAGGCTTGTGGGTGTCTGTGAATGATAATTAAATTTTCCTGATCTTTCTTAGGGATGCTCAAATTGTGGTACATGGTAAATCTTACTAGGCACATTCCATACATGTCAAGGTATTCTTTTACACTATGGGTCTTATGATGTGGCATGACCATATTTCTCAAGATGCACAATTAATGAGCTTCTAAATTATACCACTATACCAGTACCTAGTAGGAGGACCTTGGAAGCACTTGGTAGTAGGCTACAAGCACCTAGGTAGCACCAAATCAGCAGAAGATAGTGATATGGTATCAAGCAGGTAGTAGTATGGTAGCACCTGCATACTAGCTTGGCAGCACCTGGGAATAAACCAAGCATCTGCATACTAACCTAGTAGCATCTAGAAATAAATCTATCACCCACCAGTATACCAGTACCTAGCAGCAGGAACTTGGTAGCACTTGGTAGTAGCCTGCAAGCACCTAGGTAGCACCAAGGTAGCAGTCTACAGATTATACTAGTGTTTCAAATTTAGTAGTGCAAAAACATTATAGCAGAAATTGAAAAACTTTACATTATACCAGTGTTTCAAATTTAGACTAAATGATACCTGTAATCAAGACAATAACTTATATATCCAGTCTACAGCTTTGCAAGAGTGCAAAAATGGCCATCGCATTATGTCAGTTAGAACACTTCTACAACATATACAAGGTTCCAAAGTGGACTCCATAATAAAAATTACATTTAGTTTGTTGGGAACATAATGGGCTGATCATCACAAGTCTCGCTATACTACAGTTCGTTCATATGTTCATACATCCACCTCCTTCGCACAGCTATGCTGTCATCATCTTTCATGATTGGTAGTGGTGTATCTATAGTATAGGTGACGTGATCCTCGACACCAAGCCATGTATCAAGCCAGCCTCTGAGGACTGTCGTAAGATAAGCTTGCATTTCCCCAGGGTCTTGATCTTCCATTTTCTTTACTATACATGCGGTTCCTTGAGGATTCCATAAAGTTTTGTACTTGCTATCATCCACCATGAGAGTGTTTGTTGGTGAATACTGAGGATAAGCCTCCCAAAACACGGCCAACTTCTTGTAAAACACTGGTTTCTTGGTAATTCTCTAGAACTTAGTCTCCTTTGTGCAGAACTCTTGCGTAAGCACGCCTTTGAACCAGTGGACGTGAAAAGGCATAAAGCACCTCAAAATTCTATTTGCATTGACCTTGTTAGCACAAGTCCATATAAAGACATCAAAGCATTCCAAGCACCATTGCACAAACCTCTTAGCATCATGCTTTTGCCCTAACAGCTTCCTGCCACCCATATCTGTCACTTCAAGCATATTCCAATAGGGGGGTTTGTGCATATCTGCAGTCAACCGTTGTGAGTAGCACTCCATTGAGATCCAAAATTAAAGCTGGCCGTAATTGAAATGAAGGGCTGGTTGGATCCTCCCAAGCATGATACATCTTTGCATTAGGATGTCTCACACTACCACCTGCAAACATCGATTTGATATCATCTCTCAGTTCAGTTCTCTGATTACTCTCATGCTTTTCAAACAACTCTGATGCTTTTTGATCAACAGCAATATGGGCACTTACATCACCCTCCACCGAAGCTATGTCTTGTGCCTCATAATGCTCCTTGAACACATAGTTCTCTGCAGCATTTTCTGAGATCTGAGAGCTGTCCTTTTCAGTCCCACATTCACCTTTTACCTCACTTTTCCCCTGAAATGCATCATAAAAACTAACAGCTTGTGCTTTAATCTGTGTTAGCATGTCAGCAGCATTGTTTCAGGAACACCACAATCCTATGTTTTCCTTGCATTCTGTACTATGGCTGCAAGGCATGATGTCTGGACAAAACACCAAAAACCTGCCTTTTCCCAGACATCATTATCCTCCTCTGTGACTTTATTACCATCCTGCACTGTATCAACATCCTGTACTTTTTCACCATCCTGCACTTTATCACCACCATCCTGCACTTTTTCACCATGATCCTGCACTTTATCACCACCATCCTGCTTTTTATCACCATCCTGCACTTTATTTACACCATCATGCACTTTATCACTATCTTGCAGTGTATCACCATTCTGGCTTGTGAGGACATTGCCAGATATTTCAGCTAGTCCATCCACACTGACACTGTCTGCAATGATAAATTTTATACATTGGAAAAGAAATGAATGAAATACATAACAATGAGAGATATATAAGAAACAAAATAGTCGGACTCTTTTCATTCATCAAATAGAAAATGTCAACAATTTGGTTACAAAGCTAGAATGGCTATTGATGGGACAAACCCAAAAAAGGGGGGTAGACATGCATTCATGGTGGGGAGAACTAGCAGAATTTAGGGTTGCAATCTTTTTCTGACTTTGGCAGTAGCACCTTTTTGTCCCGATCCTTTAGAGATATTGGCAGGTTCCTCCTTGTCTGGTTGATCATCTGTTATATTGGAAGCTTTATCTAGGTCCTTATTGCTTGAAGTTGGAGGACGCTGGCTAGAAGATCCTCCTGCATGGAAAACAATCATTAGCAAGTGAAAACATATTAGTCTACATTCAATTATAAAAGTGAACACAACATTTCGTTTTCCTCTTCCTTCCCCTTTTCAACATTTTAAAGGCTTGTAGCAACAGTGAAGGACTCTCTTCTTGATGATTCTCCTTGTCCATGTCACTATCTACAGGACTTTCTACACCCAAGTCCACAAGTTCTCTCTCCTTGATAGTGTCATCCTTTGGATCAGGTTCCTTGTTTTTTCCAAAGGAAATCTGCCACCCACGGTCTCAAGTTCCGTGTCCAACTGTAAATTTTCTACATTACAACCTGGTGTTGAAAAAACTTCATCCATTGGCTGAATGTTTTTGGCATCCTCATTATCTGCAAATTCAATCATTAGAAAATTTTTTCCCACCTTAGTAGACAGTAAACCATACCAAATTGAAAGTAAACCCTCACAACTTAACACAAGCTCTACCGATTCCAGCTATAAAAGTTACATACTAGAAGCTATCATACTTACCTTCAAACCTCCTGCTTGCCTTGGAGGCCTTGGTAGCTCTCAGCATGCCTTAACATCTTGGTATCCCTTGGTAGCTTTCAACATGCCTTAACATCTTGGTATCCCTTGGTAGCTTTTAGCATGGAAGACTCAAGCATATCTTGGTAGCTTTTAGGCATCCCTTGGTAGCTACCAAGCTTCCAAGGGTAGCTATTAGGCTTCCAAAGGTAGCTACCAGGCTTCAAAGGGTGGCTATCAAGCTTTTAAGGATAGTTGAGAGGCTTCAAGGATAGTTACCAGGTACCTACCAGGCTTCCATGGGGAAGCTCTCAGGCTTTTAAGGGTAGCTGAAAAGCTGGAAGGTAGCTACTAGGTAACTACCACGATTCCAAATGTAGCTTTTAGGATATTAAGGGTAGTTGACAGGCTTTGAAGGTAGCTACCAAGCTTTCAAGGGTTAACACTAGTCTTCAAAGAGTAGCTATCAGGCTGACAGGCTTTGAAGGTAGCTACCAAGCTTTCAAGGGTTGACACTAGTCTTCAAAGAGTAGTTATCAGGCTGACAGGCTTTGAAGGTAGCTACCAAGCTTTCAAGGGTTAACACTAGTCTTCAAAGAGTAGCTATCAGGCTTCAAAGGGTAGCTTTAAGGGTAGCTGACAGCCTTTCCAGGTAGCTACTAGGAATCTAAGGGTTAATATCAGTCTTCAAAGGGTACCTACCTCTAAAGGGTAAATTCCTAACTAGCTACACTGCTAGCTACCACGACTATAGTGGTGGCTACCATGACTCTATTAGCAGCTACTAGATTCCCTTGGTAGCTTTCATGCTGTCCTTGAAAGCTTTCAGGCTTGCCTTGTTATTTTCAGGCTTACCTTGGTAGCTTCCAGGCCTTACTTGGTCGTTTCTATGCTTTCATTCAACGCTTTCAAGCTCGTCTTGGTAGTCACTGTCTTGGTAGTTACAAGGTTCATAGACAGCAACTAGGTTTCCAAGGGTAGCTGTCAGGCTTTTAAGGGTTGATACCAGGTAGCCACCAGGCTCCAATGGAGTAGCTCTCAAGATTTTATAGGTAGCTACCAAGTAACTACCAGGATTTCAGGCTTATAAGGGTAGCTGATAGGCTTACCAGATAGCCACCAGGCTTCCAAGGGTTAATAGCAATCTTTAAAGTGTAGCTACTAGGCATGAAAGGGTAATTTCCATGACTACACTGGGAGCTACCAAGACTCTATTGGTGGCTACCATGACTATTGGCAGCTACCAAGATTCCCTTGGTAGCTTCCATGCTGTACTTGAAAGCTTTCAGGCTTGCCTTGGTAGATTCTAGGCTCTACTTGGTAGTTTCCATGCTTTCATTCAAAGCTTGTAGCCTTGCCTTAGTAGCTGGCAGCAAAGTCTTGGTAGCTACCAGGATTTAAAGGGTAGATACTAGGTACCTACTAGGCTTCAATGGGGTAGCTCTCAGGCTATTAAGGATAGCTGACAAGCTTCAAGGGTAGGTAGCAAGAAAATACCAAGCTTCTCAGGGTAGCTATTAGGCTCTTAAAGGTGGCTGACAGGCTTCAAAACTAGCTAACAGGTAGCTATCAGGTTTCCAAGGGTTAATACCAGTCTTCAAAGTAAAAGCTACCAGCCACACTGGTATCTACCAGTCCAGGTAGGCACTCACAACTACCAAATAAGCAGTTACAGTCACCAAAGGAATAGACCCGTACATGTACTCTTATTTGTGGTAGCTTCTAGGCTCACAATCTAGCTACCAGCCCATCAATGTAGCTCCCAAGCAGCATAAGATAGCTACCTTGCTACCAGAATCAGTTGCCATGCTACAGATGACAACTCTAGGTGGTACCATTTATCCACATGCATCTTACCCTCACCCACCTTACAAAAAGGTACACAAAAAAAACCAGTAATGAAGACAAGGGTTCGAGAGCATAACGGTATGGTACGTACCGTGGAAAAAGCACGATTTGGCAGCAGTGTTTGGAAGCATGGAGGGTACTATGCTTCGTGACTCCCTTGCATAACCGGGGGCATCAATGTGGCCAAGCATCACCAAAGACCTTGTAGCAAGCGAGATCATTTGCGTGCATCCCATAGCCATGCAAATCTCTTTGCTTGTAGCAAGGTGAGCAAAACAATAAATATGATAAACATGACCACAAGGAAGTATAAACATGCAAAGACCATCTGCATCATACATGACCAATCCACAAGCATAACAAATATTGTGCGCATCCAATAAGACTAGATCTGCATGTGGTAATTTAGGTGTTGGCAAGGATAGGAACACTTTGTTCCTTCTTGCCTGCATGTCTTTCACAAAATCCACCTAAGCACGCACATGCATCTCTATTTGTTTTGCATTTTCTAGAAACTCTTGACTTTCATAGCCTGCACTAGCAAGAACAGTACCCATAACAACTCCATCCACAATTTGGATGGTCAGCAACAATCTGTCCACTTTCATCCTCAGCTCTTGTAACTTCCCCCAGCATCTACTGGGTCTGACGCATTTTCAACCTTTTGCAACTCAGATTGTGCATCTTCCCAACTGTCTTTTCAAACTACTAACTAGGAGTTGTGCCCCTTCATCTCGATGCATATCCGTGTACTTGTCAACTTTTCTCGTAGCTTCGTTGAGCTTTGACAGGGCATGAGCATATGTCCTTTCAAGCACCTCAATTATTCCATCCAACACAGCAATTGCCTCTGAGTCCACATGCATATTTTGTACTGTCTCCGATTGCTCAAGAGGCTTCACCTGTTCAAACCTGGAGGTATGCGGTGCAGAGGAAGCATAAAAAATAGACCATTGGTGCTTCTTTGCTTGTAGCTTCTTTGCATCCATAGCCGCTATCATGCTCTCAGAAAATAAAGCCCAATCGACTGGCCCTTTTGTACACTCATGTAGAAAACCTCTTGCAAATGCCTTGGTCACCTCCATCCCATAGCTACTAGGAGGTTCCTCATATACCGAAGTAAAAAGGGTGTAGAACCTGGGCCACAACTCTAGCTTCAAAGTCCTGCATTTTACTTTACTGCCCCTTCTTGGCACCTCATCAAAACATGATAGCCAATCTGCATCTGTAAAATTAGCCTCACCCAATGTTCGCGCATCCACTCCAAAATTTGAAAGACCGTAGACTTCATGTGCTTGGGCTTTGGTCATACAGAAAACTGACTTTCTTTCAAACTGGACATATGGAGGGTACCAATGCAATTTGCCCTTTGCAACATTCCATAACACAACTAGAATCAGTCCAACACATTTATACTAACATATTTTCATGTATGATGTGCTTGCTTTGGACATGCACCTTCCATATGTATGCATGAGGCTACAAGTATGCTTATGTTAACAATGCTTGTGCGCATGTATAAAAAGTGTGGGAGTATCAAAGGTGTAAAAAATGTGTTCTCTAGTGTGTTATCAGCATATGCAATATGCAATGTAGTGTCACTAAAACTCAATAAAGCACTATTGCCCACAACTTGAATTTTTCTAGGGATGTTTTGGTATGCAACACACTTATTACAATACACAACAAGTGAGGAGTCATCATTGAAGCAAAAAATTTATTTTGTAAGGTATTCAATAGGGACATTGTTTCATGGATGACATTGTGAGCACACTCACTCCATTACCCCCTGGAACAACATGGTAATACCCTAGCATGCATGTGCAACACACCTCTAGAAAAATTCACACAAGCCAGGCACCTGAACAAAAATTGGCTGCACAACAACATGTGTAAAGATGCTCACCTCTGTGCTTGGAGTGGCATCTAAGCCCAGCTGCATGTTGAACTTCTTGCTTGGTGTAGTAGGTGATTTGGGTGAAAGAGGATAATGTCCCTTTCTTATAGCTCCTTTGGCCTTTGCTGCACCTGAGGAAGGAGAGGAGGAAGCTAGCACCCTGCGAGATTTCCTGGCTGGGGATGGCTCTGGAGAAGATTCAAAGCCTCAGGGAGCAGGAGAAGAAGTGGGAGAGGAAGTTTTGCTTGCAGCATTTCCCCTGTGTGTCATGGTGTCTGACCTCCCTCTCGGCTGCTTTCTTGTTGCTCTCAAGCTTCTAGCATTTCCACGCTGGCAAGCTCCCCCCCCAGACGAGGGCCCCTGCTGCTGCAACCGACGGGCACTCCTCAAATTTCCACGCTGGCATGCTTCCCCCCCAGACAAGGGCCCCTGCTGCTGCAACCGATGGGCACTCCTCATGATGGTTGCGAAACATGCAAAGGTAGTGCCCGCACTCCTTTGCACCCTGAATTGAATAAATTAAAAAACTTATTGAAGTCTTTTAAAATTTCCAACATTCCTATGGCTACCAACTGAGCTACCTCCCAGCTCCCAACCCTGAAATCTGGTAGCTAGTGTACCACCTATTCATGCATATACGGTCAATGTACAATTGAAGGCAAAAACCCTACATCTAAGGCTGTGCAAGAGCGCAAATTGGATGAATGGTGGCATGAATTAAATACACCAAAAAAGTATAGAAAGAAGACAAAAACCCTAGATCTCATAAAAAGAGAAATCTTACCCGAGATGTACAGTGAGTGCAGCTTAATGAGCCGCGACATTGATTGGTGAGACGAGGAGCTATAGCCTATGAAACCAAACTTTGAAACCAAGGCACTATATACAAGACAACGTGGCTCTGACACTAATGTTGGATGTGAAAGGAGATGTGCTACACAAACTGACAAAAAAAAGGCAAACGAGCTCAGAGAGCAACAAAGACGACACAATAGCTAAAAAACAACGAGTGGAGTACAGCGTACTAGTAGCCCTAGCACTAGGACTGACGTGGCTAGCATACTAAGAGTGTGTTCTCACAAGAAAAAAAACCCTTGCCAGTACAGGGTAAAAGTGCCCATGACTAGAGCTTGTTCACACACTTGAACTTCCCGAAAGCAGAAGGCTAACACCTCTTTCACCTTCATGCCTCCTTTCCCATTTACCTTCTCAATGGATAGTCTTTTGCTCATTCATGCACTTGACCAGTAGTCTTTGGCCTCCTCCCTCAAGAGGACTCCATGGCAATTGCTCAGTCCATCTTGTTTCACACACTTGAACTTCCCGAAGGCAGAAGGCTAACACCTCTTTCACCTTCATGCCTCCTTTCCCATTTACCTTCTCAATGGATAGTCTTTTGCTCATTCATGCACTTGACCAGTAGTCTTTGGCCTCCTCCCTCAAGAGGACTCCATGGCAACTGCTCAGTCCATCTTGTCCGAGGCCAGCAGCCCTGGCAACTGTCAACTCTCCGAAGTGGACCTCTAGCTCCTCGCTTCCTCTGTATCTTCCCTTGAAGCCACAACCCTTGTGTGCAAGTTTGTTAACAGCAAGCTACCCCACAGACAAATATGGGACCTCCTACAAGCAGCCCTAATCGGTAAGCATGGGTGTATCGTACATATCTGGTTTCTTGATAATGGATATATCCTAATTGAGTTTGACACAGCCACCCTAACAGCCGGATCAAGATAGATTGCAAGCCCCTTGCTTTGTCTCATTGTCCACATCAACAATCCATGTGGAGGTAGCGTGCCCCCCACGACTTGTTCAGGGAAACTGCCTGCTGCAAAATCGGAGGTGAAACAGTGACGACACACTTGTAATGGAGCCCACAAGACCAGCCAATTTCTACCGTTAATGAGGGGATAAAGTGAGGGGCTTGAAATCTATCTAGGCTCCGGCTCCCGTGGTTCAAGGTGAGGCTCTGGCTCCCTTTCTAGCTCCGTCAGTTGAAGTTCAACCTCTAGCATGATGGCAAGTAGCTTAAGTGTAGGGACTCGGGAGGAATGAGGATATGCACATACGCTAGGGGTTTTGGAGATTATAGCATGTGAATATAAAATTGTGATTACTTCTTTTCACACTTATTATAAGTGTGGACATGAGTGGATCATCACATTTCACGAGTGTGTAATTGTTTTTTAATTCTCTTTTAGGCTAGCACTTTTGTTGTTTTATTCACTTTCGGGCTAGCACTTTTTTCCAAATTCCTGCAAAAGGAGCCTCCTCGCTTAGCATTAGCTCAAGAATAGATCCCACCTCCTTGCTTAGCATTAGCTTAAGAATAGAGCACATCCCTCTCTAGTAGAGGCTTTGGTTTTGAATATACTCTAGTGGCATTTATAACTTCATCACCAACTCTCCCATAACAGAAAATAAAAACCAAGAAATGCTAGTTTTTGCCATATAAGTTATTTGCATGGTTTTCCAATTCACATATGATAATTAATAGGACATGAACCTTCAATTCTTTTGGGTTTAGGAGAGTTTCAATCATCTTTGGTTTTCTACTTTAAGACATTCTCCTGTGTAGAGTCATTTGATGTAGTCTTTTGGCTTTTTCTTAGCATGCAAGCATGTGAGCACATTCAGTGGGATTGCAACAATTGTCCACTCCACACATTTAAGGTATTGAGTGTTGAGGTGGCTTGCCATAACGCAACTCTCCTTAAGAAATCTATGAATATGTGATTGATGGAAATATATTGTTCATGTAGGGGTTATAAGGTGTCAGAAACTATAGGTGTTGAACTATTCCAAGTGGGGTAGTCTACCACCACCTTGTAGGGTCCATGATAATAGAAGTACTATAATGGGTTCAATGTAAAGCTGATGTATAGCCGATGTAATTGGAATTTTCACATCTTCAAGCATGGGTAGATAACCACTGCTAGATTTAGTTATATCAATTAATCCCCCAGGTTAGCCATGGTTACTTATTGTGTAAATTAGTGCACAAAGAACTATTTTTGAGTTTTTGTAATCTTTTGATTTGTTTGGATTTTTTGTGGTGTCGTTGGTCTAGTAGGACAAGAAAAACCAATTTACATATAAATAGCCTCTTAAAGGAAATCACTCGTAAGGGAACTAAAAATGTTTGGCCAATCTAATTTAGGCCCTCGAGATACATAAAAGTAAGCATAAATGCTACTAAAGACAAATCGTCTTCTTTATATCCAAGCATGTATATGTCCTCGAGATACAAAAAAGTAAGCATAAATTTTACTAGAGACAAATCATCTTCTTTATATCCAAGCATGTTTACACTCAAAGAGGGAGCTCCAGTGTGCTTTTTTGGAGTCCCTACATTAGGCCTAAGCAAAGTAAGCATAAATGTTACTAGAGACAAATCATCTTCTTTATATCCAAGCAGGTATATGCTCAAAGAGGGAGCTTGATTGTGCTTTTTTGGAGTCCCTACATTAGGCCTAAGCATTGTTAAGTAGCCAAGATTTCCTAACAACTCAAACTATGTGTATGGAAAAAATGTTCAAGACTATGTGCATAAAAAAGCTCGTGAGAGGTGACCCATCCTAGTTGTGTTCTTGAACAACTACGAAGTTTCCATGTAGCCTTAAAATTTAGAGTCTTTCTTCTGAATACTTCATGCAAATGTTTGAGGTGTTTATTGTTATTATCATTTAGGATTCGTTCCAAGCCTTTTGAGAGAGAATTCCCCTTGTCTCCCCAATGAGGGGTTGCCTTTGGTCTAAATGTTTTTCTTCTCCTCACCTTCTAGAAATTTGGAGGGGGTTTCACATCAAGGCGGGTTTCCAAATTTATGTTTTCATGTGGATGTGGTAGTTTTCACAGTAAGGTAGGCCTTCACAGCAAGGTAGGCTAGCTAACTTCCAAGTGTTGCAAGAGTTGGTCCTATTATATGGGAAGAATTCAATTGGCACACCAAGAGAAGATAGTTTGCATCTCAATATGCTATGAAGAATAAGATAGAGTTTTCAAGTTGGATCAAGATGGCATATCTATTGAACAATAAGGGAATTTTTGAGTTTGTAGAAGTATGTGCCAGAGTTGGGATAAGAAAATTCATGGATTGAAAAAGCCATTAGCAATCCAGTTAATGGGACAAAAGTAATTGATTTCATGGATGTGGCTAGTGAAGTTGAGAATTTCCAACACATGTTGTAGGTTCACAAGAAGAGAGGTGAGAAGGGTCACAAATCTAGAACTCTGAATACTACAAGATCTTTAACCTTCGCGACGGTCAGTTTCGACGGTACTACTCACATCATCAAAATAAGTGTCAAAAACATCATTGAAATAATCATCTATATTTTAGTCAAAAAATTGCCAAAATGCACGTCTAGGATATCGTAGAGTCGAAAAAAGTGTCGAAAACTTTTTTTTTGTTTTTTATTTGGTATGATTTTTGAAAAAAGTTCAAGTATTTTTAGTTCTCATAGTCCTTATCTATAAGATTCCTCCCCAGCCTCTCAAAATGTCCGGCATCTTTCCCTGTAATCAATTCCCTTTTCTAAAATATAAGAGATCTTGTCTCTGTCTGTTTTGGCATAGAGAGAGAAAATATTCTAGAGAGAGAATATTCAGATTATGAATATTTTTGGATAGAAAAATAACTCATCTTATTAAAATAAGTTCCCCTGAAACAGAAATTCAAAAAGAACTTTCCAATGTGCAATTGGAATTAATTGGAAATGGGTATAAAGGACCTTAGCCTAAGAGTCTAGATTTTCAGAAATTTTTTGATTATGGTCCAATTAAGGTTCCTATGGGCCAATAGCATCAATCCATGTGTAGGAAGGAGATAAATCTAATGTGTAAAAGAAGATACCCAAAAATGAGTAAATGCTCACATAAGATGAAGAGTTGAAAATGTACAAGGTTTATTAGTAAAAAACTATGAGCAATATTAAAAATATGAGATATTTTGGATATCCAAAAATGAGTAAATGCTCACATAAGATGAAGAGTTGAAAATGTACAAGGTTTATTAGTAAAAAACTATGAGCAATATTAAAAATATGAGATATTTTGGGTATAATGATTCCATTTTGACACATATGTGAGGAAGGGGAGTTCTTTAAAGGAGGTGCATATTTCACATACGATGAAGAGTTGAAAATGTACAAGGTTTATTAGTAAAAAACTATGAGCAATATTAAAAATACGAGATATTTTGAGTATAATGATTCCATTTTGACACATATGTAAGGAAGGGGAGTTCTTTAAAAAGGAGGTGCATATTTCACATGCTTGAATGAGTTTTAAACTCATAAAAATTGAGATATTTCATCTCCCCTCTCTCCTCATTCAAGTCTAGTTCCAAAAAGTTAGCTTAACTGACCTAAAAATGGTCAAATATTGTTCCAAACTGATTTAGAAAATTCTAGAATCAGTTTGTTTGGTTAGGAGCTCAATTTTTCCTATAAATAGGAGCCTCCCCCTTGTTGAAAAATATATAGTGTCTTATGCATTGTTACTCTACTCCACCTAAGCCAAGAACTGTGAATTCTTTAATAATTCACTAGTTTTTGACACTTTCCTCTTTCTTTAATCCCCATTGGTAGCTCCATCAACATACTAAACCAATTGATTGGTTGGGGGCCTCTACCGTGAACAAAGAATCAAGCAATTTGTAAGGTAATTAGTGAATTTTGATCATTTTCTATAATTTCTCAATGTTTCTCTCTTCTCAACCCCTCTCAAGCTTGAGAAGCTTAATTGGAATGGTTTTTGAATGCTATTGAAGTTAATTGATAGAGTTACATAATTTGATGAATGCTATTGAAGTTAATTGATTAATGATAGTTAAGAATTACATAAATTTCTATTTATGCTTAATTCTAATGGTTTTTAGGTAATTTCTCTCTCTCACTCAAGAAATGGTCATACTCATGACCCATTCTCAATCCAAATGAAGCTTTTCATAAAGCTTTTCCTTAATCCAAGATTAATCTATGCTTGAGGTCAAATTAATGGCTTTTTTCTATGCTTTTAGTTTATGTATTTCATGAATATTGATGATTCAACCCATTATTGGGTTAATGATCCAATTAGGGATCATTCTAATCATTTCTTTTAATGATAAGCTTTATCCTTCAAAATAAATTGAGATTTATCAGTCCCACAGTTGGAGCCTCGCCCACGGATATCCAGACAAAAGACTAATCTGTCGGTTTTTCCAAAACCGAACCCGGAAAAACTTCCCTTATCCGGAAAGCACGGGCGATTCCTCCAGGATAACTTTTTACTCTAACGTAGTCAAGGCCATTAGTGATCAATTTGATCCAACTGCACCTATAAAGATACTCGATCAGATCAAGGAAGAAACTTGCACTTGGATCATTGGGATCAATGCCAATATGAAATTGCCCTTTTTCTCAGCATCAATTAACTTTCAAATAATCCTTTAATGAAACCATTATGTCACTGATGACAATCCTCAAAGTCTCTGGTTGAATCCTTATTTCCGTCATTCATTCATCGGTGTACTTATGACATCATTGGCAACCAGAACGCTCACCACCTGTTCACTCAGGGGCCTTTTCCATAGTTCCTAGCTCATAGTAACCGGCAATATATTCATATAATAGAATGGATTCTCCGTGGAAGATCAGCAAGATCAACCCACAGATCCATATAAAAGAGCCATGGACTCATTCGTTGAGGACCAGCAAGGTCAATCAACCAAATCCATGCCCGATTTCAGAAAACAACTCTTACTCCTTGTTCCAATATCTTCCACGACGCACGTGTGGGTATCTTCGGCGACCCAAAGCCCGAGCACCGTATGGTCAACACCCTCTAGGATCCTTCGTCGCAGGTGACCTAGCGCTTCACTCATAGGCCGCTTCCTTGGTCCCTAATCCACCGTACCGGAAGCTCACCATTTAAATCGAACCAAGGCTGGTCAAGACCTCGGCCGACCTTGCTACGCGAGACGTCCTCCATTGACTCAGTTGCAACTTTATCGGTTCGGTCTTCATGACCTTAATCCTCAAGACGGTCAAAATGCTTCCCCAGCATTCTTGACATAAAACAGTCATTTACAAACAGTCACAATATACAGTTTCTATAACGAACTCTCGTCTTTCCACATTATCCACTCTCGGACCACATTACTTATTCCACATTCCATTCAATGTGTACTCATTCTCATCCATTCACTCATATAGACTACACATTATTTCACATACACCTTCACATTCATTATTCTACATACATATCCATGTTCGTACGTCCACATCATACTTCCAATTTCACATTCATACATATGCATCTACATGCATACATCCACATCCACATTCATACATCCATACTTCCATTTCCACTTTCACACATCCACATTCACATTCATACATCCACATTCACATGCATACATCCATTTTCACATCCTTATTCATACATCCACATTCACATACATACATCCACATCCGTATCTACATCCATACATCCACATCCACATCTTCATTCACATTCACATCCATATATCCACGTCTACATACATACATCCATTTTCACATCCTCATTCATACATCCACATCCACATACATACATACACATCCGTATCTACATCCATACATCCACATCCACATCCACATTCACATTCATACATACACATCTACATGCATACATCCACATCCACATTCATACATCCATATTTCCATTTCCACATCCACACATCCATATTCACATTCATACATCCAATCTACATTCATACATCCATATTACATCCATTCTCGCCCTAACACATCCCATATATATCTTATTCCATCAGATACACTCTACTTCATCTCATACACATCTTAACACATCCTAACTCATCTTAACACATTCTATCACATCTCATACACCTCTTATCATATCCTATCACATCTCATACACATCTTATTACATCTTTTCACATCTCATACACCTCTTATCACATCCTATCACTTTCCATACACATCTTATCACATCTTATATCTTTTTATAGAATACAAGAGAATTCTTATATTTGATATAAGATTTCTCTACACATTGATTTATGCATAAATTCCATTTAAGAAGACTAACATTTTCGAAATAAAAATCAATCTTTTATGCATCTTCCTATGCATAAATTTATTTTAAATGGAAATGACACTTTTGAATTAAAATTCCATCTCTTATGCATCTTCCTATGCATAAACTCAATTTAGATGAGAATTGACACTTTTGAATTAAAAATCCATCTTTTATGCATCTTCCTATGCATAAATTCAATTTGGATGAGAATAACACTTTTGAATTGAAATTTCATTCTTTTATGCATCTTCCTATGCATAAATTCAATTTAGATGAGAATGACACTTTGAATTTAAAAATCAATCTTTTATGCATCTTCTTATGCATAAATTCAATTTAGTAGGAATTACACTTTTAGAATAAAAGAATTTCTCTTATGCATCTAAGTTATGCATAAAATCCATTTATGATGAAAATCACACTTTTAGTATAAAAAGAATATCTTTTATGCATACCTCTATACATGAAATCCAATATGATAAAAGTAACACTTTTACAATAAAATAATCAACTTTTATGCATACCTCTATGCATGAAATTCAAATATGATAAAAGTCACACTTCTATAATAAAATAATCAACTTTTATGCATACCTCTATGCATGAAATCCAAATATGATAAAAGTCACACTTTTATAATAAAATAATCAACTTTTATGCATACCTCTATGCATGAAATCCAAATATGATAAAAGTCACACTTTTATAATAAAATAATCAACTTTTATGCATACTTCTATGCATGAAATCCAAATATGATAAAAGTCACACTTTTATAATAAAATAATCAACTTTTATGCATACCTCTATGCATGAAATCCAAATATGATAAAAGTCACACTTTTATATTAAAATAATCAACTTTTATGCATACCTCTATGCATGAAATCCAAATATGATAAAAGTAACACTTTTATATTAAAATAATCAACTTTTATGCATACCTCTATGCATGAAATCCAAATATGATAAAAGTCACACTTTTATAATAAAATAATCAACTTTTATGCATACTTCTATGCATGAAATCCAAATATGATAAAAGTCACACTTTTATAATAAAATAATCAACTTTTATGCATACTTCTATGCATGAAATTCAAATATGATAAAAGTCACACTTTTATAATAAAATAATCAACTTTTATGCATACCTCTATGCATGAAATCTAAATATGATAAAAGAAACACTTTTATATTAAAATAATAATTCTTTTATGCATACCTCTATGCATGAAATCCAAATATGATAAAAGTAACACTTTTACAATAAAATAATCATCAATTATGCATAACATAAAAATCAATTTCTCTATGATTACAATAAAATTCTTTCAATTAATCTAGGATGATAATTCCTAGAATATGGTAGGAAGTTCTCTTTTCATGCTTTGAATAAAATTATTTTATGTGTAATTTTTATAAAAATTTTGCCATAGCTCCGCTACTATGACTGATAAATCTCAATTTATTTTGAAAGATAAAGCTTATCATTAAAGAAATGATTAGAATGATCCCTAATTGGATCATTAACCCAATAATGGGTTGAATCATCAATATTCATGAAACACATAAACTAAAAGCATAGAAAAAAGCCATTAATTTGACCTCAAGCATAGATTAATCTTGGATTAAGGAAAAGCTTTATGAAAAGCTTCATTTGGATTGAGAATGAGTCATGAGTATGACCATTTCTTGAGTGAGAGAGAGAAATTACCTAAAAACCATTAGAATTAAGCATAAATAGAAATTTATGTAATTCTTAACTATCATTAATCAATTAACTTCAATAGCATTCATCAAATTATGTAACTCTTCACTACCATTCATCAATTAACTTCAATAGCATTCAAAAACCATTCCAATTAAGCTTCTCAAGCTTGAGAGGGGTTGAGAAGAGAGAAACATTGAGAAATTATAGAAAATGATCAAAATTCACTAATTACCTTACAAATTGCTTGATTCTTTGTTCACGGTAGAGGCCCCCAACCAATCAATTGGTTTAGTATGTTGATGGAGCCACCAATGGGGATTAAAGAAAGAGGAAAGTGTCAAAAACTAGTGAATTATTAAAGAATTCACAGTTCTTGGCTTAGGTGGAGTAGAGTAACAATGCATAAGACACTATATTTTTCAATAAGGGGGAGGCTTCTATTTATAGGAAAAATTAAGCTCCTAACCAAACAAACTAATTTTAGAATTTTCTAAATCAGTTTGGTCAATATTTGACCATTTTTAGGTTAGTTAAGCTAACTTTTTGGAACTAGACTTGAATGAGGAGAGAGGAGAGATGAAATATCTCAATTTTTATGAGTTTAAAACTTATTCAAGCATGTGAAATATGCACCTCCTTTAAAGAACTCCCCTTCCTTACATATGTGTTAAACTTATGTGAAATATGCATCTCCTTTAAAGAACTCCCCTTCCTTACATATGTGTCAAACTTATATGAAATATGCACCTCCTTTAAAGAACTCCCCTTCCTCACATATGTATCAAAATGGAATCATTATACCCAAAATATCTCATATTTTTAATATTGCTCATAGTTTTTTACTAATAAACCTTGTACATTTTCAACTCTTCATCTTATGTGAGCATTTACTCATTTTTGGATATCCAAAATATCTCATATTTTTAATATTGCTCATAGTTTTTTACTAATAAACCTTGTACATTTTCAACTCTTCATCTTATATGAGCATTTACTCATTTTTGGGTATCTTCTTTTACAAATTGGATTTATCTCCTCCCTACACATGGATTGATGCTATGGGCCCATAGGAACCTTAATTGGACCATAATCAAAAAATTTCTGAAAATCTAGACTCTTAGGCTAAGATCCTTTATACCCATTTCCAATTAATTCCAATTGCACATTGGAAAGTTCTTTTTGAATTTCTGTTTCAGGGGAACTTATTTTAATAAGATGAGTTATTTTTCTATCCAAAAATATTCATAATTTGAATATTCTCTCTCTAGAATATTTTCTCTCTCTCTATGCCAAAACAGACAGAGACAAGATCTCTTATATTTCAGAAAGGGAAATTGATTACAGGGAAAGATGTCGGACATTTTGAGAGGCTGGGGAGGAATCTTACATTCTCTCCCACTTGAAAAACGCGAGATGCCCTCATCTCGCAAACTGGGGGTAATTTCGCAAGATGCACAAGTATGAGACTGAGAGAAATTTTTTAATTAAGATTAACCACCAATTAAAAAAGTCTCAAAGAGAGTAAGGATCAAGACACGAACAAGATTTAAACTTTATTCATTCTTGGAACATATACAGTAAAGATAGAAGAACTCTTTACACTTCCATAAGCTCGTCCATCATATGATCACAAAAGTAGCACTCACAAGCTGCGCACGTATAAGGTAACTCATCTATGGGAATAATTCTGTTGGTTATTGCCGCACCTATCTCAGTGGTATGAGGTGATCTAACAAAAGGACCTCTGAGAGAGGCAAGCCAAAAACGGGGTAAAGGCATATCTTCTGATGAGGAAGAAAACACGCCAGTAAGAAGACCCGCTCAGAAAACCCAAGATGTCTTGATCTCATGACGCAGTAGTATCGGGGACCCAAACCTAAGGCTTCAATAACCATGGCCAAGCGGACATTGTTACGAAAGTGCTGCTGACCCCAGGGTGTTACCCTAGTTATATCTTGATAGGTCCGCCATTTAGTCTAAGCTACAGAAATTCATAAGTGAGGAAAAAGTGAGCGCTCATACTGTTCTATAAAATCCTTCTTCACAGACTCGCTTGCGTCTTGAAGGTGAGAAATCATCATGGATAAAACTAATTCCTGTTGCCAAGCCATGAAGGAGATTAAGAAGAAGGGAGATCGATGGAAGTAAGATTACTGTGAGCGACAAGTAAAAGTTACGACTTATATAAAGGAAGGAGCTAGCGTAACTTAGAAGCCAACGGTATCTTGCACTGAAGTTTTACCATCTTTCCATGATTTGGGTTTGGCACATTTTTCTATAGAAGGCATTAAGAACTTTGAGATGAAGAGATAAAAGAAGTTCGTAGGCTAAGTCACCTACTTCCTTTGGTCCACAATATCTGGGGATATACTCCCCTAGAGATAAAGAAATTCTTTTGGTCCGTATTCAAATGAAGACTATAACTGTTTCTTTGAATTCTCTGATTGTCCTCTTCTTATCTGTATATTGTCTCTGTCGATCCTGGGCAGCATTTATATCTTTATGAATTGCCTGCATCTGTTGCTCTAAGTCGCCAAGCATTTGACTGGTCATCTCGACCCTAATCAATGGGTCGGACCTAGTTAATGGAGTTAAGCAATCTTGTTCGAGACAGACCCTGATTAGATTGGTATGAAGGAATTGGTCTCTGGATTTGGGTTCTAGACTTCCCTGTGCTCTTTTCTTGGTAGGAGTCGGGCAATCTTTTAACTGAATCAGATGGTCAAAACCTTGGCATCCAAAACACCGGTTCTCACTTCTGAACTCATCATTCTGAATCTTTAAAACAGGTAGGCTCCTGAGAAGGTATTCTGGGTAAAGTGTCTTCCCTTTTTAAACAGAATCTTTCTTTTATTTAGAGAGGAAATAATTATAAGATCAGAAAAGGAGATTCTTACTCCTGCATACCTCGAAGGCTAGGGGAGGAATCTTATATTATCAACTCAATTTTTAGATACTTTTCACATAAATAAAAAGATATATAGCAATATTTATAAGAAATTAAAATGATAATATTTGTCTACCAAAGCTTGCAGTACTAATGATCCCAAATACAAGGATGTATGTAGCAATATTTACAAGAAATTATGACAAGTGTCTGCCAAATCTTGCATTAATGGTCTCAAACAAGAAAACTGTGACAAAAACATATATTGTTGTTAATTGAAGCCTCAAAATCTAGTGTTTTGAGTACACCCACCAAGAAAGTGGAGGTTTTCACCCTCTAGACCTAGAATTTTGCACCAAAGATTTGGGCGCATTTGAATGTTTCCAAATTGTTCACGTGTACAGGGTTTAACTTGTATCCAAATCTGGTGTGGATTCGGTTATTCCTTTTTTATATTAATGTGTAGATAAAATGTTTAGACACAAGCTAAAATCCTTTTGGATTTTTGGCAAACATCATCTCTTGGATTGTTGCTAAATTATAATATCTTGACCTAAATTCTTCCATGCAGGTCTTACTATAAGATTCAAACACAAGTTTAAGCTTGATGGTTTCATAGCCAACTTTAGATCCATATATTTAAAAAATAAAGTTTTGGACACTTGTCTTCACTACCTTGCTATAATGGATTTTTGAGAAACAAAGATTTGGACAAAGCATGTTAGATTACCAACACCCAATTCACCCAATTGTTCTTGTGTTTGGAGTGCACTATTGGAGGCTGGAGCACAACATTCCAACAAATGCAACATGCTTTGATGGTGGTGGTGGTGGTTAGTGTGGATGCTGCATGTGCACGAGATGTTTATGGATCCACAAAGCTGTGCCATGTACTATCATTTATAGAGACATTTACTATCATTGATAGAGACACTACCCGCACCTGGATTGCTGATGTGGATAATGAGACAAAGCGAGGGGCTTGCAAATTTGCAATCTAGTGGGGCACACTGCCTCCACGCGGATTGCTGATGTGGACAATGAGACAAAGCGAGGGGCCTGCCGACCCGTTCATCGTTTTGTTTCAGGAGAATCATGACCATTTTAAGGCTTAGCACAGAAGGCTCAGTGCACACACCGCATAGCAAGTCTCAGCTACCACGTCGCAAGAGAACTACATCACTCATCTACAGTCACAAGCCACCTAGCGGTCGAGACACCAATGGTGATTTGGTTTTGGTTGGTTGGGTAGTAAGAGTTTGTGCACAAGATCCTCTGCAACCTCCATAGCTGCAAAGCTTGGGAGAGGGACACATTCAGTACTCCTTCAGTACAGCAGCGCTTCATCAGAGTAGCGTTTCATGAATGCATCACAGATTATTTTTTTGAAACAAAAAAAAAAAAGAGTGGTGAACAAGAATGCACATGTAGGCTTCACTTCAGCATGAATTAATTTTTGCAAAGCTTGAATAGGCACAGAGAGAAATCGTCTGCTTCATGGAGTGCAAAGACTCTAATTAGGCTCATCATCATCAGCTCTTGGAGCTCTAGTAGCACAGGGCCGCCGTTATATATGAGCTGGAAGTGGAGGAAGATGACCATTTAGTCTAAGTTTAGGGTTAGCCCATTACCCATTCACACTAGGCATTATCTTCCTTTCTTTTCACATTTTCCAGTCCATTATCTCCTTGCCCACACTCTTGATCACCACTAACGCATTCCATTTCCTTCTACCTACACTAACCTTGAAGAAGATTGTTTTCATGCATGGTGTTTGATGAGGTGTGTTAACACGCTGCGAGTGTCCTTATTATAGTGATTTTTTTTAAAGTATGCGAGGCGTGCCACACATATTGATGTATTATTTGAGATTGTTCACAAGTTGTGTGAGATTTTGGTGCATTATGGACACTTTTTGGATATTTTTGGAAGTTTGTACATGCGCCTTGTTGTGTGAGGATCTACACATTTGGTGTTTGTGAGACTTGACTATGATCATGGAGTTTGATGCATCATGGAGATGTTTTGGGGTATGGGCAAGATCGCCTTATGAGTTCACCTAAGGCATGACTTATGATGAGTTTTGACATGGATGGACGATGTGTAGACATGTTGATAATTCATTATTGTATTATGATGTGCATGATGATGATGATGTATCGCATGATGACATACCTCATACATGTACCCATGATGTTGTATTATACACACACACACACACACACATGATGATATTGATGTATTGCACACATGTGTAAATTATCATAGTGATCTACATGCACATGATGCCACTGACACATATTCACATAATGATGATGTATGTGATGGCGATGTGTGTAAGTCAGATCATGTGGGCATGATCTCAAGGGTAGAGATGGCATTGACCATACCAAGCATCGACACTTCTATGCCTATCATCTTTCCTACGGATCATGTGGACACTCTAATTGATTGTGGTGATATTCTAGAGGATAGTGTGCATTTGATTAGTGATGTATCCATTAGAGCACACTTGAGGTCCGTGATACTCCGCATATGGATGGGAGAGACCCCCTGAGTTCCTAGTGCAAGATGCATCACGCTGTTCTTCTAGGATTTCTATTTGTGGAGATATTACTGATACGACCACTACTCTTAGTATTCATAGCATTCCTAGTAGCATTCTTGTGGAGTTCTTGTATTTGAGTAGTCAGGGATAGTGCATGAGAGTAGTGATAATTTTTCTCAGGTTAGACTTCGTAGGAGAGGTAGGATTGTGCATATGGATCTAGAGCTCTTTATATTTAATTTCAACATTTTCTTAGATCCAGTGTAGATGAAGATAGACCGTACCTATGAGAATGACCTTAGTGATATTGGAGATTTTGGGGATAGTGATTTTATGGAGGATACCACTTATCTTTCATATGTAGATACTTTGTCAATATTCAGTGAGATGATAATACGAGTTCCTAAAAAATCTCCACCAAGTCATCAAGTGTGGGTACCAAAAACACTTCTACATGCACAAGGGTACTATCAAAGAAATACCAAAGATTGGGTCCCCAAGCACATCACAAAGTCCCCTAAGCTTGCACAAAGAAGAAAGCCTCATCACCAAGCACATCGGCCACCAGTTTACAATGATCATCAAAGATGGGTGCATGTACCTGTGCTTCAACAACAAGGATACTATGATAATAATTCCATCATATGGTTGCCAAAATCGAACAATGTGAAGAAAACCTCACCACCTACTTCAACACCAACAACTTCACCTAAAGTTTGACAAGAATGGAGGCCCAAGTAACAACAAGCAAATCACTCAACCACTCTTGTGCATTCAGCACCAATACAAGATCTTGTATGTTCAAGCAAATAATCAGCAGTCTTCCCTATTGCCTCGACAACATTTGAGCAACAAATTCAAGAATTAATACCCATGTCTGCAATGGAGACATATGAGTGCATCAAGAACAAAATAACAATGCTCTTGTCACCCCTCTAGATGTGAGAAATAAGTGTATAAGAACATGTTGTTTGCAAATTATGACCTAGATGACCCATATTTTTTAAAAAAAAAACCCTCGGGGTCGAAACCTGTAACTTCACTGAATTAGGCCATTTCACGAAATAACCCTTCACGGCCAAAAATCCTGCAATCTCACAAGTTTAGGTTTCTCATGAATTATAGTCTCACGGCTTAAAATCCTGCACTATCACGATTTAAGCCCCATCATAGATTAAGCCATATCATGCAATAGCCACCCACTATATATTTGTTAAGCTTATTGCTTACTATTCTTTTGGCTAAATTAATGTAGCAGCTGCTCCATGAGTACATATCCATACTCATGCACTGGAGAACATTTGCACCAAAGCCTCGCCATCAACAACTTCCAGGTATATCCCTGGATGGGGGGGCCATGGTGGGCGAAAGCCTGGTCAATGGTACAACCCATTGCCTGAAATTTTTCTTCAAATTACAAACCTCTCCAAATGATGCCTTCGTCTTCACAAGTCAATGATACATCTATTTGCCTCGCAAGTAGACGTAATTCTTTCAATCATCACCAACAAGTGGGTACTTCAACAACATAGAGAAGTTCAATAAGAGTCTATATGACTCAATTCTTTTAGTTCATATAAATCTGCTTCATAAGAGCACTTAAATATACATAAAAACATAAAAAGCACATGGGCAAAAGAAGACAGGAAACAGGTCCTTCTCAATAGCATTTGACAAGAATCTTGCCACACAAAAAAGGGACATCATCAAAGGCCAAATTCTTCAAATGATGAATGTCGCCTTAATGAATCAAATGAGGAACACTGAGAATCACCATCTCATTCTAATGATTAAGTCTGCGTTCCTCCGAATCCTTCTCTCTCTTCTCTGCCATTATTAACATCTCTTAGTGTCCCCACTAAAACAAAAATCAAATGTAACCTTGCCGATGATTGCCAAAAACAAAGTGAGCAAAAAAAAAGGGCTCACACAAATATAAAAATGCAATCATTCTCACAAAACCCACCACCCCGTTAAGAATTCCCAGTACACCACTAGCCTATTCATTCATTAACTAGCTTTTCTTATTTCTTCTAGAGAAACAAAGACCATTGAACGTCATTCAACATCAATTCCATCAACAAAGCTTGTTCATTCTCCTCCCAACACAACGGTCTTCAACGTGATTACATGGATACGATCGCCATCAGGAAGAGGGAAATGTTAACCTACTTCTAGGGTTAAAAGGAGCTACCGCCATTATCTTACGTCCAGGAGTCACGGTAGATACACCAAAGGGTCATACATTCAAGATATGAAGCCATAGTGTCCAAAGCCAACGTGGACGGGCGCCTGGAATGGTGTCATGGAGTATTTATGGTGATTCGTGCTTCAAGAGAAAGTGATAGCAAGATAGGATGAAGTCCTAAGTGATGTACTTCATGGATATATTATGAGAGTAGTCATTGTAATAGCATTAGGCCTCTTATGAGCCTAAAGTGCCCGATCTTTAAGTGAGTGTGAACACTTATGGCCATGTAATATAAGTGAATTTCTCTCATAATACAACATACTCTCCCATTATGCAATTGAGTCTTGCTCTTGCTAATCCTCTTGCTAATATCTCTTTCTAATGCATGCTGTGAGTGTGTGTGAGTGAAGTGAGGTGAGAGGAGGGACAAGGACCCATAGTGCAACGCGGCGGTGTGACAATGCTCGCAGGGGAGACACGGTGGAATTGCTTCTCAAGGAGTTGTAGAGCTTGGAGACCTCAAGGGTTACGAGCTCCCTTGAGGTCTCCAAGCTCGGCCATTAGAAAGATCCTCTCACGCGACAGTTACGTTTCACCTGGTAATTTCTTTTTGGATGTGTTTTAAGGAGGCTTAGGGTGAGCCATAGCAAATGTGTAAAAAGGGATTTGAAAAACCCCTTTTGTTGAACCCACGTGCTACGCTTACATATTTATGAGTGACCCCCAAGGTGATTGGCCCATGTACTCACCTTGCTCTACTCACTACCAACACAATAGGGTGTCCCTTGCCATCCTAGAGCCAAGTTACTTTCCAGCTAGCCCTAGAAAATTGGGCCGAATCCTTTGCAACCACTGAACTCCAAAGCTCTTCCAAGAACTTGGAATTATGTCCACATGCTCACAAAGATTCTTTGTTATGCAAAGATCTTCCACCCCATGTGCCTTACATAGCCTGCTCATTTATGGCCTAGCATCTCATTGACAATCCCAAGTCCCACCCGAAGAAGCACAAATGGGATACATCCCTGCAACAACTGATCAATTTCTTCCCCAAGGCCAACCATGGGAACCTTCAACTACCCCACATGTTGTTGGCACCAACCTCATGACAACCTCAACCCCCCATAGCCACAATCCCCATTTCCTAGTCTACTCAAGAGGAAGCTCCTCTTGACTCTACAAGTGATACGTTTAAGCCCCAGGACTTCCCAAGACGAAGATGCTTATCAAGAGTCACCTATTAGTGACCCATGAGTAGGCTCTCAAAACACCTTCCCCAAATTTATCACCTAATCCTACATCATCCCAACCTCTACCGCATTCACTTCCATAATCAGCCTTTCTCCCCTGGGACCATCTCATACCCACCTCCTCAAATCACTTAAGAACACCATATATTGGTCTCCCATGAACCATCTCATTCCTTTGGAACCAATCCATGACTTTGCAACTCCCCCAAGCACTTTAAAAATTGACACTCATTAGTGGGTTGAGCCTATCAGCCATGTAGTTGAGACTTCCAAGTGCCATATCTTCTGACAATAGCAAGAGCTTAAGTGCTGGGATAATATATCCAGGAAGAGTGCTAAAATTTTAACTACTCCCAAGCCACATATGAGAAGAATGCCAAGCTCAAAGCCAAGATCAAGAGAGCAAAACCTGAAATCCATCGGCTTTAGAATGACCTTGTGGCCCCGCTAAAGCCACACTCAAGTGGGAAATTTTAATACGAAGCACTAGAGACTATCAAGATTGGGAAAACCAAGAACATGAAGCCCAAAGAAACCAACTCCTAGATGAGCTTAAGCAAGCTAAAACCAAGGAAGCCCAAGTAGTCCATGATGCCACTAACCAATTTACAAAGGAGTATGATGCTTACCCCCACACTACAACCTACCCTCGCTGAGGCAATGATACCCTACTAAAATCAATGAGGCAGCAAAAACCCTCATCAAATTGCATGTTGATATTAAGCAAACTGAAGTTAAGGAAGCCCAAGCAGTCCATGTAGCTAACCAATTTACAAAGGAGTATGACGCCCTCACTACATGACCGTGATGAGGCAACTAAAGCCCTCGCCAAATTCCATGAGGAATACAATCAAGCCATGATCAAAAGGATCACTTGGGAATCAGCCTACCAAGGTCTCCTCCACCATAAAGAAGCCCTTATCACCCAAGCACATGATGAAATCCATAAGCCATGACCAAAGGGATCTCTTGGGAAGCAACCTACTAAGACCTCCTCCACCATGAAGAAGCCCTCATCACAGGCACATGATGAAATCCATAAGTTAGAAATCCTTTTCTCTTGCATGATACCCCATTGGAAGGGTGTGGTTCCCAAAGGATGCTAGATATGCTTCTCTCATAGGACACTAACCTTGACACCTTGCTAAACCATAAGCTAGTCTCTTGTGGATACCCTTACTCCAAATCAAAGCCTAGCCCTTTAGTTGCTTTAATTTAATGTCTTTTTATCGGACCCTATCTCAACCCCCACCTTCCACACCACCTTTGCCTCCATCAACACAATGTAGAAACCCACCCTTGCCACACCCTTTTCTTCTTCGATCAAGCAATCTCCTTCTTGGACACACAACACTCTTATACTCCATATATAATCCCATAGAATTGCAAACCTGGACATGATCCCCCCCATCATCGATAGCCCTCTAACAAGTGAAAACCTCATCATCGACGATAGCTCTCCAGGTATATTTTTATATGGGGGGACTATGTGCTAGCATCGATAGCCCTCTAGGTACATTTTTAGATGGGGGGACCATGGGCTAGCTGGCCCATGATGACCTATCACATGGATCTTCCTTAAATCAGCAACCTCACATGGCCTTGTCTTTGACCCCACCAACTCTTGTTCCACCTTGTCTCTATCCCTACTTCTCAACACTAAATCCCTCAAGCTACAAAGGCCACCTAGAACTATTGCAACTATGGCGAAGCCATGTGTCATACAATCTAGTGATATCAACTCCCCAAGAAAAAGAATATCAAGTAAATGTTAAAGAAAGCAATGAAGAGAATCATAGAAAGCAATTGGGCTAGGGAAATCTTTGAGGAGGAGTACACACACACGAGCACACCTTTTTCCCATTGGCCATGCATGTCACATGCATATTTCACTATGGGCATCAATTTTTTTTCACATATTGCATCTCACAATAGACACAAACATATGCACCCACAACTAATTTCATCAATGCCAACCCAGGTATATATTTTGGATATGGAGACATGGGAGGTGCAATCCTTGGTACAAAACATTGCTTAAAGAGCTTCAATGCATGCAGATTTTGCTTTGACTCCAATTCAACACCAACACAACCTACCCTTGGCTAACAAATTTTCCACCATGAAGAGCCTAATCTCTAAGCATCATGTTGTGAGATTAGGACATACTATCACATCTCACCAAGAATCTCATCAAGAAGATACAGACTATCTTTTACCCATGCAAACATTCCATGGTGGTCCTAGCACTTATTCTATAAATCACAAGCGGTTCTACCACAACTACATAATTTCAAAGGATCCCAACCATTTCCACAACACAAGGAGGCCTCGTATGAAGAACTTCTACATCGCCTATACCTTCCATGATAATAAAATACACCAAAATATCTAGCATTTGAATTTTGAGCCTATAGGCATTTGGTTCAAAGCTCATACACCATCTTAGTAACTAGGATTTTAGACTAGATTAGTTGAACCAACTTATGGAAATCTAGTTAGAGGAGGATCTTGGTTTCCCTCAAAACTAGGCGACTGGGTGCTTGCTTTTAGGTGAGGGTGCTTATCTCAAGGGTGGTTGGGGAGGAGATTAGGAGTTAATCATCTTTTAAGATCTTATACTCATACCTATTTTTCTAGTCCCTAATCTAATGTAACTTAACGCTTCCATTTCCATATTCTCAGCTTGTCAATATGCCAATGTTTTAGCCTAATCTAATCTGCTTCTAGCTTGCCATAATGCCTTTACCTAGTGGTTAATCCTCTTTTCGAATAAACCATGGATTCCAACATGGTATTAGAGTTTAGATCTCAACACCTAATCCTTTGATTAGCTTTAGCATTAATACTTCTTAATTATAATTAACACTAATCACATCTTAACACATTTTTAATCCTTTTCTCATGCTCTATAGAAACCACCTCCCCATGGAGGATTGATTTCACCCTTTATACTCAATCGTTGGGTATGATTTATGTTAAGTCTTCCCCCCAACTCATAGGTGCACCCACGCATGGGATCAATGTTGGAAGTCGATGCTCAAAGTCACCACCAGCCTGAAGGTAGTCACCTATTAAATTGGGGATTTTTATAATTCCAAGCTCTAGCTAGCAAAGGGGTATAATTTCCATTAGCATTGATGGTGGTAATGCCTTCACCTAGTGATTAATCCTCTTTTCAAATGAACCATGGATTCCACCATGGTATCAGAGCTTAGGTCTCCAACTCTCAATCCTTTGCATTAATCCATCTTAATGATAATTAGAACTAATCACATCTTAAAACATTTTTAATCCTCTTCTCATGCTCAGTCAGACAATTGAAGAGTACCATCAAGATTTTGCCCTTCTCGTCAAATATTCCCCGCAAAATCGGATGAAGAGCAGCTGATTGCCAGATTCATTCGAGGAATGAACGAGCCATTGGACACCTTAGTGAAGAATGCCAAACCTGTCTCAATGGCCGAAGCTGTAAGAATGGCAAAAAACTTTGCCAAAGCCTTTGTTGTTAAGGTCCCACCAAAGCTGCACACTCTAACTTTAAAAGATTCCAAACCCCGGGAAGTACTTCAAACTTTCCTCCCCCAAAGAGGCAGAAAGGCCCAAATCAGAATTAGGATACTAGGAGATTCAGAAAAGTGAAGGAAGGCGACCCTTCCCACCACCACAAAACATTTTCTCAGGAGCCCCACCTCTTTCAAGGATTCAGAGGGATGAGCTCAGAAGTGAGAATCGGTGTTTTGGATGTCAGGGTTTTGGTTACCAGCTAAAAGACCGCCCGACTCCTGCCATGTCAAGGAGACAGGGAAGTCAAGGACCGAGAGTGCAGAGACCAGCCCCTTCCTATTAGTCAAATCAGGGTCCATCTCATCAAAATCAAGGCAATCCCAGGAGAACTCCAGCTCAGCCATCTGCCTCTGTCCAGAGTAGCCTCAGAACTCCTTCCCAGAACTGGGGCAACCAAAGAGAAAGAGTTCCGCCTCAGACTGCAGTAACCAGAGTAGTCACAATAGCAGAAGTAGTGGAAGAGGAAAGAGGACAGACTTTTGCAGCAATTGAAAACCAAGGGCCAAACCATGAATCCTCCGTCATTCATACTCCAGCTAAGTATCAGGGTAAGCCTTTTAAGCTTTTGATTGATTCAGGTAGTACTCATTCATTTATTTCCCCTGGATGCTTGCGTAAGCTAGTCTTAGATCAGAAATTAGGGAAACCTATGTAAGTTGAATTGGCCAGTGGGAAGATTCTTTTCACTCACTTTGAGACGGATCATATTCAGTTCAATCTAGATGGGAATTTAACTGACTGTGAGTTCAGAGTTATACCTTTGGGGGTTTTCGACGGGATCCTTGGAATGGATTGGCTCCACAAAAATCAAGCTGACATTCACTGTCATAATGGAACCATTTCCTTCCGTGACCTTCACGGAAATAAAGTTTAAGGAACTGGAATTTCAGGATCCCCAGGTCTGCAGTTAGTAAAAGCTTCTAAGTTACTAAAAGGACTTAGAAAGAAACAGCTCATTTATGTTGTCAAAATGAATCCGGCAGACACAAAGTTGGTTAAGTGGAGCCCAGATCTTCACAAAGATAGATCTCAAATTAGGGTATTATCAGATCAGGATTAATGAGCAAGATATCCCGAAGACAGCCATCAATACTCAGTATGGGCATTATGAATTCACTGTCATGCCGATTGGATTGACAAATGCCCCAGCTACATTCAATCGCCTAATGCAGGACATTCTCAGAGAATACTTAGATGATTTTGTTCTTATTTTCTTTGATGATATTCTGATTTACTCAAAGAATGTAGCTGACCATGAAGCTCATGTCAGAAAAGTCCTTGAGATTCTAAGGAAGCACCAACTCTTTGCAAAAAAGAGCAAATGCACTTTCTCTACTAACCATGTTGAATACTTGGGCTTTCTGGTATCCAAAGATAGAATTTCTCCAGATTTCGCAAAAGTCCAAGCAGTCTCATCATAGATTGGCCTGAACCAAAGACAGTGAAAGAAGTCAGAGGATTCTTGGGATTGACTGGTTGGTATAGAATTTTTATACCAAAGTATGCTCTCATAGCTTTCCCCCTGACTAATCTTCTACAAGAAGAATATCCCGTTTCAATGGTCTGCCAGGTGCCAGAGTGCTTTTGATAAGCTAAAGGCCGCCTTGGTAACCAATCCCGTTTTGAAGCTGCCAAATTTCTCTCTACCCTTTGGGGTAGTAACTGATGCAGTGGTTTTGCCCTAGGAGGTGCACTCATGCAGGAAGGTCATGCAGTGGCCTATGAATCCTGAAAACTCAGAACGCCTGAGAGGAATTATGATGTCCACGACCTGGAACTACTTTCAGTAGTATATGCCCTGAAGTTGTGGAGACATTACCTACTGGGTCAAAGATTCACTTTGATGAGACAGATCATCAGAGCTTAAAGTGGATCTTCACTTAGAAGGATCTCAACATGCGCCAAAGAAGGTGGATGTAGACCTTGCAAGAATTTTATTTTCAAATCAAGTACCGCCCAGGAAAAGAAAATGTGGTAGCTGATGCCCTTAGCAGAAAAGCCTCCTTGCTTGCAATTGTTGTAGTGTCAAATCCTTTGATTATTGAAGCAAGAGAGAAGATCATGTAGGATAGATTCTTTGGCCCTATTGCTACCCTACTTATGCAGGAAAGAAAAACTCCACAGGAGTTGACAGGAGTTGAACCGAGTTCAAGGGTACAGCTTGGATGATGGAATTATGTATTATAATCGCAGGTTATGCATTCCCAATGATCAGGGAACTAAGGGTCGCGGCGGGTAGTTGGGGAAATCTTTTATGGTGGGGCAATCTTATACTTTTGCTTTGGAAATCTTAGGGGGTTGGGGAAGCTCAAGGGGCTAGGGTAGCTTAGTGGCATAGGGCAGATCAAGGGCAAAGAGCGCTTTGGAAAGACAACACGAAGGTCACAATCTAGTCTAGTCAGATTGATGCTATCATGCTGTCTTTCTAAGGTGGGTAGCTGGGGCAATCTTCTACTTTGGAAATCTGAGGGGGCTGGGGTAGCTCAGGGGGCTCAAGGGGAAACTCACGGGGCTGAGGCAGCTTAGGGGCATAGGGCAGCTCAGGGGGTAAATCACTGGTAAGTGAAAGACTGTAAGCTTGGAGATGGATTTTTTTTAATTAACAAGATATTTATAGCTGTGTGAGGCCATGTGGCAATGGTACGAATGCCACATGGCCACATCACGTATTCACACGTGCAACTCACGTGTGAAATCGCCCACATGTGGGAACCCACATGTCGACGTGCGGTTGCACGTGTGCATTTACACTCACATGTGTGTATATACATGTCGCCATATGTTTTCGTTGTCTGAATGCCACTTAGCATAGTCAACATGTTCTATAAATAGGCGGGGACTATTATTATTTTTTTGACCGTACGTGTATAGACGTCACCTATCCTCCTTCACCTTCAATAGCTATCCTTCTTTACACATTATCAAAGCAAAAACCAAAAAAGAGAATCAACCAGCATGTGAATGCCCCGAGAGAGATAAGGAAAGCCTAGAAACATGTTCAGTTACTCATACCTAAGCTTACCTTCATGAGAGTTTTGAGACAGTTTTGTGATGAATGGAAGCTTGGGATGAGGAATGCAATATGTGCCCTTCAAGAGGCTACAGAAGACTTAATTATATACTTTTTTTTTTATTGATAGTTATATTTGTTCTGTCCATGCACATAGGGTCACTCTTATGGACAAAGACACGCACACCTACAGGCTAATAAGATACATATTTGAGAAGTTATTGCATCCTATACCATTGAGTGATCCTAGGGCATTCAATACCTTTAAATGCTCGCAGCTTGAATGTCCCACCAACTAGAAAACCTAAGAATGTAGGTATTAAGATTGAGGATGTTACACATGATAGGGATACTAGGACTGCAGATTAATTAAAGATTTAGAAGGGGAAAGAATAGATGGCTTTTGAGGAAGAAAGGAGGATTGATGAAAAAAGAATAATGGGAGATGAGCTGATGGACCTTGAAGAGAAGAATCTACAAAATTTAAAGAATGTACCTAGATAACTTGTTCATGTGAAATATTTTACTATGGTGCAGAGTATCTTGATATAGCACCTTTAGATATATATATGCTATTAGAGAGAAATCGATAAATAAATGATGTTATGATCTTGATATCTCTCAAGTATGTAAGCTATCTTTTTTAAAAATTATATTGATTTGTTTTTTTAAAGATAACTACCTAATTCATCCTCTTATTTGTTTTTTGTAGGCTTCTTTTGTCCACACTACCCCCCCAGAGGCCTATTTTCCTATTTTTTTTATTAGAACCCATAGTCTCTCTTAATGTAAGAGAAGCAAGCACCAATTTTTCAAGACTGGAAGAATGGTTGAGGAGATGCGACATTGAAAAGGTGCAATATGCAATGTACCTTATAATGAAATGTAAGTGTTTTATTTTAAATATATGTTACTTTGTTTTATGTCCTTTTATACACATCTCTATCAATTTTTTTTTCTTTTCTCTATTTTGTAGGAGCCATTAGAGTGTAATTATAATTGATATTAAGAAAAGAAAGACATGTTTCTTGAATTCCATGCTTGGTATGCATGGAGAAGCCAAATTGTAGGTTTTTAATTTTAATAGAGATTATGTTTAAGATTCAATTTGTATTAGATTAAATAATTTATGTGGTTTGTTATTTTGTAGGGCATCTAAACACATAATAAGCACATTAGAAACACTTCATCCTTTACTCCTTTACAATAAAACTCCACATCAGTTTTCATTTTGCCTGTAAGTTATAATAACATAAATGATAACTTTTTAGTTTATATTAAAGCTTTAGTTAAAAGTCTAAACAAGGATTATCATTGCTATAGGTTCTATTACAAACTAATGGAAGCTCATGTGGATGGAGAGCGATCGCAAACACATGGAGATACATGCAATCAAAATTTCCTGTAGACATATTAAAAAGAGTAGCTATGAGTATTTTGATAGACACATCAAAATCGGAGTTGTGAAAATTTTAAATATTTTCCTTAAACTTTTATATCCTAATATATACTAAGATTTTCATCATATTTTTTTGTAGTTCACAAGTTCATGTTATATAGACACATACATTTGGTGGGTGAGAGCAAAGGCAATTAGATTAATGCTCGATAATATGTGTGAATCTTCCCGTAGATCCAGATTCACCACCACCGCCACCATCAATCCCACCTATGATGGCAAAGAAGCCATTGGAAAAAAAAAGGACCTATGATGTCTCCATTGAAATTATGGAAGAAGAAAACGATAGACGCGGAGAAGGGAAAGGCTTCTCGAAAATAGAAACAATCTAAGGAAAAAGACGCCAAGTCAAAGAAAACCTCCAAGAAATTGGATTCCAAGCCGACCAAGGAAGGCGAAGAGGCCAAGGCTTCTATAGACACTGACTCTCCAAAGTAGATAGTTTTCTTGTTCTCATACATTATAACCAACCAATTTTTATAGATACCATTGTAATAAATATATATATGAAATTAATATTGAGTTTAGTTTCTCATTTTACATTCGTTACCTTGCCTTAATAATGTTGAATAACTATTTTACAAAATGAATCGACAAGACAAGATAGATGGGTGCAAAATTATATTGTATTTAGAAAGCTTCAAGATTATAGGGGGCAAACATTTTATGTAAACTTCAAGATTATAGGGGGCAAACATTTTATGCAAATAAAAGTATTTTTGGACCTTCTTCCCACCATAATACCATCTACCTTAAATTTGTAGTATGATGGTATGGCATCTAATAGAAATTCCAAGGATGTACGCACATTCCTTAATGTCCATTTTGTATTTATAGGGACAACTCTATTGTCATCATCACTCAAGTTGACTGTTAGGTCATACTGTATAAATTTTTCCTCTGAATCCAATGGCATCCAAGTCCCTCTACTCTTTTTCCATCATTTGTACTCTAAGCTAATGTACAAGGTTTGTTGAGAGATGTTGTATGCCATTACCACGGATTCATGTAAGCATTACATTTTATATGATCACCCTTATGGATGACTTCATTCACTTTTCATTATTCTCCAACTACATTATCCAAGTTAGACTCAGATATATGTGTAGATAGCCACATTGCTTTTGTTCAAAAGTCCTAGTGAATGACTCCACAAGTTGCCAATGCTTTTTGATTGATAAACATCTATCACATATACAACACATGTGAATAAACCATAGAATCATAAAGAACATAAATAAGATTACAAAAAATTATCTTACAACAATGAGCTTGCAATGTAGATGATGGAGTAGAAGGATGCATATGCATGTCTCTTGTCGTGTACACATGTTGCACCTTTGCCTTCCACCCAATTTTGCTATCTTTAATTCCAAGATACGTCCCTTCCAATGGTATTGTACTAAGCCTCTTCTTTGACTTTTTATTCTATGAGGACCTTTGCATGATGGTTGCATAGTCACCCAATAGTTTAATCTGAAGTTTATATCTTTTCACACACCCTGATCATCTTTTAACATTATGAAGAATGCATGATGAAATGGAATTAGGAGTGCATCTCAGGTTAGACTATTGTCTCGATATTTTTAGATAATGAATAGAGGAGAGGATGATGCAAAAATCCGACTAGAAAGAGGTGCAATCATGGTAGATTAGGGAATTTCAAATGCATTTACTCATTTTGGAGGAAATCTAAATTTCAAAATTTTACTTTTTGAAGTACTGGCATTTGGCACGAGGACAGGTCCTTGAAGTTGGAACCCACTGAAGTGACATTGATATAGCCGCATCGTATCACATTATAGTGGTGATTACCCACTAAAACAGCTAAAACTAGTGAAGTTAGTAAAAAGTGGATATGACACCCAATGTCATATTTATGGTTGAATGTCACATTTCTATTGGCCCAAAGCTTAATCTGAAAATGGAATCATTCTCTAGGATAGCTTGTGGAACACTTGAGAAATTCAACACATAAATTCAACCATGAAAACACATGCTTTGCAGGTTTCAACAAAATCAAATAAATTGAACAAAAGCATAGCAAACATAATACTTAGCTCCAAGACAAACATGCTGGGTGCAATCTTCCCCCCCCTTGTGCGTGGCCTTCCCCCCACACAAGAGTATTTTTATTAGCTTTCAACCAAAAATAGACCATAGCCCCCAAAAATATACAAAGTGTGCTTTTAGAGAGCATGACACTCTTCCACAATAAAACTAGAGTGTCCCAAAAATTGGGGCTAGGGTAAAGCCTTTAGGCTTTAATGAATTCAACATTATAAATGTATTTTTCCCAATGTATCAAAATGGAAAAATCTACTACTAAGGTTACTAAATATGGTGCACATAAGAAACATTCGCCTCGACATTATTCATCAATCCTCGTAATCTTCATCACCTGAAAATATAAGCCCAATTAATAATTAAATTAATCCCACAAATATTAAATAGGCACAAACTATCACCAACTCATGACTACCAGGCGGCGTAAGTACCCCAGGAATCACCCTGGCATACAAACCTAGCTGAAATAATCATAGACGGCCCCAAGCATACGTCATATACCGCACGTATTAATATTTATATTGGTGTCACCCATGATATTCACCTAGCCAGCATGACGCAAGAGTAACCTAGGCATCCCCAAATTACTCAAGAGGGGAAAATAATATTCTTAAAGAGGACTTAAAATATATTCTCATGACATCCCTCTTGCTTGAGTTTGCAATTGTCCTCAATTGCAGGTTTGCTGGGTTTGAAAAGAACAAAGAATCTCAGGATAAGCTCGAAAAAATTTCTCGGGGATCCATTTTGCATCTTCTTGAGGATGGTTTTTGAATGTTAAAAGATATTTGATGTATTGGTTCCCAGTTCTTGTTGTTGTCGTCTCTTGATCAATAATAGCATCAGAAACTAAGACTTCTTCCTCTCCTTCAACAAGAGGTGGTTCCTCATAAATTGGGTGAGAAGGAAGTGTTCCTCGAAAGGGTTTCAAGAGATGAATATGGAAAGAGTTGTGGATATTCCAATTAGATGGCAATTCTAGTCTATAGGCCACATCGTTAATCTTTTCAATAATTTTAAATGGTCCATAGTATCTAGGTGCAAGTTTAACTGCAGGAAATTTTTCCACACTCTTCAATCGTCTCTTCTCAATTCTCAAAAGTACATAATCACCTTCTTGGAATGAAAAATTTTTACGCTTCCTATTTGCTTGAAATGTATACTTCTCTTGAGCTCTTGCAATACAATCATGCACTTCAGATAAAATGCGATCAAAGTCTCGAGTATATTGGTCAGCAGCTTCAATCTTATGGGAGAGTCTAGTAGCCGGAATAGGCAAAGCTCTACCATAGATAATCTCAAATGGTGCTCGTCCAGTAGCAAAATGAGGAGTATTATTATAAGCAAATTGGAGTAGATGTATGTACTTATCCCATGAACTAGGTTGCTAGGAAACATAGGCTCTAAGCATATCCAAGATAGTGCTATTCGTGACTTCGGTCTGTCCATTTGATTCAGGATGAAAAGCTGTAGAAAAATCTAACTTAGTGCCTAAGTTTGAGAAAAGAGCAATCCAAAAGTGACTACAAAATTTGGAATCTCTATCAGAAACTATCACTTTGGGTAGACCATGATGAACAAAGTTTTGCTTGACAAATAGGGTCGCAGCTTGCTGAGAAGTCAGTGTCTTTTTACATGGAATGAAATAGGCTTGCTTACTAAGCCTGTCCACTATTGTCCAAATCATGTCATGATGACTGGAAGTAGTAGGAAAGCCTGTAATGAAGTCCATAGACACTTGTTCCCATGGTCGGTCGTCTGGAATGGGTAAAGGCATAAGCAATCCCAAAGCTTTGCCTTTGTAGCTTTTAATTGCTTGACAAATGTTACACTGAGCTACAAATTTTGCTACATCATTTTTCAAATGAGGCCAAAAGAATTCTCGAGAAACTACTTGAAGTGTTGCGGAAACTCCTCTATGTCCCATGAATGGTGGTTGGTGCATCTTTTCCAAGACAAGTTATCTATAGGGTTGAGTAACACATAATCTTTTCTCAAAGAAAAGATAGTCATCATTATAAGAATAATTTCCTTGAGGTGTCCAATTGTTTTTACGCAATTTGATCCATATCTCAGAAAAATCTAGATCTACTTCATAAGTTTCTTTCATAAGTACAAATGGTTCACTTTCAATAGAGCGGAAATGTTGTTGATATGTGGTCTTCTACTTAAAGCATCAGCAACAACATTTTCCTTTTCGAGTTAGTATTGAATCATGGGTTGGAAACTTTGTATGAAAGATGCCCATTTAATGTGCCTATCTGAAATAAGGGGTTGCGAAAGCAAATGCCTAATTCTTTGTTGATCAATCTTGATAAGAAATTCTGAACCCATTAGGTAATGCTTCCAAATCTTCAAGGCATGCACAACTGCTGCTAATTCCTTGTCATATGTACTATAATTTGTTTTAGCAAGTTTTAGCTTTCGACTTTCATAGGCAATAGGATGGTTGTCTTGCATAAGCACAGCACCAAAACCTTTGCCACTAGCATCAGTTACTACCACAAAGAATGGTCTTTGAAAGTCAGGTAGTGTAAGATTTGGTGCATGAATTAATGCATCCTTGAGTACTAGAAAGGATTTATCTTGACTTTCGGTCCAATGGAAAAATGTAGTTTTCTTGAGAAGTTCCGTCAAAGGATGTGCAATATAAGAGAAATTCTTCACAAACTTCTTATAGTAACTACATAGACCTAGAAAAGATCTAAGGTCATGAATGTCTCAAGGTGTAGGCCAAGAGGCTATACACTCAATCTTCTTAGGATCCACACGGATTCCTTCAGCTGACACTATATGGCCTAAGTATTCAATCTCTTTTTGAAAGAAAGAACTCTTTTCAGGATTGACATACAATTCATTTTCTCTCAAAAGGTTAAACACTTGTTCCAAGTGTTGCTCATGCTCTTGATGATTCTCGCTGAAAACAAGAATATCATCAAAGAACACCACAACAAAGCTTTGAAACTTTAGGAAAATGCGATTCATCATACGACTGAATGTAGCTGGAGCATTGGTCAAACCAAATGGCATAACCAAAAACTCATAATGGCTAGTCTGGGTTCTAAATGCAGTCTTGAATATGTCTGTGACACTTAGTCATGCGTACTTGATGATAACTAGACTTTAAGTCAATCTTGCAAAAGACCTTTAAACCTCTAAGCTTATCAAGTAAGTCATCTACCCTAGGGATAGGGTATCTGTTCTTGACAGTGATTTTGTTCAATGCTTCGTAGTCAACACACATTTGAAAAGTTCCATTCTTTTTCTTAACAAGAAGGACTAGAGCTCCAAAGGGTGAACTACTAGGTCGAATAAGGCCTCTTTCTAACAAATCCTCGATCTGTTTTTGGATTTCTTTTTGCTCTAAATTGTTGATTCTATAAGGAGCTTTACAAGGTGGAGAGTTGCTTGGCAATAAGTCAATACTATGGTCTTCAGGCCTAGACTTAGGTAATCCTGGAGGTAAATCTTCTATAAGGATCAAGTTTTTGACTTTTGGATGTGTTAAACTCAGCGCTAAGTCTATAAGGATCAAGTTTTTGACTTTTGGATGTGTTAAACTCAGCGCTAAGCTGGTTAACTCAAACCATATAAGTCTTCTCCCTTTTCCTAAGAGCTCGCTTTGCTTGAGTATGACTCAATAAAGGGCTCGTTGACTAGACATTGGAGGAAAATATTTTCATTGTCCTTCCTTACACAAATGCTATGTGTATTATAGTCTATAATAGGGTTGTACATATGTCTCCAAGGCATACCCAATATTACATCTATGCCTTGTAAAGTTGCAACTAAGAAATCCCTTTTTTCTGTTAGGAATTGATGCTTAAAGTTAAACCTTTCACCTCTTGCATGCAATTATACTTGGTTCCGATAAATGCAGCTTTAACTCTATAATGTGTAGGTGAAGGTTGAATGTTTAAAGCTCTAATTGCCTTTTCAGAAATAAAGTCATGAGTGCTACCATTGTCATGCAAAATAATAACTTCATGCTCATTAAATTTTCCTTTTATTTTGAGTAGCGAATGAGCTTGAGGCTTACCTTCAACTTTTGAATAGTCGGGGTCAGAGTTACCCTCTTGCTTGAGCGATTCATCTTCATTGTCGTCCCCTTCAAGCATATTGACTCATGCTGCAGGTGTCGGATTCTTTGCACGTTCTGGGCAATTTGGTGCCATATGTCCTTCTTTATGACATCGAAAACATTTGATTGGAGGACCTTTGGGTTTGCCACCGTTGACTTTCTTTGAATTTGATTCGCCTTTGATCATCTCCTTGCCTTTGTCAAACCCTGGCTTATGAAAATTTCTTGAAGAGCATGAAAAGGTTTAGAAAAAGGTTTAGAGAGGTTACTCTCAAATGACTTGGTCTCTCTAGAAAAACCATTTTTGCGTTCCGAATTTGTTGCCAAAGATATAGCTATAGAAAGTGAATGAGGTCTAAACATATTCACATCGGCCCTAATTGTAGACTTAAGGCCCGAAATGAATTTCCTCTTTTGGTCCTTCTCATTGACTTTCTCCACAACCTGTACCTGTAGTAATGTATTCCAAAACTTCTCCACATACTGAGACATACTTTCTTTTTCAAGTTGATGCAATGTATCCCATTGATGCCTAACTTTAGATTTAAATTGTGAAGGTAAGAAATGCTTTTTCACTAGCCTTTGAAACCTTTTCCATGAATCCGGTTTGTCACGTCCTTGCTTTTTCACTAGCCTTTGAAACCTTTTCCATGAATCCGGTTTGTCACGTCCTTGCTTGATGACACCATAAAGCTGCACTATCCACCATGTGATTAGCCGCACATTTGATCTTGTCCTTCTCGAAAAAATTTTCCCCTGAAAAGTAGTCATCCAATTGACTAAGCCATGCCAAAAGGACTCGAGCATCTTTCTTGCCATCATAATTCTGAAATAAAAAAGCTTTACGACTGATTTTAGAATCTTTCCGTGAATTTTGTGCTTGAAGTATAGTATTGACAGCTCTTTGGATGATGTCGTCTTCGTCATCATAAGATGGCAAAGAGTCATGCTTACGCCTTTGACTCGTGGAGCTGTTGCTCCAATTCAATTTGCATCTCTCTCTCTTCTACAATTTATTGTTGTAGAGATTGGAGTTGCTCTTGAATTGAAGGTAAAATAGGAAAATTTGCCATAGTGCTCATGCAAACAATGTAAATAAGTAAAATTGATATTATTTGTTGTATGTAAATAAAGCAAATGATCGTACTTATCTCAATTCTCCCGCAATTTTATTTGTGTTGAAACTAAACAAAGACTTTGGTTCAATGGTTGGGTCAAATTCCCTTCGTTTCGCACAAGTCTCGAGCAATTCCGAGTGATTTAGGAGACTTGGACTAGTCGAAATACTGAAGAAATAATTTTCTACACCTTGAACACTGCTCAAACAATTCTAAAAACTTGGCCAAACATCTATAATAATTTTTGAGAATTTTTAGAATTTTTTTCCAAAAATTATTTTGGAAATTTTTGGCATTTATTTGGCCTTTTTAAGCCTCTTTGAGCCCTGAAAAATCAATTTTCTGCATCCAAAAATCTGAAAATTGCAATTCTTTGGAATTTCCCTTGAAATAGAAAAATAGGTAGTGTGAAAGCTCCAAAAGTTGATGTGACATGCATTGGGCTTGGGAAAAGTAGAATTGGGTTAAGATGAGGATTTGGCTTAATTGAGATTAAGTAATTAGTGCTTAATTGATTTTTGGTCTTCTTCTTTTCACGTTTTTTCGCCCGAGGCTGCAAATCGGCGGCGCTTCAAATTTTGCTTGAGTTTATTTATTTTTCATGGCTAAAGCTCACACAGCATGCAGTCCGTCCATGCAGTCCGTCCATTATAGGTTGCTTCTACCTTGAACCTTTGCAAAAACTGAGCAAATCACATGAGGTTTTTGGCTACAGGAAATCCATCTATACGGTTGGATTTGAAATTCATGAAGCTTTGAGAAAAACCACTTTTTGATGAAGAAGAATGGTTTTGGGAAGAGGTAAGTGGGTTTGAGAAGTAGAACTAGTTTGAGAATTTGAATTTTTGGTTAAAGACCACAAACCCTTCTTTTGCCCATCGGTTAAAAGCCTGCAACTTTCTTGAGAGTTGTGTTGATGAAGACCTTTCCCACCTTTCCACAAATCTCCTAGCCCAAGCTCTGATACCACTGAAAACGGAATCGTTCTCTCGGATAGCTTGTGGAACACTTGAGAAATTCAACACATAAATTCAACCATGAAAACACATGCTTTGCAGGTTTCAACAAAATCAAATAAATTGAACAAAAGCATAGCAAACATAATACTTAGCTCCAAGACAAACATGCTGGGTGCAATCTTCCCCCCCTTGTGCGTGGCCTTCCCCCCCACACAAGAGTATTTTTATTAGCTTTCAACCAAAAATAGGCCATAGCCCCCAAAAATATACAAAGTGTGCTTTTAGAGAGCACGACACTCATCCACAATAAAAATACAGTGTCCCAAAAATTGGGGCTAGGGTAAAGCCTTTAGGCTTTAATAAATTCAACATTATAAATGTATTTTTCCCAATGTATCAAAATGGAAAAATCAACTACTAAGGTTACTAAATATGATGCGCATAAGAAACATTCTCCTCGACATTATTCATCAATCCTCGTAATCTTCATCACCTGAAAATATAAGCCCAATTAATAATTAAATTAATCCCACAAATATTAAACAGGCACAAACCATCACCAACTCATTGACTACCAGGTGTAAGTACCCCAGGAATCACCCTGGCATACAAACCTAGCTGAAATAATCATAGACGGCCCCAAGCATACGTCATATACCGCACGTATTAATATTTATATTGGTGTCACCCACGATATTAACCTAGCCTGCATGACGCAAGAGTAACCTAGGCGTCCCCAAATTACTCAAGAGGGAAAAATAATATTCTTAAAGAGGACTTAAAATATATTCTCATGACATAATCCAAATCTAGTACAAGTGATTAAAATGCAGCTTTTTTTTAACATTTTTGGCCCTAATGTGGAGTCATTGATGAGCACCCATATGAAGCTTGTCAAATGCCTGACAAAAATTTCCTAAACCATCCACCCGCTAAAATGTTGCTGGAGCATTTATCAACCCAACAGTCATCACATTGGATGCGAAGGCACCCCATTTGGTGATGAAGGCCGTCTTCTCCCGAAATTCTTCTGGTGCCATTTGGACCTGATTGTAGCCACCACTGAGCCATCAAAAATTGAATACATCTCATGGCCGGGTACTGCATCCAGTAGGGAGTCTGTGAATGGCAGAGGTCTAAGATTGTAGTGGCATTAAGCTTTCTGTAGTCCACACAGACCGTGAGCTTTCGATTCCTCTTAGGGATGATCACGATTAGAGACAACCACATCATGATTAGAGACAGCCACATCACTCGATCGATTGGATATATGAATCTGACATGCAACCATTTGTCTAGATCCTCCTTGACCCGTTTGGCATAGTTCAAATTCATCCAGTATCTTTGTGACCAAATGGGTACTGCATCCTCTCTTAGATTGATCCGATGTTGGTAGAATCGCGGGTCAATCCCTTTCATCTCCATGTAGCTCCATGCAAAAACATCCTTGAAGGATGTGAGAATCCCTTCTCAGAATGTAGCATCCAATTTAGCATCCAATTTAGCACTGATTTGGACAAACTTTGGGTCAGCATCTGTACCTAGATTCATTTCGATCAGCTCATCTTCCCTGACCCATTTGGATTGCTTCAGGTCTATTTCAAAGGCCTTCTTTGTCACAATGATTTGATGGAGGCTTGGTACACTGCCACATCATTAGCTAAGTCTTCATAAAAATTTTGGGCCTCAATTAGGAGATTCTCCTTTTCTCACCAGATTCTTTTGATCCCCAACCATCTTCATTCTTATGATTATGGGCTAGTCAGTATTTCTCCATGATACGGACCACATCAACCTTAAACAGCCTGATCAGATTTGCATTCTATTGGAGATATTCCTCTTCTTCGTCCATGTCCATTCCCTCCATCACTTCGGCTACTTTCATCTTGGACGGGTTCTCCACTTTCCTACGACTGGCTCTACTGAAAGCCTGATTTTCTTCTTGCCTCTCTGGATGATTATTCTATCTACATCCCAATCTTTCTTAATCCATGTCTACCTTAGCCATGGTCTTCTCAGTAACATCGGGTAGGCACCTTTTATATCCTCTATGTGGAGCACTACCATGTAATCTGGAAGGTGAATCTAGAGACCTCCATTGTGAGCCTGGAAATTAATGCGAGTGGTTGGACTTGCATTTTTACCACAAATGGGGATGGATCACAACTGCTCAATCCAAGCTTTTGGCATGTCGTATCCGATAAAATGTTGACTCGTGATCCGCCATCTAGCAATACTTCTACTACGTCCACTCGAGACAACTTGACTTGTATCATTAGGATGGCTTCATCATAGATCAGGACTTTCTTCGATGTCTTCTTAATGTGCATAGCTTCTTAAGTTTGTGATGGTCCCATCCGCTCCTCCTGGGACATCAGGCAGCATAACAGTTGCTCTCTAAAGTTTGGCACTCGTGTGAGGAGATGTTCCATCGACATATGGATCAGTTGGCGCTTTAGATCTTCCCACAGATCATACGACAGCGTTCCTCCCTCTATGAGCTTGAAGCAACCTTCCTCCCTCCTTGGTGCCCCTGCACCTTTCTGAGGGTTTTCCTTTGCCCTTATTATGGAGACTTCTCCTCCCTAGTTTATGGTTTGTTGGACTATATTTGGTGACTTTTGCATCTTGCCGATAGATTGGTTGGGGCCTTTGTAGCTCCTCCTCTGCAACGCTTCCCAATCTTGCTAGTTCTCCACCCAATCGGACACCTTAGTGCAAACCTTGTCTTGCTCCTACTAGGCCCGACCTTTTGCTTCCCCTTCTTATCTAAGGTCGGATCTTTCCCCGCCTCCGGAGTCTCGGGTTGCATGGACCTAGGCACTACCACCATGGATGATGATTTCGCCACCTCTATGGTCGGCTTCATTCCTTCTTGCTTGTCCCCAGAGCTAGGATTTCCACAACATTCACTATCAATGGGCCTGATGTTGAAGCTTGGGCTTCTTCCACCTTGGCCCTATGCTTCCTCTAGATCTCGTAGTCGGATTTTTGGTGACCTGGTGCATGGCAATAGAAGCATGTGAGAGCGGGCCATTGAGCACCTGGAACATCCTGGGAGGGAAATTCCTATGGACGGAATGGTGGCCTTCTATATGGATCTTGCATAGCCTCGGTGGGGTGGGTTGAATTATCACCACCACTAGGGTTTGTATCACAGTTTGCTGAGGCGCTCTCCTCCCATTGTATCTACATGCATCCCTGTTGTGTGTGGTTGTCTTGTAAATGGCACACCAGAGCTCATTTAAGCCGCATTCTTCGGCTCCATGTTTGTGATTCCGACACCTCAAGCACCAAGTGCTTGACCGAACTTTGGGAGGGGACTTTGCTCCTTCACTGGTCAATTGATCCATGGCTGTAGCCAGTTCCTTGGCTGTTTTTCCTACCTTCTTGCTCTTTGACCTTTTTTTGCGATCTTCCTCCTCTTCCTCTGATTCCTCACTTGAATTTGAGTCATCGGAATCATCCTCCTCCTCCTTTGAAGAGTTAGAAGTGGACCTTCTTGACTTCCTCTTGCTTTTGCTTTTGCCTTTGTTCTTAATAGACCCCACTAACACTCAGCCCTGAGAGTTGATTCAACCAACTGTTCCAGAGTCATTGTTGTGACATCGGCATTAGCCAAAGTGCCCTTTTCAACTACTTACCCAATCCCTTCATGAAGTAGGAATCTTCCACTGGGCAGATTTCTTGTATCTAGTCAGTTAAGAAGCTTTCTAAAATTGGCTGCATAGTCTTTGACCATGAGGTTCTTTTGGCTCATCCGGCATAGCTTATCAAAGCACATGCATGGATGTTTTATCTTTTCAGAATCTTTGAAGAAAGGCATCTCTGATTACATCGTATGTGTCCTGAAATGAACATACTCATGTTGAGAAACCCAGAGAATTGTACCCTTTTGTAAAGTTGGTACAAAAGTTGATTTCTTGAGATTTTGATCAACACACCTAGAAACGTTCACCCGTCAGGCACTATTAAAGAGAAGGATATGGGCATCCTCATCCTCCGAGGATTTCTAGGAGAATTTTGGATACCTTACCACAAGACAACTAGTCGCTGAAGCATGTTGTATTGTAGAAATTGGGGAGGGGGTGGTGGGGGCAGGGGTGGTGGTATGAACAATGGTTGTTGTGGCAGAGTTACCGATTCTTCTTCTCGTGATGATTCTGAGCTAGAGCTAGCAAACTAAAGTTCCTGAGCTTCTAGCCATTGCCAAGTAGTAGAGTTCATGTGCGGACATGAATGATCGACACTCGAACACAAAGGAAATCAAACAACAAGTGAAACTGGCAGTAAGGCACATCGTGGTCACTAAAGTGTTATCAGGTGACCACTACCCAATAACCTACTAAGTTTATATGGTTATGCACATAAAATACACCAACTTAATATACAAAAAACATACGCAGAAAGACCCAAAAGACAACGTAATTAACTTACAAGAGATTGCAAATAGAACGATTACACAAGACAGATCGACCCATATAAATATTACTGGATTGAAAACGAAAAGACTTAAGAGACATATATACAGAATGGTAGAATTTGATTAACACAATTGGCTAACAGCACCAATGTATAAATTTCCATTACATCTTTATATTGCTTGATGTGTAGTTACGAAGTACAAGAGATGGCATTGTGCTCTGAGCACAATTGAGTTACATACAATGATGGCCTATTAATCGACTAGTCCGTTTTACTGTTACTCGACTAAGCCATGACTTTGGTGTTAAATGCACCCGACTAGGCCATGACTCTAACGTTCCGGCTCACCGATTTTCCGCCCCCCCAACGCTCTAGTTAGTGAAAACCCTTATCTATACTAAACCCTGATTTATGCCTATCTCTATGCTAAACACTAAGCACTAGGCTTCTCTACTCTTAATTAGGGTTTAATATCTTTATTAAATAAAAGAAATCAAACAATCATAAGAGATAAGTAAGCATAGATTCACCTTAGTTGATTGCTCTTCTTAGAATGCTCCTCTTCAAATGACTTTTTCTCATTAGGGTTTGCAAAATAGTCTTCATAGTAGTTGACCCTCATTTTCTTTACTTTTTATTTTTCACTAAACATTATTTATTGTTTACTAGCATTATTTATTTTGGTTTTCACGTGTAGGGAATTTTGGACTCAAAGAGGACCCTTTTGATTAACTTTTAATCCACTTTCTAAGCTAAGGAGATTTGAGGAGGACCAATGGGAAGGGGGATGGAGTGCACATTTTTATTCACACTTGGTGGGATCCTCCTACTAATATTTTATAGGAGTTATGATAGTTATTCATAGGTTGGTCTTCCTATGTCAAGGTAGCTAGCCATAGACTCCATTATAGAGCTTAGCTTGTATAACACCAAGGATAACAATGGTGAGTGGATTAGATAGAGTTTCAAGAAGAATTCTTGGGTGTTTATGTAGCCAAGCTCTAGAGGTCATAGAGTTTGTGAAAGAGATAATATAGACCTCCATTGGAAGGGTAAGGTTCTTGGTTTTAAGCAAACCAAAGATCATGGTGTAGTTGCAAGAGTTTAACATGTTTACATGTACTGTAACATGTGCTTTATCCACAAACTAAAAGAAATAGGTTTTTGACGAATTGTAAGTTTTCACACCTTGATTTTTATAACTAATGCACCAACTTTTAGTTTGTACTTCCAAGGCTTGAAAGATTGCATATTTTTTGTGTAGTTATTTTTCGGTCAGACTTAGTAGAGGAGAAACCAATTAAGGGCTTAATTGGCACATTTGAAGCCTTTCATGCTACTATAGGTGATGCATTGTTCTCTTCAGAGTCCCCTTTTTCACTTCTTTAAAAAAAGATTTTTTTCTTCACACACATCTATGTAGTACCATCTAGAGACAACAAATATGGTAGGATGGCAAATGCCAGATAGATGGTGTCTAGATACTTTAAAGTTAAAGATGACCAATTCAAGCATCCTTAAAGTTTTCAAATCCATCTAGGTCTGTGGGTCTTAGTTGGTTTTCACCTACTTATGTCTTTGTACACTTGTTTTGTGGTGTTCACTACAACAAGCCCCCACAATGTTTATTTACAAAAAAATTAAAAGATGAGTAGATGCAGTGCCTGTGGGAGATGATTGAGGCATGAAGGATGGAGTGCACAAGAGGGATCTATATTCTTATAGGGTTATTTTATCTAGTGTAACATTTAGGTTTTTCAAATCACACCTTGGGTGGTTCACTTAAAAATATATAAGTCTACTGCATGTGTGATCATTAAGAGGGGTTTTTTTGACCAAGATTTTTAGAAAAATTTATAGAATCTACTTACATAAGGGGGTTTTAACTAACATTTTGAAAAAAACCCAATAAGATTATAAAGAAAAAGGGGTTATTTTATTGATTCAAAGTTTACAAAGATCCTTTGAATGCATGTTGTATATAGGTCTTCCTCAAGTACACCCTCTTGAGAATCACGCTTATGTTTGTGTATTTCCTTTTATTACAAAGAAGAAAGGAGAGTGGACAAAAATTCAATCAAGTGAAGAGGTTGATATTCCTTTAGAGTTAAAGGTAAAATTGTTAGGATATGGCTCCACCGAAATTGCTTGTAAACATATGTTGGAGCTTAGCTAATGTTTAAGAGCATCATCATGGGTATAAAAGATGCAAGAGATAGAATTTTCAAGATTTTAGGATGAAAGATGTTAACCACATTGGCTAATATTACTCCAAAAAGCACGATAACATATCTTCAAGCCATAATTTTGCACCACGCAATGTGCTTTATGTAAAAAGATTATGGGAGATCTCTGAGCTTACGACTTGTGTAATGCTGGTAATATATATTTAGACTATAAAAGTAGCCTAGACTAACTTATTAGGCCTCAAGACATCATTTAGGCACCAGGCATTATACAAACGAGTCTTGTCTATAAGACATTTTGACTAATGAGAAAACACATAATCCCATTCTCACAATTGAGTTTGAGTCTTCTTGCTCTTGTGATTGAAGTAGCTCATTAGGGCCAAAAATGCCTAAAAAAGGGCCCTTTACTAATCTCGTTTGATTAAGAAAAGAGCCAAAGAGAGTGTGCCACGTGCACAAGAATATGGTATTCTTGTCTCCTCTACTTTGGAGGTAGTAGAGTCCATTTTGAGCTTTTTTCCTCTAATTTAGCCAAAATCTCTATATTCAAACCGATTGTGGTGGTCCCTAGGATTTGTTATATTGACAAAATCTGTCAAAAGATTTAAAAAAAGATGGCATGTAATTAATGCCAAAATTTTTGAAGTTTGAACAAACTACCTCCAATATTCCTTTTGGCGCCCATACCATTTTCATTCTTCTTCTCAACGTCTAGAAGCTCTCATCTTCTAGCTCTCTCTCATCTTTTTTTTTCGACCTCACTGAGCTTCATTGCATCTTTTAGCTCTATCTCATCTCTTTTTCGATGTCATTGAGTTCCATTATTTCATTCTCTTGCTTCTATTCTATATGGAATCCAAAAGATGTCCTTCTTGTTCAATAAACTTTTGTGTCATACACAATAAAAGGGATGATAGAACTTGGGAACCCGAGTTTCACTGTAAACAACTGGGTTACTATGTTGTCCTTATGCAAGGGATATTACAAGGTGAAAAAAACAAAAAGAGAGGATACAAAATACCATTGGAAGGGACGCATTGCTGCTTTCAAGGTTACATCTGAAGGCTGGTTTGCTAAGGTCCAACATGTTTACATGGCAAAGGATATATACATACCTCCAACTCAACGTATTCCTATGCAAGCACATTGTAAGTTGTAGTTCAATTTTGCAAATATATTTTTCCTTTTAATACAAGTTTTAACTTTCGATTTCTTCAGATTTCTTTCCCTCAACAAGTTTTGAGTGGCAACTTGTGGAGAGCTTCCATGGTACTTTCCAAGCCATTCACAAAGAATTTGCAGAGCTCATGTATGGTGACCAGAATGTGGCTTTTTTTAATAAGGGTAATCTTTTTGTATACTACACACAGTACATTGTTCCCCCAAAAACAGTTGTGTTTGGGAAAATTAAGGATTTAGCAGTGCCAAGTCTTTCTTATCTTAATTGGGACATTCCAGATAAAGCGACGGTGCAGAGCTTCAAACATAAAATATCCCAGGATATTCAAAAGGCCATGACTCCGGGAAGGATCTCGACGATGAGGAGGATACGGTTATCATGGTTCGTGCCTCTACATGTCTTTGTAGCCTGCTCCAAAGACGCAAAGTTACAAAGGACAAAGGCATCATGGCTAAGCAGAAACTTCCCAGTAGATTATTTGGACAACATTATAGGATTGTTTTGGAAATCTAGAGAGTATGACCATAAGGGTGACTACATAAGGTGCAGTGCATGCCCTCAATCCTTGGCTTTGTCTTACAATATATCTTGACAATCTCTTACTATGGGTTATGATTATAGGAGATACAAACTTAAGTTGGGTATCTGGGAACCTTTGGATTCTAATATATAGATTGCATGTCATTAAGGTTTGAGTTGCAAGTTATTCCACATGTTGAAAGAAAGGAGGTTAATGTTACCTCTCAATGGACGTTAAAAGACGTTAGGGAAACCTTGGAGTTTCTTGACACAACACCACCCCTAGTTATAAACTCAAGGCCAATGGTACTACAATTGGAAGAAGAGCTAAATGCTCTATATATTGTATGAGTTGTTTACCTCCAACAACAACTGTTGTAATTTTTGAACCATGAATGAATAGACAATTGAAATTTTTCTTGACCATTGCCATTTATGAACAAACATTTAGTAGATAGCTACATCTTTCATAAACAAATTGTGATTTATATACAATAAATGGTACAAATACATCTTGCGAGTTACAAAATGTCACTGCGTATGTGTGAAGTTACAAAATATTCTAATGCTCTTGATCTTCACTTTTCTTATTTGGGCTCCCAGACTTTGCCTGCTCTTGATCTTCACTTTGCTTATTTGGGCTCCGAGACTTTGCTTGCTCTTGGGCTTCACTTGGTTTTTTTGGACTCCCAGACTTTGCTTTCTCTTGTCCTTGAGTAGGAAAAGCACCGAAGTTAAGGGGCTTCTAAGCAAAGGGCTTCTTTGCATGAGATTTCTTTTGTGAGGTCCTCTTTGGCTGAGATGTCTTCTTTGCAGAGAACTTCTTTGCAATGGTTTCCTTTGAGGTTTTTTGCATCTTCTCAAATTTTAAAGGAGAATGCACTAGCAAACCCTTGCCTTTGCCTTTATGTCTTTTCAGCTTCTTCTCCTTCCCTTTTCTTTGAGCTTGATCTCCTGGAGGAGGGGAGTCCAGATCTATAGGTTTAATTGCTTTGTCCAACATTATCTCAATACATCTCTCTCTTATCCACCAAATATAAGATTCAGGGTATTTATTGCACTGCCAAAAAAAGTGGAGTTCTAAGACAAATAATGTACAAGTACATTAAGAGTAATGCAAAGGATTCTCTAGTTTTCTTACATTGACTTGTTGTTTTAACAACTTAAAATCTATTGTCCTGCAGGCATTTGCAATCACCCTCCATAACGTCAGATTGAATTGGAACCTGAAATAATAGTGTAATTAGAAGAAATCTATCTTCAAACAAAGAAACATCAAAACTAAATTATCAATACCTCTTGCTGAAGATACTTAAATGGCTTCTCTGGATCTGCAAGATCTTCATAATTTTTCTTTAAATATGCTAATATAATTTTGCAAGCACTACAATAAAGAGCATATCAAATAGGTGTAATGTTTGTAACAAAATTGTGATAGTTGATGAAAAGAGATACTTATATTTTGCATTGACCATGGATACTAGCTAAGGAGTTCATGAAAATAACCTCTCTATCAAAAACATCAATGAATATAAGACTCGAATGGTGACTGCAAATAAAACAATAGTCAGAAAATATCTACTCACATGAGTTATGAATTTAAAACTATTAAAAAACACTACCTTAAAACTAATAAAAAAATTAATACCTTTCATTATATGGGATGAATATATAATAGTTTCTCAGGCTGTCATATGCCCTAAAAAAACCATCAATATTTGATCCTATCTTTGAAAAGATATCACTTGATATTAGAGGATCAACCACAAATATGCTGCTTGAAATCTTTGTGGGCATTTTAGAAATGTATGCCCTGTAATCAAAGACAGTATTAAGTATGGCAAAAGGAGAGAAAAGGACAAAACTTTGGCTAAAGAATGATGCTTACCTCATGCAATAGAATATTACAGCATCAGATATTTCAATATCTGTCTTCTCTAACATCACTTTGTTCTCAGGTGAAATATTTATCTCAGGGTTGGAGTAGACATTGATAATAATTTGACCATACACCTTGCCCATTCTATCATAATTCATACCTCGAAGTCTCTTAACTTCCTCTTTATAAAAATTATCCTCCATCTCGAAAAGCATCTCTCTTTGGTCAAGTGCTTTTCTTGTTTCATACTCATATGTAACATCTTCAATAGTAGGCCCTTTAGCTTTCCGAGACCTCTTGGGAGGAATTGTAAGGATATCAAAGGCCCTAGTATATGTGAAATCTATACCTAAGCCTGCTTACCACTGAGAAATCCTTGTTCATTAAAGTGACTCTGTGTGCATGTGCAACAGCAATTTAGGCATCATTCATGGAATCTATTCAGATGCTTCTTGCAAGGACCACAATGCAGAAGCTTGCCACTTTTTGAATGGGGTATTACTTTTAGTTAAGACACCAATCTTGTCACATATTTTCTTTACTACACGAATGAAGGTAGTCCTTGGGATAAGATGATGAGTGTCAGTTTGGGCCTTCCTAATCTCTAAAAAACACCTCTTCATATAAAAAAATCTTGACTTTCTTTTCTTCTTAGGACTGGGTGAAGTAACCTATGCTATCTCTGGATCTTCAGTATATACTTTTTTTGCAGTTTTCTTTGTCCTTGCCATAGATTGCACATTGAGAAATATTTGATAAACACTGCAAAAAACTGAAAATATTTTCAAGATTAATACAAGACCCTCAAACAAGAAGAAATAAACAAAGTGTACATGGCTGGTGGTTTCAGAAAAGGCACACAAAAGTACTCTCTCTGGCTATTGTAAAATGGTGACAAATATAAGTGAATAAAACAAACTAGTATAATAGCAAAATATATGAATAAAGTAATCTTCGAAATAGACATTATCAAGAACAATCCCTGTCATGTCAGTCCCCATGAACTATCCCATAGTGCTATCAATGACACTACTTATACACTATGAGTCCTTTCCAAACAAGCTATTGAGTACTAGCTAACAAGATTATGCTTCAAGAACTAGATGTGCCACCCATAGAAGGATGTTCGTGGTGCGCAAGGGAGTAAAATGGCATAGTGCTTTGGATACGGTCGTGCCATTCTAGATTGTTAAAAGGGAAGATCAGATTCGATAGTGATGATGAACTATAGGGTAGTGCTATCAATGTCCTCAAATGGCACGCAAGGGGTAAAATTGCATAGAGCATTAGATACAGTCGCGCCGTTATAGATTGTTAAAAGTCGGATGTGTCACCCATTGATGATGAACTATAGGGTAGTGCTATCAATGTCCTCAAACAGATGCAAGGGGGTAAAATACATAGAGCATTGGATATAGTCGCGCCGTTTGCGGACTGTTAAAAGCCAGATGTGTCACCCATTGAAGGACATCCGCAACAGCGCACAAACCCAAGGAAACCCAAGGAAGGACATCCGCAACAGCACAAACCCAAGGAAACCCAAGGAAGGTCACACATGATACATACCTATACCTTGTTGACTGCAACGATGCGATAGATTCAAAACAGCACGCTGAAAGAAGCGATCCATTCGCACTGTTAAAGAATCAAGAATGCAGCACATGATGACCTGAAGACAAGTAGAAAGTACCCTAGGGAATGTCGTGGTCGCATGCAAGGATGGAGGTCTATGGAAGTCAAAAATGGATAATGTGGTCATATATCTCTATATATACCTTACGGACCAGTGGATACGTGTCCAAATTCTATTCATTGTCCAAATTCTATTCATTGTCTCCAACGACTAGTGACACATGGCATGTTCTCACTGAATCATTCATCAATGGTACCTTCCACGTGGCATTTCGTGATTCGATGTCGTACAAGGTTCGGATGTATATAAATGTTTTCGCTCATTTTTTTCCCTATGTATCTGAAACGGTGTGACTTGTCAATTTTTAGTAGTATAATCTCTCCGCTATCGCACTGTTCCGGATGGCTTCTTCTCCATTGCAGCACGTGCCTCATCAAGGTCACCATCCCCCTAGTTGTTTTTTCAAAGCCTTCACCAAACACCTATTGGTTTGTAGTCTTCAAGGGTATCTCCATCCATATCTAATGTTTTGAAAAAGAGAGAGCTTTTTATATCTCCTACAGAAGTTACAAAGTAGTCCAAGAAAGTGAAGAAAATAAGCAAACCCTCTCCAACAAAGCCTACTAGGCCCTCTAGTCCTTCTCTTAGTGCACTAGATACCCAATCAATGTTAAGTGTATCTGAAGCACATGGAATGCTTACAAAGTCACCAAAGGCAAGTCCTATGGTATCAAAGAAGTTCAAGTCATCACACAAGGCTCTTGGTCTTTCTGAGATAGTAGTGGTGTCTCCTACAGAGAGAATGTTGGATTTTCTTATTGAAAGTGGAATTGAAGCCTCTTTTTTCTCACCTGCCAAGAATATTTTCAATCCAGAAGTTGATGTCTCAATGATTATTAATCATGCAATGCCATTTATCAAGGAGGACTTTGATGAATTTGAGGAAACTACAGGGCCTTCTATCTTGATTAAAGGCAAGGAGTATGTTCACGTCCCTGTTGGGACCTCCTCTGTCTAGAGACAAACATTTACAAAAAAGAGGTGTAGTATGTACAAACTTCAAAGGTTTTTATTAGAAAATGCAGAATGATCCTCTCATCCAAAAGGTTGGAGGAGAATGGTCAAAGCTGCTGCCTTTATAGTTTTCTCCATTGTCAAATATCCTCTTAGAGGTGAAGAGGAGAAACTTGAGGAGATTGAAGGCTCTTCAAACTTTTGCTTTCTCAGAGATTTAGAGGCAAATGATATAGAGGAGGAGGAGAGGCTTGCCAAGAATATTGAAATCATAGAATTAAAGGCACATACAATTGTTCAGTCACCCAAGGAAATTGGAGATCCATTGCATAAATACATTGTTCCTTCATTGCCAAGTTTTCTTATCAAGGATAAGAAGTATTTACTCCTTTCTGATATTCAAAAGCCATTTTAACTTGAGGGAGGACTATTGTCTTGCTGTCATTACAGAGGGTTGTGAAGCTGCTGAAGGACTCAGTGATATTGAGAATGAGCATGATGATGAATTTGATGCTTTAGATGTGTATACTTTAGATGACAAGTTCATTGACTCAACTCATGCTTTATCACTATGTATTAAAAAAGCACAGGAGTTAGAACCATTGATCTACGATGATGAATTTAATCAGCTTCAAGCTTCACTTGGTATTGCTAATGTTGGAAGGGAACAAAGTGATTATGTACAACTTAAAGACATCAAAGAAACCCAATCTCACTCTGAACATCAAATATAGTTGAACATCTCACTCTGGACATCAAATATAGTTGAACAAGATGAAAATCAAAAGGTAAGTGAATATGAATTTGAATGCAGACATTTTATTGTTTTAACTTACAATAATTTCACAGTGTTCCTCTTGTTTATAGTTGGAGCTAGCAGATGAAGACAACTTCTTAGGGACAGGTAAAGGCTCAAGGCAAGCAAGCTCTAACAAGAAAGATTCTGCACTTGGTCACTATTTGTCCAAAATGGATGACAATATTTTCCATGTGTTGCATAGCCAGTTCTTCGAGGATACAGACTGGCTTATACTTTGTATTAAAGCTCTCTACAGACTGTATGGCTTCTCAACTATACAAGCCAATGCTAACAAAATCATGTTTCTTGAGAAGACAGCTGCTACTAGAATTTTTGGTTATGGCCCTGGGTTTTTCACTTTTTTCACATACTTTGCGTATGCTCTAGTTGCAAATAAAACCGATGTAAACACACTAGGTGGCTACAATAGAAGGAAATTTCTATGCTCCAGGGGAGCACTGACAAAGGATGATGATGTGACAACTTTAGAATAGACTTTTTGTACATACTCTGAATTACAATAGATAACTTTTCGTACAAAGTTATGAATATAATAGTTCTCTTTTTTGATAGTGTTATATTTCCGAAATGTCATTTTTTTGCATTCTTTGTAGTTGTCTTCTGAAAAAACAGCTGAATAACTTTGCAAGAGCATTGCTTCTTGTAGCCCCTCCACCACATCTTGTGCTCTGAAAGAATGATGTGCGTGACTGGTGATGTGAATTTTCCATCCCTTGGTTACTATATGTTGTTTTAGGGGTCCATGCTCCTCAACAAAATATGGCAAATGTACATGGAGGATGTGCTGCATAACAATTTTTTTTTTAAAGTATATGTTATTTCCACTGAGTGTATCATGAATACAAAGGAGTCTTACCAAATAGTATGTGATATCTTTTTCTCCCCATGCTTCTTTGATTATTTGAATGAGATTTGTAATAGAAATTTTGTACTCTTGTGCATATGTAGCTGATGTCTTCTGTTGTCTAAGAACATTTAAAAAGATGTCAAGATGCTTCCAAACCTCCATTCTAAGATTTGTTGGCCATAGTGTACTGGCAACATTTATCATGATCTCACACAATTCTTTTCAACAATCCCACGTAACATTCACTTGTTTTTTACTGTGGTTTCCTAAAAATCTTCTAACTTTTGCACCTCCCATGGAGACATCTTCCAAGACATCTCGTGTTTTCCCTGATGAAACTGTTGGATCTTTCCTTAAATGAACCTGACCCCCATGAAATCCCATTTTTTATAACAATGCTTCACATTTATCAATACATTGACCTGCCCACAACAATGTTGGTTTAATAGAATATGCATAATCAAGATGCAATCTCAGAAGCTTGTCAACTATTCTTATCTTTGCATGCAAAGTGCATATGTGAACATTCTTAAGAGATAGGAAGAATGGGATCCCAAATGTCTTCTTTATTCTTGAACTTACTCAGATCTATATAGAGTCTCTCATTTGTGGGACTCTCCTTGCTGGTCGCAAACTACTCCACTCTTTTGATCCCATACCTTCCATACAATAAATGCAAGAATACTTTGCATTAGCTCCGTTGCATATTCCAAGCATACATTTGATAGTCTTTAAGTCAGCACCCAAATGCCATTCCACTTTGAAATTGCCAACTCCATCAACTATCAACATATCTCTAGTACTTTGCGATTGAATGATATTAGGGATACCTGTGTGGGAGAACAACCATTTGAGGGTTTGATGATTTTCAGTTGGTATCTAAGCTGCACCAACCCACCAAAGCTCCATCTTCGACTGGATTTTATGTTTTGTTTCCTCTCCTCTACCATTGCTATACTCCATTGCCCTATTCATGATAGATATGCTCACTCTCTCCATCTTTTATCCTTTTTGGATTTGTGCCTCATCCAGCTTCAACACCAACTTTAGCACACCACCACATTCTTCTACATTAATTTTATACATATGCACCGTTGCAATTTGTACTTTTCTAAGATCCATCCATATATTGTTGAATGCATTATAGACAAATGTACTCTTTTTCTTCTGCTTCTCATAAGGCATTATAGACAAATGTACTCTTTTTCTTCTGCTTCTCATAAGGCATTATCCCTTCAATATGTATGTACTCTCCAAAAATACTCAAATTTTTTTGATTCATAACAGTCCTAGCAATAGAAACCAAAAGGGATCTTGGCAAACCAAAAGCTCTTATTCTCTTGCATTTAAGATTTTGGAACCATAATCCAGAAAGAGCTTGGTAACCTTTGCGACTAATACCCACAGTGTCACAACTCTCTACTATTTCGTCTGGTTTCACAATGGTCCTTAAGTCTCTTACCAACTCTTTGAGAGTAATATCTCTCAAATTTATTCTCTGGAGATTGAAGAATTCTGACCAGGTCTGCCTTGTTTATGGTTTTCATGAGAAGCTTGATTCTCTCCTCATTTCGATGGATATTAATACCTGAAATGTGAGAGACACATTTCTTTGCAAGGTGGCGTCTCCTCTTTTTAGCCCCACTACTTTCAAACAACTCACTTATATTCTTTAAAGTTCTCTTCCTCTCTCTGAATCCTCCTGGGGTTTCTTTCAAGTTTACTAGTTTCTCTTTCAAGGAGTGGTTTACAACCTCTAGCTCTCTAATCTTATCATAAAGCTCTAAAAAAGTTTTCTGAGATGTTAATAAAGTTTCTTTCAGTTGATGCATTTGGACTGATGAGCACATAGAAGATGCAAAATATAACTTCATATAGTAACCAAGCAAACCATCAAAACCATCTCCAAAAAATCTAATCAAGTCATGAACATTTACAAATATAGGAGGTCTACCAGTTGAAGGATCATCGGGATAAATACTTCCATCCACCCACAAATCAATGTGTTTTCTTCCCTCTAGTCATAGTCTGTTTGCCTCATCTTTGTCCAACAATGCTCAGTGATGAATACTTCTCCAAGATGAGTAGACCTGGTCTATGTTAATAGCAAGTTTGTATCTGCGTTCTCTTGCATTGAGTAAAGAGTTAGCGATAGACATTAGAGTATAATCCACTATGCAAGGGTATAACAAAAAAGAATAGAAGAGAAGAAAAGAGAGAGAGAGAGAGAGAGAGAGAGAGAGAGAGAGAGAGAGAGAGAGAGAGAGAGAGAGCACTCAATTGATGATGAGAGGAAAAATGGACGTGTTTTGGTGGGAATATTTGTACAATAGACGTTTCAAAAGTTCAAATAACATTGAGAATAATGACTGAAAAGTAGCTCTGACATAATTTAAGGATTGTTAGCATTTATTATACTCGTCTCTTAAATGCTCCAAAAGTACCTCTAAACGGCCAAATTCAGAGGTCTCATTCTACTAAAACCTCATCTAATTAGTGTTTTAATCAAAACCTTAAAGGGACCTTTTTTCTTCATTTTTGGCCCTAATGTTATACACTTTCTCTTCTTCTTTTTATTGCATGCATGCTTAGGGATTGTGTGGGTGAGCGATGGTGTTGATGTATGTTCTCTTCTCCCTCTCTCCTTCTCTTATCTACTGTCTCATGCCTTCACTCATGAAGTAGATGTTGATCTTTCCATAGCTCTCTCTTTCTCTTTGTTCCCTACCCATTTGAAAATCTCCTTTTTTATGACAACAAAGGAGGCAAGATTAAGGACCCTAGCTCTCCACAAGTGAGAGTTGCTCTACCAAGAATGGCTTGAGGTGAAAACCGGTAAGACCCTTTTATTCTCTTCTCTTTCTCTCTATCTTGCAAGGCTTAAGTGTTCCCAATGGGGGTGAACATATTTGGTGCCGACAGGGAAGTGCCTTTGTTTAGGACTCCCTTGCTATACTTTGCATTTGGAGTATTGATATAGCCTGGTTAGAGTACAAATCCACCGGTTTAACTTTTGTTTATTATTATTTTATGATATATTTTGCCCACCTTGATGCAATGGAGCATGGAGAAATCTTTTGGGCTCAAGTTGCATGATTATAAGTAAGTACTTGATTTTCCTTTGATTTTAGCTAGTTCCTTCTTGCATTTGTAGTTTTTGAGTTTTTGTTCATTTTAGAAATTAATCTTGCCATTAATCTTTGAAAAAAAAAGCCATTGGGTTGCATTGTGCACATCATTAGATAGATTAGGAAAAGTTTAAGCATGATATCAAATTAAAAATCTATAAGCATACACCATTAAGGAGAAATCAGAGGGTAAATTTTAGATTTTTTGATAAAAACATAGAAAATTGCTCTCTGGTTTACCTGCATACATGCCTTACTAGGCCTATGTATGCACATTCATAGGTATGAATGCACATTCCTAAGTTTGACAGGGAAGGTCTGCACAATATTCTCATTAAGGAATGGTTAGATAATATTCTTTACATAAGTACTCTTGTAACTGATAAAAATGGAAAGTTGACCATCACTTGGCTCTGACATCCATGTGCATAAACAATATGCTACAAAAATGAGAAAATTAATATTAAATGGGTCATTTATTATTTTCCTAAAAGAAAAATAAATAATTACAATTTTAACATATCCAAAGACTCACCATGTTAGTGTTCTACACTTCTCGATATTACACATTAACTACACCCTATTTTTAAATGCACCGTTAGTTTGAAGTTGTTATTAGCAGTTTCTTGAAGAAGCTATTAAAATTGAGTTACACGTTAAAGCCATGGGTGTTTTCTTGTAAGCATATGGCTAGTTAAAGAAAATTTATCAAAATTCTTTTTTCAAAGGCTGTTTCACACTTGCTCTATGGCTGTTCCTCCATAGTAAAGCCAAAGGCGTTTGTAAGCATACGGTTGTTTAAAAAAACCTCTTTTTCAAAAAAAGAGTTAAAACAACTCTTAACATCGTACAACACGGGCAATTTTCCGTTACCCTTGAATGTGCTTACACACTTACAAAGCCAAGGCATGAGAGACGGTAAAAAAGAATGCAAAAGAAAGATGGGTAGAAGAACATGCTTTAAAGCTGAATCATAAAGAAAAAGCAAAACCTTCTAAACAACCCAAGAAAAACAAGGGACAACAAACTACAACCGCATTTGTCTATTGAAGTTAGAGAGATCTTCTACATCAAAGATGAAACTTCATCAATCCAAGGAGCTGACCTGTGATTATTTGTACATTCAAATGTGTAAGCTTGAAGGAATTTGTTAGATTATGGAGGGCCAAAATATTATCATGCTAATTTGTCAGAATTATGTGCAGTAAAGCTCATAGCACAAAAACACTCTATCATTGAGGACCTTGGCATGGATCTCGAGGAGCATAGAGTAAGCGCTTCCAATAGAAAGCTAATTAGTTTTGATGGAAGCCATTTTTCGAGCACTTTTTTATTACAGTAACTTTTTTATTGCAGTCTAAATCTAGAGGGTTTTAACACTTCTTTCTAGATTATTTTAACTAATATAGTTCAAATCTATACAATTTTTACACTTTGTTCTAGTGGACTTTCACAAATATAATCTAAATATACTAAAGTGGGATTTGAGATTTTTATGAATTTCTTAATATGATGTTTAAGTATAAAATCTATTCTTTGATCCATATCTAAATTTAATCATGAATTAATTCTTGTGAATTTTGGATTGAACATTATTTTTTGTTTATAGAATGACTTTAATACTTTTTTGCTGACAATTCCTCCAAGTTCAAGGTTCACCAAGGTCCGCAATAGTTTCAATATATGAAGTTGGATCTAGTTTAGGGATAGTTTTTAGATTAGGAGACATCGGTGGGTCGACTCCAGATGTCAACACAGGTAAATTCCCAATAGCAGCGGTAGCTTCTTATGTTTGAAATACCCTGAGTAAATGTCAAGGGGATCGATACTATGGGTGCTTTCTTTTGTGGTGGTTGTGCTTTCCTTTGTCGTAAAAGTAATTAGTATTGGACTCGTGCATTGCTGTAGCGACCAAGGTTCCAGAAAAGAACTAGTTCTCTCTCTATAGCCATCTCTCTCTCTCTCTATCACACACACACACACACACCATCTCTCTCTCTCTCTTCCCCCCTCCAGGCGGCATGTCCCCATCTCTCTCTCTCTCTCTCTCTCTCTCTCACACACACACACACACACACACACATGCACGCATGCACACACTCCCTCTCTCTTCTCACTCTCCCACACATAGAAGCTCTCTCTCTCTCTCTCTCACACACACACACACACACACATACACACTCTCTCTCTCTCTCTCTCTCTCTCTCTCTCACACACACACACACACACACACACACACACACACACATGTAAATATTAGTATGTACAATATTATGTTTTAGATACATATAGCTATACATAGACACATATAGCTATACATAGAAGCTCTCTCTCTCTCTCTCTCTCTCTCTCTCTCTCTCTCACACACACACACACACACACACACACATGTAAATATTAGTATGTACAATATTATGTTTTAGATACATATAGTTATACATAGACACATATATTTATACATACATATATAGGTGAATTTAAAAATATAAATACACACACATATAATTTTAATTAATTTTGATTAAATTTTAATATATGGAGATGGATGGTAAGGTGTGCTCACTTTTAAATATATAGATAGATATATTATACACACAGACACACACACATACATACACACAGATATATATTTCTATATATATATATGTGTGTGTGTGTGTGTGTGTATGTGTATACATTTACATATATATATGTATACACACACACACACACACACAAACACACACACACACACACACACGTGTGTATATACACATACATATATATATCTGTATGTATGTATGTATAAATGTACATAAAAACACACATATACATATACATATTTAATTTATATTTATATTTTATTAAAAGCTACTTTTTATTATCTATCTCTCGCTCTCTTTTCACCCTCTCCCTCTTTACACCTCTCTCTCTCTCTCTCTCTCTCTCTCTCTCTCTCTCTCTAGGCCTGCCCCATCTCACTCTCTCTCAAGCACACACACATAGATGCAGATGTACGCACATGCATGCACTCTCTCTCTCTCTCTCTCTCTCTCTCTCTCACACACACACACACACACACACACATGTGTAAACACCCGCACATGCACTAATGCAAACACACACTCTCTCCTCCCACACAAACTATCTCACACATAGAAATTCTCTCTCTCTCTCTCTCTCTCTCTCTCTCTCAGGCACAAACACACACTCTCTCTCTTCACACACACACACACTCTCTCTCTCTTCACACACACACACACTCTCTCTCTCTTCACTCTCTCTCTCTCTCTCTCTCTCTCTCACACACACACACACACACAAGTTTAATTAATTAAATTTTAATGGTGGGGATGCGTGGTGAGGTTTGTGCACACACACATGCACATGCACACCCTCTCACACATATACACGTACACACACACACACACACACTCTCTCTCTCTCTCTCTCTCACACACACACACACACACATGTACACACCTACACATGCACTAATGCAAACACACTCTTCCCCCCTCACACACATTCTCACACATAGACTTCCAGTCCGTCTCTCTCTCTCTCTCTCTCTCTCTCTCTCTCTCTCTCTCTCTCTCTCACGCACACACACACACACACACATAGACTTCCATGTCCGTCTCTCTCTCTCTCTCTCTCTCTCTCTCTCTCTCTCTCTCTCTCTCTTCTCACACACACTCTCCCACATATTGAAATTCTCTCTCTCTCTCTCTCATACATACATGTACACACACAAAGACACACTCTCTTTGTCATGCATGCATGCACACACACACTCACACATATATGTCTCTAAATATAATAAAACATAATATTATAGATAATATGTAAATATATATTATCTATAATATTATGTTTTATTATATTTAGAGACATATATGTGTGAGTGTGTGTGTGCATATACCTATATACACATGTGCATTTATAAAATAAATAAACACACATACACATATACTTTTAATTAATAATAAATTTTAATACGTAGGGATGCATGGTGAGGTGTGCTCACTCTTAAATAAGTGTATCTTACATACAATGTCTTTTGTGTTTTCTTTTGCACGTTAATGTGTGTGGTTGTGTCTGCACATACACATGTATATGTGATTGTGTAATGTCGACTTCATGCGCATATGTGTCGTGCAAGTCTCTTGATTGTGCATATATGTTAGTGTGTGTATGGCGTGAGTGTGTATGTGGTGTGTATGTTTGTGTTTGTGTGTATCCATGTGCGAGTGTATGCATGTACGTGTGTGTGACCATGTGAATATATCCATCTACATCTTTTCTTATGTATGTGTGTGTACGTGCATGTGTATATGTGTGTGTGAGTGTGTGCATGTACCATGTGAAAATGTGTATGAACTTACATCTATGTATACATGTGTATATGTGTGTGTGCATGTACCATGTGAAAATGTGTATGAACTTACATCTATGTATACATGTGTGCACATGTACTTGTGTATGTGAGTGTATGTATGTGTATATGTATGTGCTTGTGTGCATGTACACGCATGTATGTGTGTATGTATGTGTATATGTATGTGCTTGTGTGCATGTACACGCATGTATGTGTATGTGAAAGCTTGAGTGTGTGTGCATGTAAGTGTGCATATCTCTATGTATGCACGTGTGTCCATGAGTGTGAGTGTGTGTGTTTGTGTGCATGTATCATGTGCATGTATGTGCATGCACATACATGTGTACATCGACATACATACAGATCTATTTATATATACATGCTTACATACCTATAGATACATACATACATACATATTATATACGTGTGTGTATGTATTTATCTATGTGTGTGTGTGTGTGTGTGTGTATTTATCTATCTATGTATAGGTAGGTATATTCTCTCTCTTAAACATGTATATAATATAATATTAAAAGATATATATATGTGCGTGTGTGTACGGAGGAGGAGGAGGAGGAGGAGGGAGGGGTGGGTAATTTGCTTTCTAATGTATTATATATATATATATATATATAAGAAACTCATTGAATGAGCAAATGACTTGGTGGTGATAATTAATTGTGAGCCCCAATGTAGCTAGGAATATGGGAAAGAAACCCCCAAAGACTGTCTTCTCTTCTCCTTTCCCCCTCTCCTTTCTCCACGTAAAGGCTAGGTTTATAGGGTAGGCACCCTTGCTTTATCTTGTATAGATATAGATGTATGTGCATATATTCATGTATATGTGTGTGAGAGTGTGTGCATGTACACGTGCAATTATGTATGCATGTGTGTCTATGCATAAATATGTGTACATGTGTACTTGTGTATATGAGTGTGTGTATGTGTGTATCTATTTGTGCTTATATGCGTGCATATGCATGTATGTGTATGTGCAAGCTTGAGTGTATGTGTGTGTGTGTGTAAGTGTGCATATCACTGTGTGTGTATGCGTGTCCATGCATGCAAGTGTGTGTTTGTGTAGGTGAGTGTACATATGCATGTATGCATATACAAATGTGCAACTCTATGCATATGTTTATGTAGGTGAGTGTGTGTGTATACATGTGTGTACATGTGTATACATGTGTGTGTATACATGTGTATACATGTGTGTACATGTGAGTGAGTGTGTGTACGTCTGTGTGTGCATGTACTCTATGTGGTGTGCATGCCATGTGTATACACGTGTTTATATGTGCAAGTGTGTATGTGTGTATGTTCATGTGTGTGCATGTATGCATGTGCATGCATGTATGTATGCATGTGTACATGCATGTGTGTGTGTGTGTGTGTGTCTCACAGAGACACTCAATCTCCCACGTATGCGCATACAAACATCCTCGCATATACACATATACACATGCACATGCACCCATCCTCTCTCTCTCTCTCTCTCTCTCTCTCTCTCTCACACACACACACACACATTCACACCTCTCTCTCTCTCTCTCTCACGCATATACATGCAGATACAGTGCCTGTCTATTCCCTACATTGCTATACTTTTCCATTTTAGGTACTTGCCTATTTCTTGATTCTTAAAAGATAGAGTGCTTACCTATTCCTTAGGTTCCACTACAAAATAGAATGGAGGTAGCCATTCTAATCGAGAAACTTAGTGTTATTTTTGTAGGCTTCAAAAATTGACACTTGACTATAGTCAGCCCAATAGCCAAGCCAATAGCTAGGTCAGTAGGCTTAAAACCAAAAAAATAACACGGGGCTTCCATTGCTTACTCTCTAGAAACTATATTGAGGCTAATAGATGGGCCGATAGCTACGGAAGGCCTGCAACAAAAAAAAACACAGCTTGTTGCTCTGTAGAAATTGTAGTGCATGCAAGCAAGGGGAGCCCTCTGCTTTTTTGCTTGTGCATGTGCAAGTGTGCAAGTAAAGGTGAAGATAACAAATGTGTAAGCCGCCCTATTTATGCATGCATAGCATAATACATAAAAGTATGCCCCCTCTCTTTATGCATGCATAGCATAATAGTATCATGTCCCTTGTTTTCTTGCTTGTCCCTTGTTTTCTTGCTTGTGCATGTGTAAATGAAGGTAAAGATAACCATATTTGTATATAAACATTAGGAGATGAAAGAAAATAAATCTTGCACAAGATTGAGACCAAATATAGTTTTCATTAATTATTTTCTAAAGAATTACATATCGGATTATGGCAACAAAAAGTAAAGACTTTTTATAGGTAAAACAAAAGGATAACAAAATCAACATCTAGGGATTTGGCATGCATCAAGCTCCTCATCATCATCTTTGCTAAATACTCTCACAAATTCTTATTGTTATTGCTCCTTGCAACTTTATCCTCTACTCTCACATTTCCATTGCTTTCCGATTGCACATGGGCAAAGTTTATAGTAACATAATCCTAAAACACAACAAAACTAGCATAGGTAAAATGTAGTTTATAAAAAACAAAGAGGTTACGGGTCCAAGAATGTACTTACTTGCCAAGTAGGGCCTCTATAAATAATAATCCATCCTTCTTCTTTCACTCTTTCAAAAATAGCTTCCAAACCCTGTAGCATGTAGCCTATTTGTTGGCACTGTGTGAAATCTAATCCAAGTCGTCTCTAAACCATGTGGTCTCATAGGCCACCTTCTCATGTGAATATAGGGATATTGGGCACCTGAGTTACTCAACCATGGCTAGTGCTTATTGTAATGGGGACCATACAAAGATAAGCTAGATGGTGCATGGACAATATAATATGAAGGTGGAGCATTGATATCCAACATTTCCCTACTGTGAGGAGTGTGACTAGTGGGAATGGCATCGGCTACCTTGGCATGAGGAGCATTTATCATGGTGCCAAAGTGGTGCCTAAGTCCACCTTGCTGGATTTCCTTGGTACCAAAATGAGCTATGTCATAGTTCTTATGGTGCTGGCAAAGAGTGTAAAATTATTGTAGTCTAGGCATCATCATTGGACACTTCGTACTTGTATGATACCATAAACCATATTTCTTTATGGAAATAGGTGTGAGTGTGGGTTGGCCAGTGGGTTTGTCCTTTAGGTTGGCCACACTACTGACTTAAATGGTTAAGCATATGTTTTGACTAGGACTGTAGTAGTGTTGGTGGTGCACCCTTAGCTGTTGAGGTTTTGGATAAATGCATCCCCTTCAAGTGGAAGACTTCTACATCCTTGTCTTAAAGAGTTTCTAATAGGTTTATTACCTCTCGAATAGTCATCAAAGTTGTAGTGCCTAGACCTATAGAGGTGGTCGTAAAGCCTCTTACTCTTAAGACCGATCATAAATTAATCAATAAGCAATAAATCATCCAATCTTGCAAGTGCTACATGTCATGTGGAGATACTTGGTTCTAGTAATATAATCCCACATTGTATCTCCTTCCTTTTACTTGAGGTTATATATTTGTGTAATTTGGCTATACTAGGCGAGAATTCCATAATGAAAGTGCGTCTCAAGACCTCATAAGTGGGTTTAGAGATCTAAACCACTAGCATGAGGCAAAGTTTGAATGAATAAACTTCGGTGTCGATCTATCCCATGGCCTTGCAAATTTGATCAAACTTTTCTAGGGACTAAATGGGATCTATAGATCTATCAAATTTGGTCATCATCCTTGAGATGTGGATTAGCTTGGTTTTGCCTGAATCTAAGCCTTGAGGTGCTATGTTTGTTATAACACCCCTTCCCATTTTAAACGCCATCCTAAGCATGTCATGAAACTTAAGGGATTGGCTGTGCATAATACTCTATTTTATGGTATGGGATCTCTTGCCCATTGGGTGGGTTATGTTGTCTCCAATAGCATGTCTTGCATTGGCCTAGCTTTGAGGATGCATGCTTACTACAACTGAGAACACGTTATCAGAATGCCCTTGTGGATTCTTTTTGGTTTGAGGTAGTCCCAATAATTGGTTGTTTACCCTTTCTTGTGTGTTCCATGTTCCTTGTCTGAATGTAGAGAAGAACTGAAACTTGGGTTCGTGAGATAAAGACCCTTCAATAATGAGCTCCTGTTTGGAAAGTCAGAATCTTGCTTACACTATATACACTTGTTGCTATTTTGAAGAATGGTTATCCTTAATGTTACAACGAAAGAAACATGTTTGAATGTAGAGAAGAACTGAAACTTGGGTTCGTGAGATAAAGACCCTTCAATAATGAGCTCCTGTTTGGAAAGTCAGAATCTTGCTTACACTATATACACTTGTTGCTATTTTGAAGAATGGTTATCCTTAATGTTACAACGAAAGAAACATGTTTGAATTGCCATAAACTGCAGTTTTAGGTTTCTTGTTGGTCATGGGGCCAACTTGAAATAAACCCAGGTCAAGATCACACCAAATGTTTCAAACATTATGATAATATGCCTTAATAGTGGGGACATAGAGAGTGCTTGTATGGTTTTGGAGTGAATATTGAGGTTCTTAGCCTTTCTCCCTCTCCTTCACTTGAGCTTCACCTAAAGTTAGGACAATTTAATTTCCTTTTCACAAAATTTTATGGTAAAATTTACAAAGATAATTGGCAAATTTAGAGCTTGGAGGACCATGTGGCACCTACGTTTTTGTTGGCTCATTTCTTCCTAAATCTCCTCACTTGAGATGGATCCTAAGAAGTTTAGACTTCTTAACAAGAGGGCACTATGATGAGTTTTGGTCATCAAAGGCTTGGTGGGTTTCACGAAGTGTGGTTTGATGAACTACAATCGATTGTATTATCGTCTCTCATGAACACGTATGTTCTACTCAAGCTATGAAAAAATAGTTTTTTTTAAAAACTAAGTTCACATCTCTAGGTCACATCTCTAGGCTCATGTCTGCAGGCGTCCGTGTGTAGGTTTCACGATGCTAGACTCATATCTTTGGGCTCACGTGTCCAGATTCATGCCTCTAGACTCATATGTCCAAATTCATGCCTCTAGACTGATGTGTGCAGGCTCATGTCTTTTTTATAGTCATAAAATTGTTGAGCCCTTCTTGAATCACACCAATATTTCAAGGTAATTGATTTCTAGCTCAATGACTATTATAAACCTATCTAATCATAATGTGTATTTATCTATAAATAATCAATTAAAGAATCTCTCTCCCAACAAGCATATCCATTAGATCTACAAATGAGGTCCTGGCGATGGTAGTAACCACATAATACATCCTTATTTGGTGTCAAAAGTACATGAGACAATGCACCTTATTAAAGTAGGATGTATTGGTATATGTATCCATGTTGACATTCACTCCTCACAAATGTACTTGAGTGTACATTGTGGACCTAGCAAAGATAATAAAAAAAGAAAAGGTTTTAACTAAATTAGATTTAATATAATTAAACCTAAATTATAAAGACACGGTTTGCAAGTCATTACTTATATCAATACCATGAGAATGTCCACAAAAGTAGCCTCTATATATGTGTCATATTATGCATCCAAAGGTACTTGATTTGAATTTATCTGAAAATTATGTGATGCATATATCATAAGTATCATGTTTCTCATCCTATACAAAAGATAGCAAAGATCCCCCCACATTGGAAGAATTTAATGTGCAATACAAAAGATGGATTTCATGGAAGAATGAAGTCTATGCAGACTAAAGAAATTGTGACCGGGCTGCTTAAGTTTAAAGTTGAAGGTATGGAGAAAGTATGTGAAGCATGTCACCCTTTGGCGTCTTTTTCTATGAGTGCTAACTTTGTTGCGTGCGGAGTAGAAAAGCTTTTTAGGGATTGGTACTGGTTGAATGGGTTCAACTGGCTGTGGGAAAGTAGTGTGGACCAAAAGAGAGCTGTCTGCAAACTCTTTTTTCTAGATTTCATTGAAATGCTCATGTGCTTCCGCGGCACCCACATATTTCAACCAATGGGTTTATGAGTTGTCTGGGAAGATGTAACGCTCGGACCAAGAAATCCCTCAGGCCTGTGAGTTTTATGGGAGCGTGTACTCCTTGATGGCTTAGCTTGAACAACCTGTTCAAGCTCTTGCATGGCTATATTGGGCAGATATGTTGAACTAAGCATGTATAATGATGTAAGCTCTTGCCTATCTCCCATGGAAAACCTTGTACCAGTTCTTCTAGGCAAGATGTCTAGGGTAGCAAATATGCATCCATTTCTCAGAGTCTTTCGACTCTGGATATGGTGCGCAATTCTCACTCTCCTTTTCATCTTCCAGTGTTTTATGGCATGTCCGGCATAGATGGACTTCAGTAGTTCGTGTAGTTGCGACTCAGTCCTCTGCAAATGGTCTCACACTTATGGGATATACTTTCCATGTGCATAGATTGATCTTGAAGGTAAGATCTTTTCTTCGAATGTAGATGTGGTCATCCTAATCATGGATCATCTTGGATTCTCGCATAAATTGAAGGTAAGATCTTTTCTTCGAATGATCCTAATCATGGATCATCTTGGATTCTCGCATAAAGGGTCTGAAGGATGCAGTCATATGAAACTGGCTACATCCAAAATTCATCACCACAAAAGTGTGGCGATAGGTGGTTCCCAAAATCTTAATTTTAAGATCCCTTAGTAGACCAATGGGTCTAGCAGTGGCTCCATCAGCAAGTTTAACTAGCAATTGGGTGTTATCCAAGGTAGGTGCTCTCCATTTTTCCCAGCATTGTTTGGTCACAATGCTCACTCCGGCTCCTCCACCCAAGATTACAGTAACTTGGTGGCTGTCGAAAGTTATTGGCAAGGCTGCATTAAGTTCATTACCTTCAAAGTATTGTTCGAGCTTGTTCACTCAAATGGTAGGAGTCCCTTTTACCTTAAGAGGTATGTGGAATTCTTCTTCCTCAGATTCATCAGAGCTGTTGGGCTCCATGGTTTCATGCATGCCTACCCTGAGATGTCCCTCCATCCAATCTTTCAGGTCATTCCATAGGCTTGGGCTACCTTGGAGCAAGGCACCGATAGGGATTTGAACCTGAGAAGAAATGAAAGAAGAGAGACCTGCAATGTCCTTTGAGGAAGGTCAATTTTGCTTTGTCTCAAGATTTTTGAGGTGTATGGGATGGGAAGAGGGATTTCTACATTGGTTCCCCTATGATGTTCATCTCCCAAGTCTCTAAGATATTCTACCACCATGTCTCCTTGTTGGGGGGTAGCTTCTACTTCTGTTAACTCTTGCAAGAGTGGTTGGTATAGAAGCTCGCGCAAAAAGGATAAACATGAGCATCATGCGTAGGTCTCTGGTTTGAGATAGACAGGCATGGTTTAAGGTAGGCAGTAGGAGGACCAGCTTCCAACTGAGCTTGGTACTCTCACGAACTAACTCTTGGGTGGCTAGGAGTCTTTCTTTTTCCTCAATAGGATTTGGATATTCCATAATCTTTTTGGGTGGCTAGGAGTCTTTCTTTTCCCTCAATAGGATTTGGATATTCCATAATCTTTTTGGGTGGCTAGGAGTCTTTCTTTTTCCTCAATAGGATTTGGATATTCCACAAGGGAATGTAATCGAGTCCCTCTAGAAATCTTCCAATTAACCTCTCATCAGAGAACTTATCTCTGGCACTACCACACGAGTGGAGATATCTGACTCTATGAATGTAGTCCCTGATGGTTTCACCCTCCTTTTGCTTGACGTTATTTAGCTGTTCGACGAGGCTCCATTGGGTTCCTTGATGAGAATACCCCACTTTGAAAACTTCTATTTATCTTCCACTTTTAGAGATCTAAACCATTGGCCAGCTTTGCTATCCAAGGTAAGGCCAAAGGCACTTATCTTAGTCTGATCGTCTATATGGCCAAATGCTTTGCAGATCTGATTAAACATCTCCACATGAGTAATGGGGTCACCTATCCCATCAAACTTTGTGATCAGCTTTGAGATATTTCTTGGTTTGGTTTGATCCTACCTAGGTTGAACTGGTGCAAGGGGAGCAATGCCAGTGGCTACCCCCTCTCTATTTCCATGGAAATCCTTAACATTTCAAGTGTCAACCCTATCATGGCGGGAGCAAGTGGTTCAAGTCGAGGAATAGTGTGTGGAGGAGTGGGACCGAACGGATAATAGACCAATGGGGGTCTTTGCCCTCTGGGAGGACCAAGTTGTGGCCCACGTGGGTGCGCCCCTTGAGGTGGGTACTGTTGATAGACTGGCGGGCCCTGTTGTGATGGGTATGGGTAGACCCATTCTCTTTAGTATGATGTCTCAGGCCTTTGGGAAGATGAACCTAGTTCTTGGTCCGGTATGGTTTTGTGGGCTTTGAATGAATCAGCCACCTCTGAAATTGGTATGGCTCTCCAGACTGGTGTGATTGAGTCTGGGTTTGATGGCTCTCGCTCTGGTCGACTTCCACTCTAGGATCTAGAGAAGGAGTGGGCCCACTTTCTTGAGGTTGATCCATATCTCTTACCCAAGGTTGTGGTTCTACGAACTGTGTGTTTTCCAAGATAAAATTGTGAAGCCTTGATGCTGCACAGCTTTGCTGAGATTGAGTTGGAGAGATAGGAGATGGTTCTTGGATAGATGGTCTGTCCATACATTGTGGTTCGGGCTCTCTTGCCTCAGGTTCTAAAGTCCCTCATCCACTACTGGGGAGGTCCTCGCTCTCACTGCTGGTATTGTCAAAGATGAGCACAATTTGACTCCACTCGATGGGTTCAATCTGATTTACGAAGGGGCATCTCTAGAGAGCTCACTTCATCGAAGAGAGGGTTATTTCTCACCAGCCTACCCGAGTGTAGGTGCATGGACATATAGAATTACTGTGCAGAGCCCTCTGAGAAAAGTTTTTTTTTTGGGTACATCCATAAGTCTGGGAGCGAACGGTTTTTTTTTGGGTACGTCCATACGTCTGGGAGCGAACGGGTGTACGCTTTCAGGATTGAATGGAACGGACGTTCACTTCTCAGAAGGAGAAGGAATGAATGTGCGCTGCTTGACTAACACGGCGTGCACTTCGAAGAGAACGAGATGGAACGGGCATTCTCTCCTTAGTGATAGACGGAATGAACATTCACTTTTAGCACGAAATAGAATGGGTGTTCACTTCAGGTGAGGAAGAAAATGGGCATTCGAAAAATGGGATTACAAAATGGAAAGAGCATTCGCTTGAGGGCAATTCGCTTCTTCAAGGCAAGAAGGAACGAATGTTCGGAATGAGATTATAAAATTGGCATAGGCGTTCGCTCACCAAGAGGAGAAGGAATGGACGTGCGAGTTTATGGGCTAAGTGGAATGGACGTGGCAAGTTTCAAAAGGGAACTCGAACGGGCGTTCGCTCCAAGATGAGGAACAAACGAGCATCGCAATCCTTGGAAACAGACATGCACTTCGGAGCATATAGCCGTGGCACTGTCAAGCAGGGAATTTTCAAATTTGGCTGGCCTAATGGCTGCAGGTCTGACAATCACTCTGACACAGTACAAAATTCTCCTATTTTGAATGCACTTCAATGCACATAAGGCCTAATTAAATGCAATTAAACTAATTTTAATGCTCCTGCCAAATTTAGGCAGCAAATCTACTAGATTTTGGTTACACGCAGAAGGAATGGGCGTTCTAGAGTTGGCAACATGAGCGTTTGTTGAACTTGCCACGGATGTACGCTTCTCAGAGAATCTTGGCAAAATGCAATTTCTCTTGGAAACCTCTCTAATCAGCTAATTCAGGCACCTTCCCATGGTTTTTTCATGTTTTTATTTTTACAAGGAGCTAAAGCTAGTCTCTAGTTACGTAAGTATTGATACCTACAATGCATGGTTTAAGCTAATGGATTGAGATTAATTGAATGATTAAATAAAAATACAAACATGAAGAAAAAACACAAAAATTGAAAATTGCTTGAATGTTGAGGGCAAATAGGGGCACTTATTGCTTCTCCCCACTCTCGATGAAGACTCGAATGCTCCCATGCTCAATCAACAATCCAAAATTCGGGTAATCTCTGACAAAACACAAAACAAACAATGTTATTCAACCTACTGGTGGATTTGCACTCCAACCGGGCTAAATCAAGCTCTAGCTAATCAATCAAGTAAAGGACCCTAAGCCAAATGCCTTTCCCCAGCAGAGGCGCCAAGTATTTTAATGGAATAACATAATACCTCACAAGAACATGATAGAAGAAGAAGAAAGTGCATGCAAGAGTTGAATCCAATGATTAGCACTTGGCCAACCCTACTAGGGTTAACTCCTCGATGTGAGGCCGCTAGGGGATCACTCCACACTCTCTTTGTGTCATCCAAAGAGAGATCCAAGCAATCTAGGTATGATCAAGAGGGAAGGAGCTATGGAGAGCTCAACCTCTACCTCATGCCAATCGTATGCAAACAAGATAAGGTGGAGAGCAATGAGAAGGGAGAGCAACACCATTCCTATTCACATACACCGACAATCACAAAAGCAAGCAAGCAAGCCACCATAAGCTCAAGAGAGAAAGAGAGGGAGAGAAGGCAAGACTCAATTGAGACAAATGGAATTGTCCCTTTTCATATTTTATAAAATGTCTTATATAAATGAGCTCATATTTACAATATATGGCCGCCCAATTACAAATGGGGGCCCAAAACTAGTCTTCCTAGTTTAACTAGCTCTATGTACATCCATTCCTTATGACTGGCATTACACAAGTCGTAAGCTCGGTCATCCCATGTCTCTTTTACAAATAAGCACTTAGCGTGGTTATAAAAAGATGAGTTACAAAAAGGCGTAGTAGCCACGTGAAAGGTCATGTTAACCGGAGTGGTCCCTCAAGAGGAGATCTAACTCCTTATTTCCTTCCCCTTAATTCCGCTAAGCTTCTTGTTCTTGATCTTGATTTTGGTTCTCTGGCACCCTGACAACTTCTTGCTGCTATTGTTTTGCTGATTATTTTGTAAGTCTTCTTGCTATTTTTGTTGATGATTTTGCAAGTCTTCTCTTCCATGTTCCTCTACATAGTTCTGCCTATTCCCATCCTTAGATGGAGCTGACTCTGTCTGCATCATATCTCCTTTCTCGAGATGAGTCTCCTTCCATGCAACCTCCATGCGTATTGATTGTCAGCAATTATGTGCCCCAAAATGTAAGCTTATGTCACTCCTTGCACTACTGTATAGGGCACATCTTGCTATCTTGCAAGCATTCACCCATGCTAGGATTGCCCTCATCCATAGAAATCTTGCTATCTTACAAGCAATGATGTGCCCCAAAATGTAAGCTTATGCCACTCCTTGCGCTGCTTACTTAGCACTTACCTCTCCTAAGTTATTGTATAGGGCACATCTTTCTATCTTGCAAGCATTCACCCATGCTAGGATTGCCCTCATCCATAGAAATCTTGCTATCTTACAAGCATTCACCCATGTCATGATTTCCCTCATCCATAGGAATCTTCTAGTTCACTTCTTTCTTCTAACTAGCTAGCTGCTTGCCCTTCCTGATTTCTAAGATTCTATTTTTTACTAGTGTTCTCTTCTTGACTTCTACCTAATTAATGGTTCTCCTCACTATTCATAGAGGGAGGTGGGATTACACCATAAATGGTGTTATCAACTATGACTATAGAGACGGTGGCATCAAATGGTCTCATGGACCTACGTGGTCATGTGTTCAAGTTAAGAACTTATCTTAGAATTTTTTCAAATCATGTGTCGTGCCTTAGAGTCGCAATTGTAACTTCTTAATGTCGCAATTGTAACTTCTTAATGTAAGTGCACTAGCTCATCCATCACATCCTTACTCCATTGTCACCAGAATGCTCCTTACCAATGGGGTGAAGGAAGAGCTCTCTTTGCCTAGATGAAGGCAAGTAGAGATTCACCTTCATGGTTATTATCTCTCACAAAAGATGAAGAAGAAGAAGAAGCTAGATGAAAGCAAGTAGAGATTCATCTTTGTGGTTGTTCTCTCTCACAAAAGGCGAGGGACGAAGAAGAAGCTAATGCCAAGGGGAACTTATAAAAAAACCTATCGAGCATGCATCAATCAAACAATCAAGATCCAAGCAAGCAAGAATAGAGGAGAATGGGAGCTCACAAGCATTATATTCCAAGGGAATGATTGTACATTTCTTAATGTAAAAAATGACTTATAGATAAGTGACTAGTTCTGATGCTAGGCTAGTCAAACTTAAAAATGGTACATCCTCTATTACTAGTATTAAGTAAATGTCTTAATAAAGTATGTATATGGAGTCCTTAGACTTTCCCTATTTGACATTAATCTCAAGGCAAGGCTTCTTTATATGTCCCAGCGTTATCTTACAAAAGATAAGTGTGCGTTCGATAGCTGGTAAGATGGCAAAGTGCCTTATGATAGTGCTAAGACTGCTTTATGTGTTTTAGCATCATATTACAAAAGATAAGTGTCCATTTGAAAGCTAGTAAAGTGGCAAAGCACCTTATGATAGTGCTAAGGCTGCTTCATATGTTCTAGCATCATCTTACAAAAGATAAGTGTCCATTCAAGAGCTGGTAAGACGATAAAGTGTCTTATTATAGGCACCTTATTATAGGTCATGCAAGTGAAACCATGTCAACCTAGAGAGTGCTTAACATACCCCCTTTCATAATGGTGATGACTACATCTTCAATCACACCTGTCAAGGACAAAGCTGTTGGTGGGGTGAAAGGTTTGGATGGTCCATGATACACCCTGAAGTGGGCATGCAAGATTAAGTGGTATGGTTAGGGATTGATTCTAATGCCAGATGGAAGGCAAGGTGGTGATAAGGATTGCTGAGCCTTGGTGGGCAAGCAGCTTATCGAGGCGGCAGTGTGTTAGAATTGATGGTTCATTCATTGTTTAACACTATGGGTAAAGGAATTATGGTGGCAAGTAGAAATGAGATTAGTGATATTCACATAGATTATGCTAAAACACTAGAAAACAATGACAAGCTAAGAATATGAAAATAGAAGTGCTAAAGTTGCATTACATAAAGGCCTAAAAATAGGTATGAGTACAAGAGCTTAAAAGATGATTAGCTCCTAATCTCCTCCCTAACCACCCTTGAGATGAGCACCCTCACCTAAAAGTGAGTACCCACTTGCCTAGTTTTGAGGGAAAATTAAGATCTCCCCCTAACTAGATTCCATTGGTTGGTTTAGCTAGCAAAAAATCCTAACTAGTCCAAAATTCTAGTTACTAAGATGGTGGATGACCCTTTGAACCAAATTCCCATAGCCCCAATGTTAAATGCTAGATATTTTGTTGTATTTTAACACCCTCCCTCAACAAAATATCCATGGCTAAGCTGATAAAAATGCTAGGTCAATGCTAGTTCTCCTAATTATAACTTACAATTCTGGTTATGTGACCATCTTAGTGTGCATGTAGGTCTTACCCCCAGTAGGCCTATAACGCCACTTATGATGGTTGATGCTTAAAAGCTAGTTATGTTTTCCAACAAGCTTAGGATAGAGGTGGGCCGGTTCTAGCTCTAGTTTAGAAAGCCCATTTATCACAAAAACAATAGACCTCTAATGGGGCCTCTACTTCTGATTCTACTTGACCTGTAAGAAAATCCTTTTGTGCTTTATTTCTAATAAACAATACTTCTCTTCATGACCTTCTAAAAAAATAAATAATTCTCCTCTTCGTGACCTAGTTTTCCACAGAAGTTACATGACTTCTTTGGAAAATCCTTCTTGTAATAACCTGCTTTTTGAAGGGTGTGCTTTTTTACCAAACTTTTTGAAGCCTCCTTTGTTGAAGAAAGCACTACCTAAAAAACCTTTCTTGAGTTTGATTTTATTGATTCAGTAAAGATGCTTCAACATTCATGAGTTTAGGTGCTAGAAAGTTGAAGAAAGACGGTTTGAGCTTTTGTCGACTGTACCTCCAACCTTGAGGTCACCATAAAAGGGAAGCAAAAAATGCAAATTTGATATAGAGAAGAAAAGCAGTCGCACAGGGCCTAGGAATACGATGTAAGAGGGTGCAAGAGGAAAAGGCAACAACAAGGACAGTAGCTTGGGCTCTCCTCAAAAAAACGCACAATCTCTGAAGAAGAAGTGTCCTCCATAGGTACCAAGTGTGCCACCAAAGCCTGAAACACCACAAACCCCCTCTGCAAAAGGGAATGACCACCAGAGAGGAAAACGCAGCCAGAAAAGGGCTGTTGTCCTGAAAAAAACAGGCCGCCTTTATCCTGTTGTCTTGAAAAAAACAGGCTGCCTATATCCTGTTGTCCTGAAAAAAAATCCACGTGGAATGAAATGCTGATCAAAAAATTACCTGGTGGGAGCCATATGCGACAAAGGTAAGTATCTTGAATATAGAGGATTTTTTGCATATACACCTTTGCTAGTCACCAAATCTTTTCTTACAACATAAAATCTCTATGTTATGTTTTCCAGATAGGAGAGTGAAGACATACACCGGGTATATGCAGCATCATAGCCATGGTTGCATCTTTTGGTAGATTGTATGAGGGAGCCCACTCTCCATTGTCCATGGTTTTGATCACTTGCAGTTTTGTGCATTGGATAGTGTTTTCTTTGTCTTGGTCCACATATGTAGATGTGGATGGACATTGGATAGTGTTTTCTTTTTCTTGGTCCACATATGTAGATGTGGATGGACATGGATTTTGAATTTTTTAGGATAACTATCTGACTTGGAACGTCAGATAGATATCTGACTTGGAACGTCTCTTAACATTGTATTTTAAGTTAAATTGCACTTTGTGACACTTAATATTTTGTGCACAATTTGCTTTAAGACACTTGTGCGGGCGGTTACCTTTAAGACTGTAGAAACCCCAGTTCACGTTTGGGTGCCGCACAGCTACAAGGATCGTTAGTTTAGGCTCAAAACTGGTCAGCACGTGTGTCATGATGGTGTCCATGGGTCTATTTGTGGTCCGGGGTGTTTTGATGAGGCGTATGTTCTCAGTCGGACAAATCACATCGTTTCACCATCGTTCGCGGACAGTTAAGGACATCAGCTTTTTTCCATTTTAGATGGAGCGTATCTTGCAAACCATGGCTCGGATGGTGACAAAATAAAAAGAAAAGTTGTAGACAATTTATAGATCTACAACTCTCTAGGTATGTGCAAAATCCAATTCCACACTAGTTTTTAGATATTCTCTCTCCAAAACACCCCCTTGGTCACTTTTGTGACATTGTCAAAATGGCTTGTACATGGCGCGATTGATTGCCAGATGTCGCAAAAAGTGAAGATGAATGCAGAGTTGCATATTTAAATGCATTTCCACTCCCAAATGTTGAGGGATGGGTTACAAAACACATACCCTGATATCTCTTGTTGGTCCAATTTAGGGACAAAAAGAACTTTCCCCAACATAGCTACCAGAACATCATAATGGGGAAGCATAAACGACGGTAGGAATTTCAATGTGAGCCAAACGGGGCAATATGTCATGTATTCATCCAGGGGGTCGAAAGCTAGATCCCAGTGCATGACGTGCAAAATAGCTAGCACCCCATACACCTGACTTTTGTGCCAAAGCATAAACAATGGTTGCTATAATATTGTTGTGTTAAATGTGTTTTCTTTGTTCCAATAACATTATATGTATTATCTGTAGAAGAAAAAGACAATAACATTGCATTATTGTCTGTAGAAGAAACAATGCGGAGCATATGTTCCTACATGTCCTACTTTGGACTTTTATCTAAGCAAAACACTGCTATTCTGGTTTGTAGTGGGTTCCAATTATCTAGGTCTATTTGGTTTAATAGAAATGCTATAATTTTCAATGATGGGTTGCACCTAATGGAAGTGCCTTCAAGTCAATATTGCTTTGTTGTAATTATCCAACATTGCTCACAAGGAGGGACAAATGTTGTGAAACTATGTCCGAGTCATGGGAGGGGTCCCATCCACATTTCTCAAAGCTGCTCGCTTGTTCGTGCTTGCTTTCTGGCCATCCTCCACTTAGCAATGATTTAACAACATTTAATCGATGCTTATAGTGGTGCTTATACCATTGTTGGAAAAATTCTAGAGAGAGCAAACAACTGATGTATGCTATTCAAGTGCTTGTACACTTTCTATATATCCACACATCACATCCTAATTCACCTTTTTCTTTTGCAATGTAGATGCCTCCTCTAGCTCATAAAGTGATCACATTGGGAGTCTGGAGCGGTGCGAACAAGAATCCCTTGTTCATGTGTAAGATGTAAGAATGTGTGTATGCGTAAACATCGAGTTACATTGGATCATATCAAAAAATAAGAATCTTTCGTGCCAATGCCAGCTCACGAGACCTCAAGATAACTCCTCAAGTAGTATATAAGCTTTTCATATAAAGTGTCCACTTAAGGTTGACAGATTAAATGTTGATGGTCATTATTTATGTTAATATTTTTAGTTGGGATGAGGATAGTATGGACCTCCATGAGACAGTATTACATAAATATGCCTCATTATGGAAAAAACTTCAGAAATAAGTATAATGCCAGAAGGAGTACTTGAAAAGTGGAGCATCAAATTTTAAAATGCCATAATTACCTCCATATGAGATAGAGGAGGATGATGTCATGGAGGAGGATGATGTCATGGAGGAGATGATTACTCACTTTTTCCAAAGCAAGGGTGAGGAAGGGATCCATGACTCTTAAAATTTTGACTGGAAAGATGTGTTGCAAAAATAAGCCAGCACACCATTGTACGAGGGTGAAACGTTCTCTACTTTGCATGTATACTTGGAGATCTTACACTTGCAAACAACATCTGGATGTAGCGATAATAGTGTGAATAACCTGATGCTCCTAACAAAAAACTTGATGCATGCACAACGAGGAGTGAGGTATAGAAAATGCTATTTGGTATAGATTATACTCAAATACACTCATGTTGCAATGGATTATGTGCTATTTGGTATGGATTTCACTCAAATTCATGCATGCCACAATGATTATGTGCTATTCAGGGGTGTATATGCCAACGTCAACCAATGTCCAACTCATGGAAAGGATTGTTATATGAAGAATTTACAAGCTGAAAAAATTTCTCAAAATTTTTTGAGACACTTCTCTATTATACCTCGCATCCAAAATATGTTTCAGTGTCAATCCATTGCCAAGTTAATGACATGGCATGTGAGCCATCATTCAGTCGATAGCATAATGAGGATTCATACTGACTCACCCTCTTGGAATCACATCGAGCATGAGTGGCCATAGTTTAAACACAAGCCTCGCAATTTGTGACTTTGGGTTAGGTATGGATGGAGTACATCCATTTAGATTGAGGTCTAGATCATGGTCCACCTGTCCCATTGTCATTGTGAATTACAATATTCCTCCATGGATGTCCATTAAGAAGGGTCATGTGATGCTACACTTTACACGACATTTGTAATTAGTCATACTATAGTTCTAATGCATTTATCCACAAAGGTATGTAGTTCTATATAGATTTATCCACAATGGTCTCATGTGAGTTACTAAAGTTCAATACACCCAATTTGTTAAATTTTCCTTTATGCAAGCAAGATGGAGCACTCAGAATCAAGTGGACCATGCTCACACAATCAGTATTAATGTAGAGACTGGAGTGGCACAGCTCAAAGGTGGTTACGTAGGAGTGGAGCAAAATGGTAATATGCAATCTTAACATGCTCTAATAGGAATCAGTGGCACTTAGCTTTGTCACTCATGTGGCATTTCACACATCATGTGCAACGACATCATGTGGCATTTCACACATCATGTGGCATTTCACCATCATGTGCAACGACAATGACTTATCCACAAAGGCAGATGTGTTGGGAAAGTTTTTAAGCCACCCACACATGCAATGCATACCAAATGTAACAACACTTCTTGGCCATGACGTGTCAACCATGATTGTTCAGAATTTGAAGAGGTCTCTTAGTCTTGTCGTCGTCAAAGGCGTACATAGTCATGACAAGTTGGCAGAGCAAAGAGACTAACACTGCACATGATCGCAAACACAAGTAATGCAATTCAAATAAGTGACAACAAGCTACAACAAAGGCTCTTGGCATTCAACCTATGAATTTAAAGAAACATCATATGGACATTCAAAGTATGGATTTCAAGTGAGCCTTACATGGTTGAAAACGAAGGATGGACTATTTGAGCCTTCAGATTATGCAATGTGGTGGAATTCTAGAAGCACAATACTAGGGTATCTCCAAATAAGGAAGACATTTGTAGGAAGCGGGTGCCAAAAAACAATATGAAGCCCATCTAATCCACTTTCTAGACTTGGCAGAGGTACATATATCTAATTACTCTATCCTTAATACATATGCTTATGCATTTCATTTTCTACCATATTTTTCCTTTAGTTTCTACTACTGAATAGTTTCCTTTAGTACTATTTTAATACATAGTATAGTTTTCACCACATAGAATAATACATAACATAGCATTTTTTAAACAATACATGTGTGTAGAGGCGTGTAGAGGCACTACTACATGTAGAGGAAGCTCATTTTCAATGCTTCTTGTGCGCATTCATGTTCAACATACACCAAATTACTTTGTCTCAATACTATTACAGTACATAGTACAATGTGGACATAATAGTTTATTGTGCATCATTGCCATATTACTTTCCCTTGGTGCTTCCTCTCAGTGAGAAGTACTACCATGGTACTATCTTAATGCTATGAAATCCTATTGTGGATTGGGTCACTTGCATACTACTTACTATGCCGCCATAGGACTAGTTCAGTACATAGTACAATGTACACAGTAAACAATACTTTATATATCATACTCCTTTCTCTTAGTACTTTCCCTTGATACTATTTTAATACACAAAACTCGTATGCTATAGGGTTCACAAATATACTAGTTTTCCATAGGACTTTGGAATAGTACTATTTTAATACATAGTACAAAAGAGAATATACATAGTACTTTAATGCCATATTTCTAGAGCAAATTAGTACCCTCAGGTAGTATGTCTTTACTCAATATTCCCACTACTCTTGGGAATCCTTTGCTATACCATTTTACCATAGCATGATTTGATGAGAAAATAGAGCCAAGGTATCATCTAAGTACAAGCACTTTGCCATACTAGTACACCCACTACTCCTAGATCCACATGTCATAGTACTTTGCCATCTTGTTTTCCCATAGTACTTTGTCTAAACACTATTATAATACATAGTACAGTGTGGACAATAGTTTACGATGAATTATTGCCATATTACTTTCCCTTGGTGCTATCTCAATAATAAGAAGTACTGCCATGGTACTATTTTAAAATTATAAAATCCTACTATGGATTGGTTCACTTACATACTACTTAGCCCACAGTAATGTGCCATAGGTTTTGGTTCAATACATAGTGTAGTGTACATAGTAAATAATACTTTATGTCATACTCCTTTCTCTTAGTACTTTCCCATGATACTATTTTAGTACATAAAACTCCTATGCTATACTAGTTTTCCATAGCACTTTGCAATAGTACTGTTGCAGT
>NC_141058.1:59572314-59777314 GCF_041138505.1 Cibotium barometz | reverse complement strand
TCAGCTGCGTTTTACATCAGCATAGATCAGCGACTACATCAGCACTTCATCTGCGTTTTACATCAGCAGACATCAGCGCTTTCATCAGGGCTTACATCAGCGTTTACATCATCCTTTCATCAGTGCTTACATCAGGGCTCACATCAGTACTTACATCAGCAAATCATCTGCGTTTTACCACAGCCCATGGAATAGCAGCCCACTCTCTACTACATCAGGACGGCAGCCCACTCTCTGCTTAGCTTCACCATCGACATCACATCAGGTACGCAGCACCCGGGTCATCCGAGCTTGCACCACTCATGACGGCAGCCCTCTCTGCTCCTTTTCACATCAAGTACGCAGCACCCACCCTTATATACATATTCACTCACATATTTCATGCTGTGTGGTTTTGCTTTGATCTCTCGTACATCTGGTCCTTTCGTCCTTTTGACCTCACATGGTATCAAAGCTATCGTGAGCAAAGGGATTGAAGACCTCGAGAGCACACAGCATGGATCGTCTACCCGCACTTCCAGAGGACCGATTCTTCTCACCAGAAGATGCTTCTCCAAACTCTGATCTGGACCACATAGGGAATGGGACTTCTTACTTAGTGGAGAGTCCTGTTCAAGATCTTGCTTCGGGAGACGATCAACCCATGTACATCGACTCATCCTCACCACCTTTGCCATCACGATCGCCCTCTCTGACTTTATCAAATTTTGTTTCTAGAGGGAGATACGTTCCTTCTGCCGTTGTGTCTGGGGGACCCTAGCATCCATCATTTTTTCTCATCTTCTCTCATGGTCCCCTTTTTTGGCCTGAGAGGGGGTGTGAAGAAACAGTGTTTTTCCCAGCCCTAAAAAGGGATTTTTCTAGGTATTTTTATGTTTTATTTGGGGTTTTTTGTCTTGGCTGCTGGCCTACCCCTTTTAGGCTGACCGACCCCATCTCCCCCCCCCCTCCCTCAGTATATATAGCCTTGCCTATCATTCATCATTCAGGTACCACTTCATTGTTATATCCAGTACCATATGGCCACTACCCGGGACAGCAGCCCCCTCTGCTACAGGCCACCGTGGGACAGCAGCCCTCTCTGCTATCAGCGTTTCACATCAGCATACATTAGCGTTTCACTTCAGCATATCCTCAGCATCTACATCATCATCTGGCCGCCGACATCAGGGCTGTCTTCAGCGTTTACCTCAGGCTGACATCAGCGGTTTACAGCAGCCTTACATGAACCTTACATCACTGCTTACATCAGGCTTACTTCAGCACTGTCATCTGCATTTTACATCAGCATAGATCAGCGCCTACATCAGCACTTCATCTGCATTTTACATCAGCAGACATCAGGGCTTACATCAGCGTTTACATCAGCCTTTCATCAGCGCTTACATTAGGGCTCACATCAGTGCTTACATCAGCATATCATCTGCGTTTTACCACAGCCCATGGGATAGCAGCCCCCTCTACTATACATAGAGCATATCAGTGTCTTTGCCTCAGCTCTCACCATCAGGACAACAGGCCACTCTCTGCTACATCGGGACGACAGCCCACTCTCTGCTTAGCTTCACCATTGACATCACATCACGTACGCAACACCCATGTCACCAGAGCTTGCACCACTCGGGACGGCAGCCCTCTCTGCTCCTCACCACCCTTCGGGTACGCAGCACCCTCGTCATCGGAGCTTGCACCCTTCAGGTACGCAGTACCCATGTCACCAGAGCTTCCACCCTTTAAGTCTTGCAGCACCCTCTCACACCACCACCACCACCACCACTCGGGACGGCGGCCCTCTCTGCTCTTCATCTACCACCTCAAGTACAGCAGCACCCTTGTCATCAAATCCTGCATCACCTCATCTTCCGCTGCCACTGTCACCTCGGAGTGCCTCTGCATCCACCGACGCGAGCCTTTGACACCGACCACCACTCGGAGTGCTTTGCCTCACATCGACGTGAGCCTTTGTCACCGACTGTGCTTCAGTTCCAACATCATCTCTGCTTTTGCACTGGTCTTTCTTCTCAGAGTCACCTTACATCAGAGGGCTCTTGTACATATTTGCACTCACCCTTATATATATATTCACTCACATATTTTATGATGTGTGGTTTTGCTTTGATATCTCGTACATCGGGTCCTTTCGTCCTCTTGCCCTCACATGGTATCAAAGCTATCGTGAGCAAAGGGATTGAAGACCTCGAGAGCACACAGCATGTATTGTCTACCCACTCCTCCAGAGGACCGATTCTTCTCACCAGAAGATGCTTTCTCCAAACTCTGATCTGGACCACATAGGGAATGAGACTTCCTACGTCGTGGAGAGTCCTGTTCAAGATCTTGCTTTGAGAGACGATCAACCCATGTACATCGACTCATCCTCACCACCTTTGCCATCACGGTCGCCCTCTCTGACTTTATCAGATTTTGTTTCCAGAGGGGGATACGTTCTCTCCATTGTGTCTGTGTGGCACCTTGGCATCCATCATCTTTTCTCATCTTCTCTCATGGTCCCCTAAGAAGGGGTGTGAAGAAACAGTATTTTTCCCAGCCCTAAAAAGGGATTTTTCTGGGTATTTTTATGTTTTGTTTGGGATCTTTTTGTCTTGGCTGCTGGCCTACACCTCTTAGGCTGACCGACCAGCACCCCCCCCTCCGTATATATAGCCTTGCCTATGATTCATCATTCAAGTACCACTTCATTGTTATATCTGGTACCATATGACCACTACCCGGGACAACAGCCCCCTCTGCTACATGCCAGCAACCCTCTCTGCTATCAGCGTTTCACATCAGCATACATCAGCGTTTCACTTCAGCATATCATCAGTGTTTACATCATCTGCTGGCCGCCTACATCAGGGCTGTCTTCAGCGTTTACCTCAGGCTGACATCAGCGGTTTACAGCAGCCTTACATCAGCCGTACATCAGGCTTACTTCAGCACTGTCATCTGCATTTTACATCAGCACAGATCAGCGCCTACATCAGCACTTCATCTGCGTTTTACATCAGCAGACATCAGGGCTTACATCAGCGTTTCATCAGCGCTTACATCAGGGCTTACATCAGTGCTTACATCAACATATCACCTGCGTTTTACCACAGCCCATGGGACAGCAGCCTCCTCTGCTATACATAGAGCATATAAGCGTTTTTGCCTCAACTCTCACCATCGGGACAGCAGCCCACTCTCTGCTACATCAGGATGGCAGCCCACTCTCTGCTTAGCTTCACCACCGACATCACATCAGGTACCCCGCACCCATGTTACCAAAGCTTGCCCCACTCGGGACGTCAGCCCTCTTTGCTCCTTTTCACATCAGGTACTACGCAGCACCCGTGTCACCAGACCTTGCACCACTCGGCACCGCAGCCCTCTCTGCTCCTCACCACCCTTCAGGTACGCAACACCCTTGTCATCAGAGCATGCACCCCTCAGGTACGCAGCACCCATGTCACCAGAGCTTGCACCCTTCAGGCCTTGCAGCACCCTTGTCATCAAAGCTCGCACCACCACCACCACCACTCGGGACGGCGGCCCTCTCTACTCTTCATCCACCACCTCAAGTACAATAGCACCCTTGTCATCAGACCCTGCATCACTTCATCTTCTGCTGCCACTATCACCTCGGAGTGCCTCTACATCCACCGACGCGAACCTTCAACACCGACCACCACTCGGAGTGCTTTGCCTCACATTGATGCGAGCCTTCGTCACCCTCTATGCTTCAGCTCCAACATCAGCTATGCTTCTGCACTGGTCTTTCTTCTCAGTCACCTCACATCAGAGGGCTGTTGTACATATTTACACTCACCCTGATATATATATTCACTCACATATTTCATGCTGTGTGGTTTTGCTCTGATGCCTCATACATCTGGTCCTTTCATCCTTTTTCCCTCACATGGTATCAGAGCTATCATGAGCAAAGGGATTGAAGACCTCGAGAGCACACAGCATGGATGACGTCTACCTGCACTTCCGGAGGACCGATTCTTCTCACCAAAAGATGCTTCTCCAAACTGTAATTTGGACCACATACGGAATGGGACTTCTTACTTAGTGGAGAGCCCTGTTCAAGATCTTGCTTTGGGAGACGATCAACCCATGTACATCGACTCATCCTTACCACCTTTGCCATCACAATCGCCCTCTCTGACTTTATGAGATTTCGTTTCCAGAGGGGGATACATCCCTTCTACCATTGTGTCTGTGTGGGACCTTGGCATCCATCATCTTCTCTCATGGTCCCCTTGCCTGAGAGGGGGTGTGAAGAAAAAATATTTTTCCCAACCCTAGAAAGGGATTTTTCTAGGTATTTTTACGTTTTATTTGGGGTTTTTTTGTCTTGGCTGCTGGCCTACACCTTTTAGGCTGACTGACCAGCAACCACACCCCCCCCCCCTCGGTATATTTAGCCTTGCCTATCATTCATCATTCAGGTACCACTTCATTGTTATATCCGGTACCATATGGCCACTACCCGGGATAGCAGCCCACTCTGCTACAGGCCACCGTGGGACAGCAGCCCCCTCTGCTATCAGCGTTTCACATCAGCATACATCAGCGTTTCACTTCAGCATATCATCAGCGTTTACATCATCTGCTGGCTGCCTACATCAGGGCTGTCTTCAGCGTTTACCTCAGGCTGACATCAGTGTTTTACAGCAGCCTTACTTCAGCACTGTTACATCAGCATAGATCAGCGCCTACATAAGCACTTCATCTGCGTTTTACATCAGCAGAATTCAGCACTTTCATCGGGGCTTATATCAGCCTTTCATCAACGCTTACATCAGGCATTAGTGCTTACATCAGAATATCATCTGCGTTTTACCACAGCCCATGGGACAGCATCCCCGTCTGCTATACATAGAGCATATCAGCGTTTTTGCCTCAGCTCTTTCCATCGGGACAGCAGCCCACTCTCTGCTACATCGGGACGGCAGCCCACTCTCTGCTTACCTTCACCATCGACATCACATCAAGTACGCAACACCTGTGTCACCAGAGGTTGCACCACTTGGGACGACAGCCCTATCTGCTCCTTTTCACATTAGGTACACAGCACCCGTGTCACCAGAGCTTGCACCCTTCAAGTCTTGCAGCACCCTTGTCATCAGAGCTCACACCACCACCACCACCACCACTCGGGACAGTGGCCCTCTCTGCTCTTCATCTACCACCTCAGGTACAGCAGCACCCTTGTCATCAAAGCCTGCATCACCTCATCTTCCGTTGCCACTACCACCTCAGAGTGCCTTTGCATCCACCGACACAAGCCTTCATCACTGACCACCACTCGGAGTGCTTTGCCTCACATCAATGCGACCGACCGTGCTTCAGCTCCGACATCATCTCTGCTTCTGCACTAGTCTTTCTTCTCAGAGTCACCTCACATCAGAGGGCTCTTGTACATATTTGCACTCACCCTTATATATATATTCACTCACATATTTCATGCTGTGGGGTTTTGCTCTGATATCTCGTACATTTGGTCCTTTCGTCCTTTTTCCCTCACATAAAGATATTTCGCCATGCATTCAGAGCAACATAGATCAACTCGCACAAGTAACGTGGATTCTAGGCTGGCTCATCGCCCGGCCCGACTTTGAGACCAGTTGAGGCTTTTCAGTGGATCCCAAGTGGCACTCCAGTTTGTTATCTTGGATGCCAGGTTGGTATTGATATCTCCTCGGAGCAGCAGCTGGGCCTCGCCGTGGGTGAGTAGAGACGTGCAAGGGAGCCGAGAGCGTAGGCGTGTAGTGCTGGTCGACAGCGCGCAGGGAGCGGAAGTACGCCAGAAGAGTCGTTATGTTAAAACTGCCCAAAATTGGCCGAATTTGTAAGTGTTAAAAAAATTGTAGGCAAAGTTTGCAAAGGGATGCAAACTACAAACGTTTGCAAACGTTTGCAAACGTTTGCAAAGCCTTGCATTCGAGAATGTTTGCAACTATGGGTTCAACTTGAGAAAGAAAGGTTGAAATTAAAGTTTTCAACCAGAAGACCAAAAATTACAAAAAATAAAAGGGTTGTTTTGCTAGATTTGAGTCATCATTGGGTGTGTGTAGGAGAGAGAGTCGGGCTGGAAACGCTCATGGAAGCTTGGAAAACACTGTAACAAGCTTAGATATAGTGGAGGATTGGTGTTCCATTGGGTCTGGTACCTCGTGTACTTGCCTGGAATACGTCTATTTTGGTATAGTCTCATGAACGGGCATTGTCCATACCAATGTTGCATTGCATAACATCTTTATGTGCTTGTCTGCAAATTGAATTTACATGATGTTTTCATGCTTTCTTGACCAATGTGTAGTTCTGGGTAAGGGGACGCCTACTCATGAACCGTGCGTGTGAAACTGTCTGATGACATGGTTATATGGCAAGTGACAGGTGGTAAGTATTGGTTGACTGAGCCTGAGGATCTAGCATTAATTTATAAGCGAGTGGGTGAACAAAACTCACTTATAAATTATGACAAACCCTGTGTTCACACACACTGATGTACCGAGGTGGACAAAGCTCAATGTGCACCGCCTAGACCTTATCCCCTTCGTTCAAAGAGAGAAAGTAGCCATGTGTCAATCCTAGCTTGGACCCCAACTCATTTTCCCTCTCTCCCTGACACCCAAGGTGGACATCTCATCATCTCTCTCTTCTCCTCTCTCCAAAGGTTGGTGCCTCCTTCAAGAGGTCTTATGGCTGTGTTTTCTGCACTTTCTCCTTCCTGCATTTTGTCTTTATCACAAGACGTCTCTCACATGTTCCTGTTCTCTGGTATACACCACATGAGTATGTTCTTCTTGTAAAGCATCTGAAGCATGCATATCATTGTCCCTATCTCTTGTGTTGGCATCTTCAACATTTATTGTATGGTTGTCCATAGAGTTCTAAGTGTAGAGATAGCTAATGTTCTCGGTGATTGTCTTTCACGATGGAACCGTATGCTTTGATACCAATGTAATTCCATCGGTCAGTGTGGAATGTTTGGTTGAACATAATGCTAATCAATACACTTAAATACACTAAGATTTAATGGACAACAAGCACAATACAAGATGTAATTTGCTGAATGTGAGAAAACAGTACTTTTCCCAACCCTAAAAAGGTTTTTTTTGGGTATTTTATGATTTATTTGGGGTTTTTTGGTCTTGGCTGCTGGCCTACACCTTTTAGGTTGACCGACCAACACCCCCCCCCCCTCAGTATATATAGCCTTTCCTATCTCTCATCATTCATGTACCACTTCATTGTCATATTCGGTACCATCTAGCCACTACCCGGGACAACAGCCCACTCTCTACTACAGGCCACCATTGGACAGCACCCTCTCTATGTTTTACATCTGCTGGTACAAGCCGCCTACATCAGGTTGACTGCAGCGATTCACATCAGGCTTACATCAGTGTTTCACATCATGCTTACATCAGCGTTTTCAACCTGTCGTCCACGCTTACATCTGGGTTGACATTAGAGTTTATCTTCAGCCTTACATCAATGCTTACATCTGGGCTGACATCAGCATTTATCTTCAAGCTTACATCAGCGCTTTCATTAGGGCTCACATCAATGCTTACATCAGCATATCATCTGCATTTTACCACAACCCATGGGACAGCAGCCCCCTCTGCTATACATAGAGCATATCAGCGTTTTTGCCTCAACTCTCACCATCGGGACAGCAGCCTGCTCTCTGCTACATCATACCATCGGGACGGCCGCCCACTCTCTGCTTAGCTTCACCATTGACATCACATCAAGTACGTAGCACCCGTGTCACCAAAGCTTGCACCACTCAGGACGGCAACCCTCTCTGCTCCCCACCACCCCTCAGGTATGCAGCACCCTTGTCACCAAAGCTTGCACCCCTCAGGTACGCAACACCCTTGTCATCAGAGCCTACACCCTTCAGGTCTTGCAGCACCCTTGTTATCAGAGCTTGCTCCACCACCACCACTCGGGACGGCAACCCTCTCTGCTCTTCATCTACCACCTTAGGTACAGCATACCCTTGTCATCAGAGCCTGCATAACCTCATCTTCCACTGCCACTACCACCTCGGAGTGCCTCTGCATCCACTGACGCGAGCCTTCGACACCAACTACCACTCGGAGTGCTTTGCCTCACATTGACGCGAGCCTTCGTCATTGACCGTGCTTCAGCTCCAACATCATCTCTGCTTCTGCACTGGTCTTTTCTTCTTAGAGTCACCTCAGATCAGAGGGCTCTTGTACATATTTGCACTCACCATTATATATAGCCTCACTCACATATTTCATGCTTTCTTGTTTTGCTTTGATCTCTCGTACATCTGGTCCTTTTGTCCTTTTTGCCCTCACATGGTATCAGAGCTATCGTGAGCAAAGGGATTGAAGACCTCGAGAGCACACGACATGGATTGTCTACCCACACTCCCGGAGGACCAATTCTTCTCACCCAAAGTTGATTCTCCAAACTTTGATCTGGACCACACAAGGAATGGGACTTCTTACTCAGTGGAGAGCCCCGTTCAAGATCTTAGTTTCGAAGACGATCAACCCATGTACATCCACTCATCTTCACCACCTTTACCATCACAATCGCCCTCTCTCACTATATCAGATTTTGTTTCTAGAGGGGGATACATCCCTTCTACCATTGTGTCAATGTGGGACCCTGGCATCCATCATCTTCTCTCATGGTCCCCTTTTTGGCCTGAGAGGGGGTGTGTGAAAACAATATTTTTCCCAGCCCTAAAAAGGTATTTTTTGGGGGTATTTTATGATTTATTTGGGGTTTTTTTTGTCTTGGCTGCTGGCCTACACCTTTTAGGCTGACCAACCAGCACCCCCTCCCCCCCCCTCCCCCCCCTCAGTATATATAGCCTTGCCTATCTCTCATCATTCGTGTACCACTTCACTGTCATATTCGGTACTATCTCACCACTACCCGGGACAGCAGCCCACTCTCTGCTACAGGCCATCGTGGGACAGCAGCCCTCTCTACTATCATCTATGTTTTACATCTGCTGGTACAGGCCGCCTACATCAGGTTGACTTCAGCGTTTCACATCAGGCTTACATCAGCGTTTCACTTCAGGCTTACATCAGCGTTTTCAGCCTGTCATCCACGCTTACATTTGGGCTGACATCAGAGTTTATCTTCAGCGCTTACATCTGGGCTGACATCAGCATTTATCTTCAGCCTTACATCAGCGCTTTCATCAAGGCTCACATCAGTGCTTACATCAACATATCATCTGCGTTTTACCACAGCCCATGGGACAGCAGCCCCCTCTGCTATACATAGAGCATATCAGCGTTTTTGCCTCAGCTCTCACCATCGGGACAGCAGCCCACTCTCTGCCACACATACCATCGAGATAGCAGCCCACTCTCTGCTTAGCTTCACCATCGACATCACATCAAGTACCCAGCACCTATGTCACCAGAGCTTGCACCACTCGGGACGGCAGCCCTCTCTGCTCCTTTTCCACTTCAGGTACGCAGCACCCATGTCACCACAGCTTGCACCACTCAGGACGGCAGCCCTCTCTGCTCCTCACCACCCCTCAAGTATGCAGCACCCTTGTCACCAGAGCTTGCACCCCTCAGGTACACAGCACCCTTGTCATCAAAGCCTACACTCTTCAGGTCTTGCAGCACCCTTGTCATCACAGCTTGCTCCAACACCACCACTCGGGACAGCAGCCCTCTCTGCTCTTCATCTACCACCTCAGGTACAAGAGCACCCTTGTCATCATAGTGTAACATGCGGAAGTTTCGGAGAAGATCAGTAACTTCAATGCTCAGAAATCAGCACACTTTTCACGACGGAATTAACGCACAAAACTGAATGAAGATGTGCAAAAAATAGAGAGAGAGAGAGGGAGAGAGGAGAGGACACAGTATTGGGTCCCAAATACCCTCGTAGGGCCCCCACCACGGATGGTGTATTTTCTTTATTATCTGAAAAGAAAATATAGAAAATCTTGACCTTTCTTGGTTGAGAAATCCCTGCCTTTGACTTGTAGTCCTCCACCCCTTTGCTTTGGCAACTTCTTGGCTGTCCTAGCCCTGGTTTGCTTGAGCACTTGGTGAATGATGAGATAACACAAATGAATTGTGGCTCTCCTATTTACACTACTCCAGGATGACCAATCGGCCAGCTACACTGTGGTCGGCTGTCTTTAATTCTCCCAGGACTGAATATTCAGTATTAATGCTGAATAAAATACTATAAATGCTGCGCATCTCTTCTTGGTTGGCTGGGCATCAGGCGCATGATTCAATAAGGGGCTGGGCACAGTTTGTAGACTATTTGGGGACTAGGCAATCTGTACGGGCTGCCCCATACATGCCCTTACAGCCATAACTAGGCTGTACAGCCTGTAGCCTTCCCCTAGCCTACTACCCTTAGGGCTGTCCTACAGCCTGTAGGCTTCCCCTAGCCTACTAGGCTGTACAGCCTATAGGCTTCCCCTAGCCTACTACCCTTAGGGCTGTCCTACAGCCCCTCCATGGCTGGTGGGTTCAGCCAGGGCCTTCCTGGCCCTCATGGGGGTGGTTTCACACCATCCCCATGCCCACACTAAGACTTGGGGTAGCCCTATGGGCTGGCCCCTTGTTCTAAAAGCAAACCCTAACTAACTACACAGCGATCTGGCATCCGGTACCATACCAGATACATAGAATGACTGACATCATTCCAGAGGGAGACTCACAGCGCGGACTGGCACTGTTTCATGTGCAAGACAGTGCACACCTGACCTTGGACTCCTATGCAAGAGAATGCACACTTGACCTCGGACGACTGAGATGGATCCCTAGCTGACTCGTCCCGGACTGGGCTCACATGGCACCAGCTTACCATCCCAGGTCCTGCACCTTCTGTACACAGATGTCTACGTGGCATCCAAGTGCGGGATGCACGTGACACACAGCCTGCATCACCTCATCTTCCGCTGCCACTACCACCTCGGAGTGCCTCTGCATCCACCAACGCTAGCCTTCAACACCGACCACCACTCGGAGTGCTTTGCCTCACATCCACGCGAGCCTTTGTCATCAACCGTGCTTCAGCTCCGACATCATCTCTGCTTCTGCACTGGTGTTTTCTTCTCAGAATCACCTCACATCAAAAGGCTCTTGTACATATTTGCACTCACCATTATATAAAGACTAACTCACATATTTCATGTTGTGTTGTTTTGCTCTGATCTCTCGTACATCTGGTCCTTTCGTCCTTTGTCCTCACACTAAATTGAGCGTCGGGGTGTCAATGGCAACCAAGGATAAGAAAAATCTGGCCAGCCGGCCTCTACATGCAAAAGGGTTGAACTACCTAGAAGGCTAAGAGGATGATGAGGAAGAGCAAATCCTTGGGGGCTCAAAGTTTTGTACCAAGCACACAAGTTCAAGCGAGCTAGAGCTCCCGCCCGACCTGCACCTAGCCCCCACACCTGAGTACTCCCCATGTCGCCGACCCCTTCCATCAGCTGCTCCCGCCTCTCTCCTCCCATTCACACGCATGTTGCCCCTTGCGCCATTCTCTTCCAGTGGTGGCCCCCGCCATTCTCTTTCACGCCCCGCCTTTGCACCCCTTGTATTGCTCCTTTGTGTACTCATCTCCCCGCCTCCTTCCGCATGTTGCTCGTCATCCTCTCGCACTCCTCTCGCTCCTCACTTCATTGCCCGTCTGCCCTCCCTCTTCTCTTTCCACCTCCCACCTGCTTCTCCACCCAGCCCCTTTTTGTCGTGGTTTTCCCGCTCTCCCATGCCCCTTCCCCCTCTCCCTCTCTCACTCCCGGGTTGTTGTTCATCGGCAAGAATAGGCGCTTTTGGTGTACAGGAGGACTGCCGCTCTGTTATCCCCAACCAAGGCCACCTTCCTTTGCCCATCTTCTTCTGAAGCGGACCTCCAACTCCTCGCATCGACAACCACCTCCCTAGAGGCCTCCACCTCGGTTTGCAAGATTGTGAGAAGCCCCGGCATGTGGACAGCTCAAGGATCTTCTGTAGGATAGCCTCGTCGTGGCGAGCCCGGAAAGATTACTGACATTCATCCTCTTGGGTGCAGATACTACCAAGTGAGTTTGATTCACCTGTAGCATCGGATTGAGTCATGCAGTTGAGCCTCGCCGCACTGTGAAAGGCCCATGTCTTCTTTGTGAGGTGGCAACACGGCTTTGACCTAGCATACAACCCCCTTGCAGGTGTTTGGGGTTTCCAATTACAGATTTCTTGGCCTCAAGAAGGAGTACCTTCCCCTACTCCCAATGATTGGTAGAGGTATCGAGAGATTGATGAAATCCCCCCGCCAAACTGCCACTTCGATTGTAGCTCAGACGATAGGGATTCCCTTCCCTTTGCATTTGCATTGCCTCTCCGCAGTTTGTTCTTCACATCATTTCTCTTCCGTGCCTCCAAGAAAATCCTATTTTGTAGAGATTTAAGTACTCTAGCCTCCCTGGACAGCGCTTCATTTGCCATCATATGGGGCATCTGGCTAGAGCGTGCAGTGGTAGGCTGCCAATCCAAGGCAGAACTGCCACCAGGCATCCAGGGCAGAGCGGCACCAATAGGCACGCCAGCCTAGCGAGCCCCAAGAGGGTACAGTTATATCATAGAACCCACAGAGCCTATCGGGATGACCATTGTTGCCTCTTCGGTGCATGGCCCCCACCTCCCCCGGCGACGCGAGTCTTGGGGCATCCCGTGGATTACAGTTTCTTCCAGAGAAGAAGTCGGTATTTTTGAGGAGACGATGGCTCCCACCCGCATTTGTGTGGTTCTGCATCACTCCAAGTCTCCAAGCCTTCCACTCTGGAGAGTGGCACAATGATCTTCTCTCCCCCCCTTGAGCACAACTCCGGGGATAGCATGGAGCATGGAGTCCGTGTCTACTGCCGCCATTCATGGACAAGCGGTAGATCTCTCTCACCATCTATAGGACCTACGGATTACTGACATGCTCACTCATTTTTGGCCACTGGCACGGATGGAGTTGGGTGGCTCCGGCCATTAGGAGTTGGTGTCCTCCAGCCTGGAGGTGCTCCTCCTCGTATTTCTTCATGTCTTGACTCGCCCCCTCCTACACATACCTTCACCATGACAAATGGAGTCCAGAGTACGCCATAGTCACAAGGGAACGGGAACGTTTTGGGGAACGGATGACTGTTTGGAACGGGAACGAAAAGCTTGAATAAAAGGGAACGGAATCGGGAACGCCACATTATTGCATAAGTAGTGGCCATGATAATGCATAGATGTGTTCTACATGATACATAGTTCACTTATATTTCTTACATGGTCTGCGGTGCCATTTTGGAACGGGAACGGGAACGGCTATCTCTATGGAACGCGTTCCCCCGTTCCAAGAGCTTGGAACAACGTTCCCTTGTGACTATGGAGTACGCCTACTCTAGGGCCCAGATAGAGTGGTTCCACATGGAGAGCAAGATTCATGACCACCTGGCAAGACTTCGCCCCAAGATGGATTACTCACCATCCAAACCCACGCCCAAGACTCTCAGAGTGGAGGGAAGTTTTGACATACGTGCCTCTCACGGTGCTTAGATATGCAGATTGTATCATGGAATATTTTGGGTTTGGGTGGACTGCAATGCTTGAGGGGGCACATATCCTTAGAGAGGAGCTTCATAAAGCTGTAGTCGATGGACCTATTAACATACTCTTCCTTCAGAACACCATCTTGCCGAGAGTTGCACCCAAAGATGCGAGAAGATTCTCCGAGGTAGAAGCCACACCTTCTAGTTCCATGCCTTCGGCCCCTCCAGGATTCAGGGCAAGGTATGCATCTCGGTCAATAAGAAGCTCTTATCAGCAATGATTGATTCAAGCACCATAAACACAGGAAGAGCGTAGTGAGTGATCATTAGGGTTGGAGAGGACAGACCTTAAACCTCTATACTCCAAACACCGAAACAGGTAGAGCCACTTTTTGGAGCATGGACAGGCAGACCCTCCCACAGGCTGATTTTTGGTGCATGGGTGGTGATTTTAACATGCTAGGCGGTGGAGGATAGACTCCTAGTGGACGCACGGACACCGTTACAGGCACGGAGTACTCGGCTTGGGAGGAGCTAATTTTGGCTCTACACGGGCACAGTTCAAGCACAGCCAATGGAGTCTGAGCTTCTCGAGATCAGACAGGACAGGTCTAGGCCCCAATTACTCTACACTAAACTCTTTTTCCATTGATGAGTGGGCTTGTGGACGAGGCGGCATGGTTGGCATACTTGCAGGCACTTCTATCTCAGATCATGCCCCAGTTATTCAGATCATACCCCAGTTATTCTTTCCCTGGAGGATCCATGGAGGAAGGACAAACACTCCAGCACCCCTATCCTCGAGTGCCTCATTCAAGACTCCAAGATCTGTAGCAAGATTGAGGAGAGTCAGGTTTGATAGTTCTCCTACTTGATTTTGAGAAAGCTTACAGCAGAGTGGACTGGAGCCTCCTGGAGGGGTCTATGTGCCAGATGGGATTTCTAGTGGAGTGGGTTCGAGGTGTTTCTGGACTCTATTCAACCTCTCACAATCACTTGCTCATCCAGAGGGCCCAAGGTGATAGATTCCCTCTCATCCAGAGGGCCCAAGGTGAAAGATTCCCTCTTTCTCATTCAATCATGTAGGGCTGCCATCTTGCACCCTTCCTTTTCTTGTTTGTAGCCGAGGCCATGAGCAATTTCCTCTCTACCGAAGAGATTGGTTTACAGAGGTTGTGCCTACCCATCCGCTCACAAGAGGAGTTGCTTGACTTAGTTTGCCGATAACACAACAGGGTACCTATCAGGAGATTCGCCGATGCAATAGAGATCTTCTACCATGCATCCGGCACAGATCAAGTGGCACAAGTCATGTGGATTTTGGGTTGGCCCCTCGCCCGCCCAAACTTGGAGGCCAATTGAGGCTTTTTAGTGGATCCGGAGGGGCACTCATGTTCATTATCTTGGATGCCAAGTTGGTATTGAAATTTCCCTGGTGCAGCAACTATCCCCTCTTCTTTTGAGGTTTTTTTTTTTTCCCCGAGAAAGATCCTTTCATTAGTTATATAAAAAACGCCCGAAGGGCTACAAAAGGCTCTCTCCTGCTCATAAGGAAACAGAGCAGAGATCAAAGCAAGGCAGCCAGGGAGACTCTCCCTAGGTGCTAAAAAAGTATAAGTATCAGATAAAAGAACTGAGGGGCTATATCATACAATAGGAGGGGAGAAAAGCCAAACACGTGGCCCGTAGTGCCAACGGGGGGGACCCCGTGTGAAGGATATAGAAGGGGCCGCTGCAACAAGTAGTGTGAAAGGCCTGGCGCCACAAGATCGCCTCATCTGAGTCGCCCCGGATGCGGTCATACTGTCCTCGCAGGGTGTGGATCAACTCCTGCCAAATCCCACGAACAGTCTCTGCTGGTGGCTCCAGTCTCCCCTCAAAGGCCCTGAAACACCGGGCCCTCCAGGTGAACCAGATGGTGAGGCTGCTGAGGAGCTCCCATCATAGATCCCTCTCCTGTGTCCAGCTGGCGGACGAGAAATCCGGTGAAGGAACCAGGCGAGGCTGGCCCCTAATGAATCTGATGGCCTGGCTGTCTTGCTCCGTCTCATAGCCCATAGCAGGCCCTGACGAAGTCGACCAAGCAGCGGCACCCCACGTATACATACCCTCTGGAGAGAGGGGGGCCAGAATGCGCAGCATCCGCACAGCCAAATCTGCTGCGCCTGAGGGCAGTCCCATAGGCAATGTCTCTAAGTCTCCATAGGGTGGCTGCATCGGACGCAGGCCGCCGCAAGACCGCTGTAGACAAGCCAGGTGCCAACTGCAAAGCCCCTGTGGGCGACCAGCCACTAGAAAGTCGAGATCCTGTGTGCCTGTCGACTAGCCCAGAGCCTGGTCCAAAAATCCTCCAGGAACTCCTGTGAGAGTCCCTGTAGCCGCCAATGCCCCGATGCAGCTAGAGAGACTATCCTCCGCGCCGTCAAAATTTGCCGCCCCAACCGAACAGTATACTGGAAAAAGGTGATCTCTGTGGCCTCCACGGATGCATAAGGATCATGCCACTCATACTCACCAGGGTCCCACTGGAGCCGGGCCAAGGGGCGCGCTGCATATGCCAATATGCGCCAATCGGAGTCCACATCTACAGGGTCTGGATCAATATGCCACCTCCAAGAAGCGGCGGCCACTACCCGTATCCTCTGAAAGATGCACTCTGCAACCAAAGGCGACTCCACCTCCACTCTCTGCAGTCTGCCCTCATCCTGGATCTCATAGTAGAGGCATCTGCCATCCTCAGTGCAAGCTCTGACAGCAATCAGGATCTCCAACTGTGTAAAGGCTCCCATCCACCATGGGGCCACTAGCTCGAGAGGCGTGAACCACTCCTCTGTGAGTGCCTCCTGAATGTCATCCCTCATAATCAGCCCCCCTCTGAAGTGACTCAGCCTCTCTACCTGGATCTCCTCTGGAAGACTGCAGAAGGCCTGCCAGTCTCCAAAACTGCGTGCTGGGCCTGCCGCCAATGGTCCCCAGGCTAGACGAGGCCGAGAACCCAGCATATGACCCTGCTCTGTGCGAACCGCTGGGTTCCAGATGAGCGGCTGTCTGGCCTGCTCCTCATCACAAGAAGGAGGTCTCTGAGAGAGTCCCGGTCTCAACAACTCCCAAGCTCTCAGGATGCTCAAGGCAAATCTGTCCTCCCAACCTCTACTGAGGCCTGTCCTCCTCATCTCTATGAAGATCCATCGTATCTCTGGTGCCCAAGTGCCCCCTTATGGGGGAGACCGAGCCTGCAACCGCTGCAAAAGGAGCTCTTTCCAAGGCTCAGCGCCTGGAAGCAACCCCCGAACAATAAGCTTCCCCAATAAGGCTCTACTCTGATCAACTGGATCTAAAATGCCCAAGCCTCCCTGGGCCAACGGAAGTGTAATAACTGCCCAAGTAACCTTAGCCCGGGCTAGCTGACCATCCCGCCCAGACCAAAGACACTTCCTGATTAGCCTCTGTACCTGGCTGATGCAAGAGCTCGAAAAGATCCAGCAAGATGTGATGTACCACATGGTCGCTAAAAGCACCTGATTTGCCACCACCACCCTCCCAGCCAAGGAGAGCCGAGCTGTACTCCAATACAAAAGCTTCTTCCGAATGCTCAGAAGAAGCGGGGCAATCTGCTGCTCAGGTGACAAATCTAGTCCAATCTGGCATCCTAAATACCTCACTGCTGTGCCAGGAGGAATCCATCTAAAACCGGGGTCTGCGCTCCATGCCGGAGTGGGAGCGCTACTAATCCAAAAGGCCACGGTCTTGCGCCAATTGATCAATGCTCGCGAGCTGCACTAAAAACCTGGAGCGACTGCTCTGCCCGCTGAAGATTGGCCTCATGGCCATGCAAAAATAAACCCGTGTCATCAACAAACTCAGCATCGAGCAGGTCCTTCCCCCGAACTGGGAGCTGGAGTCCTCTCAAACCAACCTCCTCTGCCGTCAGATACATGCTCATAGCCTCAGCAAAGAAGAGAAAAAGAAACGGGGCGAGGGTGAAGGAGGGGGTGCTGGCATCTCCTGGTCCTCAGTCGGCGCTGGGGTCTCCTCATGGAGGGGAGCAAAGCTGTTCCTCACGGGAACCCAGTGATGCTGAGACTGAGGCTACTGCTACATCGGTCTCTGGGCGTGCTGCTGTGGCTGTCTCCCTCGACGGCGCCCCTGTCCAGGCTGCCACTCCGAGGTCTCAGTGGGCTGGGCAGGTGTCCTGGAGGCTGCCTGCCGAGCCGCATCTGTGGGCGAGCCACCAGAGGCCTGCTGCTGCGGTGAGGGTCTGGGTCTCCTACGCGGGCACGCCTTGGCCAGGTGGCCAACCTGCCTGCAACTAAAGCACTGGTTCAGGAGCCCCGAGAACTCCACTCTCTGATCAATCCATCCCCCTCCTATCCTGGGTAGCTAAATGACCTTCGGAAGGGAGGAGATGTCAGGAACCAAAACTCTGACCGAAGGTAGCCCAGCTGCTCTAGCCACCACTGAAGCGGCTGTGGGGCCAGTCTCAAGCACCGAGCCCACCAATGCTCCAAGCCTCGAAAGGAGCGGAAGGTACTCGCAGCGGAGTCCAGGGAAGCAAACTGTAACATGGAAAAGGCACTCTCCCTGCTCGACCGCTGCTGGGTCAAAGCCATGCTGCCAAGGTCTGAAGAATGCTTGAGCACCCCTTATGTCAAGGGGTCTCATGGCAAGGACCGGCCTGGGCCACGCTCTGGGCAGTCTCGAACTCAATCTGGTAGTGTCCACGGCCCAGTAGCTGAACGTCCAGGATCTTGCCCACATCTACAAGAGGAGAAGATCCCAGATCTCCCCTCTGCAGGGGCGAGTGCCGACTATACGGCACATGGTGGAATGTGCCTGGAGGCGTTCCACCTCTACGGCGAGGCTCGCTTCCTCTTCTGGCGAAAGAGAAAGCCTGATGGGGGTATCCTCAGGGGCGGGCGAGGGGGCTGCAGAAGAGTCCCTCTGAGGTGGGACGGAAGGAGCCTCCATCAGAGTCTGAAGCTATGGCGAAGGCGGAGCGAATGCGGAAAGGCCTGCAAGAACCAAGCTGCACACAAAGACGGTAAAAAAAAAAAAAGAAACCCCCACGGGACGGAAAAAACCAGAAAGAAGAGGAGGAGGGGGGGGGGGGGTAAAGTCGGCGAAGAAAGAACCCTTGGGGGGGGGGGGGGGGGGGGGGGGGAAGAGAGGGCTGGCGGAGAGGGGGGGGGAAGAGAGGGCTGGCGGAGAGGGGGGGGGGTCGGGGCGCTGAAGAGGGGAGGGGGGCGCGAAGGCGAGGAGATGGGGCGGCGGGCGCTTCAGCGCAGGAACACCAGGCGGAGGGGGGACGCACAAGCGAGGGCAGGCGGCGGGGGGGGGGGGGGGGGGGAGGACACATGGGCGAGAAGGGGGACTGGGCGTGCGGCCGCAGTGCGAGCAGGGGGGAAGGGCGGGAGCTTCAGCGAGCGCTCATCTCTCCCCCTCTTCTTTTGAGTTCGGAGGAATGTTTTGTACTAGAGTTCAGCCAAGCTTTCCTAGCTAGCTCAGTTGATGAACCAGGTTCTTCTCACCACCATGTGGTACATCACTTCTTGTTGGTTCTTCTCTCGCGCACGCATTGGTCAAGTTCCGCGGTTGATCCGCAACATCCTCTAGGATGGTAGTGATGTGAGGCCCGTGTAGCCCAAGGTGGCCTGGGGAGTGATCACTCAGCCACAACATGGGAATGGGGTGGGGTTTTTTTTGGGGGGGGGGGGGGGAAGGGGGGAGGGGCCATGGGCTTCATCAATTCCTCTATTCACAGTCGAGCCCTGCTGGGCAAGTTGATTGTTCATGGACTTTTTACAGGTGGTGAACCCTGGTAGGACTTTCTCTTAGCTCGGATCTCACCCCGCATCCCCATTCTGGGTGGTCCTTGGCCCCAGAGTTTGAGATGGATCTTCACAAAGATGTGTGCCCTTGCCTTTAGCTCAACATTCAAGGACAGATTTCCAGCCATCCTCCTTCAAACTTGGGACCTCTTGGACTGATCTACATCACTCTTTGCTTTGCTTGATGGTGGCTATCCAGAATCAGCCTTAGACCGATTATAGCCACCCTTTGACTTGCCCTTGCCTTTGTCATTGGCAACAAAGTCCTGGTCTTTGCCACACACGATGGAAGATTTATTCTTCCTAGTCTGCTCCTCATGTCATAACAAACCCACAAACTCCTCAAATTGTAGAGACTCTAGGTTACCCCTCAGAGACAAAGTAAGAGACATGTGGAAATTCAAGTAGGACTCTGGCAATCACTACAATGTCCTAGATACAGGTTCCTTTTTTGAGGAATGACATCATTAATATCTTGATGTAAGGTTCCCCCCTTCCAAAATAGGGGAAACACTTAAGATAGTCCACTAAGTCTTATCTTGGAGAAAATTTCCTACTCGTGACCATGTAGAGATTCAAGGATACGATTCATAGGTAAGACCTAGTTCTATCCCGCAAGGGGAACGTAGTCTTCTAAAAATCAAATCACCCATAGGGTAATTGATAATAATTTGGACAACTACTAGTCTTGATTCCTAGAGACAACGCTTTTTTCCTCATCCATGCAAGGCACAACCGCTAGCCTAGCCTTCTAGAATAGAATTGCCCAAGAACCTATTTATCTAGCGTAGGGCTTTCACTTAATATGTTGGAAAGATACCCGACTAATCGGGTCCACCCGTCCGTAGGATGGTATTGTCGGGCATTTCATCCTCCCACTCTCCACCCTACTCACGCGTCAGTTTGTTTTCTAATTAATCCTACCACTCTTTGACATAAATAAACATGTTCCTTAATTAAGGCCCTTTTCACAAGGTTTGTTAAAACACCCTTTTTCCACAGTACAATAATGCCAAAGACGAGATTTATAAAAAAAGCTTATACATGAATCAATTTCATACAAGCCAAACTGGCTCTCTTATTCTTTTCCTTTATACTGCCGATGATCTAGAATTCGGCCTTCCAGCCTCTACATGCTGAGCAAAACCCTACGGGACCATACACCTCATCGTCGGCCGCCGCTGGCGAGGACTCAAGCCAGCCTGTCGCCCTCTCAGGCTCCGTCGCTCGATCCTCCCACCCCTCGGAGGGATGTATGAGCGCTAGGGTGGGCTAATTCACCGCACTAGCCTAGGCCCTCAGAACTAAGCAACATCACAATCACTCGCCCTCAATCGGTGAACCTCATTCTCCCAATGGTATGAGGGATACCATGGGCCAACTCCGGGCCTTACTAACGTCTCCGCCGTCCAGCTATACAAGCACAAGAACGAGGCAGCGTCAAGGCAGGGAGAGTTGTACCTGTACCTTAATTTAACCAAGATAACAATTCATTTACTCAACTAAGGCATAGGACTAGAATCCATGTTACCTTCTTAAGAGAACAATCCTTTTCACAAAGATTTTAGCATTTCAACTTGAGATTGTGATAACACATTCTTTATTAAGACATATGCTGTTGTTTAAAAGAATACAAACTTTAAATAGTAAATCAATCAAATAGATCACTAATTGAAAAACAAAAAAATATATATACCTTATAGAAATTTGTCGTTTATCGTTGTCTTTGCTCGTTAATAAGAGTTTCAGAACTTGATATATGAGAATAGAGAGTCTTCTAATACCTTCTCTTACGATTGAAATCATCCGATCATCCCCAAGATTTATCTCCTCTTACTCGTACTCTGACTTTTCTCTCTTTCGAAGGTCTATGGCAAAATAGCCTTCTCTTGCAAGGCTATGACATACTATTCTTTCTTTAAAAGAAAAGCTATGGAGTTTTTGGTCTCTTCCTCCGAAAGACCATAGCAATCTAACCTTCTCTTCTAAGAGATTAGATAAGAATGAAGAGATATATACATCTCAAGCTCTAGGATTACCTTGATGCTACTTGCTGCCTTCTTACAGTTTTCCCTGTGTAGAGACCCTGACAAAATCAGCAACTTGTTTCGGCCATAACTCTCTGACACGAACTCAGAATATGATCGTATAGCCAGTCAAAAGAACCGGAAGGCATCAAGTCTACAAGCTACCGTAGGTAGAATAGGCAAAAATGTCTGTATATAGCCGTAAACGCGCCATCTTTAGAAACGAGTTGCTTTTCCACATTTTTTATATGCATGAACTCTAAATATGTAAAAGTACTCTAAATATGACCTCCTATCACCTAAATTTGAATTTTTATTTTTGGAGATACTTATCTCTTAATATAACTATTCTTGTCTTCTTATTTCTTTTAGGATTTTTGGAGCTAATATTTTTATTCTAACACTTTCCTAATGTTTCTAGCCTTATTATCTCACTCTCCTCCAAGTGCACTCTCTTTCCTTCTTGAAATCTATATTAAAAGAGACACATACATACATGGCTTGGGAGGGACCTTACACTCGAAGATCCGAAGATCTTCGTAAGAAGATCGGCCATTCTGTCACCTTCATGCATCTCCAGGTTCTCAAGTTCTTTCTTGAGGTATCCAACTCTGGCCTCATTTCTTACCTGATTCATAGTTTCAAGAACATCTCATGCACGTTGTGAAGTCTTACATGATCGGATGTGTTGAATAGTTGATCTCTTGATAGACAGTGAGATCAAAGACATGGGCTAGGCATCACATGCATCCCATCTTCTTTGTTCTTGAGTAGTAGGAGCAGGTGGTGGAGCCTGCTAAGCACCTCGCCCAGGACTCCCAAGTGCAATATCTACGGGACAAGCATCATCACCGTTAAGAAAACCCAACAGATCCTTGGCCACTAGTAAATTTTTTACCATAAAACTCCAAAGAGAGTAGTTGTTACCATCAAGCTTGTCCTCTTGAGACAACCCCAGATACATCCCCTACATTTTGTGCCATTACTTCACGTGTTCAAGCAAGAGCACACTTAATGTCTCTACTACGGTTGCTAGATTTCCCTTGGGAACCACACACGATTGCAAACTGCCTTTTCGCAGTAGTTGACTACCAAAAAGTCTTGTAGGGAGAGAAATTGATAGCTGAAAGCAAAATTGACAACTTATTTTGTTACCTTGGAGGTTGAATGCCCCAATTTGTGCTGAAATTGCAAAAATTCCCAAATTTGTAGGGATGTGTGGATACAACTAGTATCGATTTTGTAGGCACTGACGTAGCAAAACAAGCAATACAAAAAGTACAACCGGCATGAACAATTGCTGCACGAGGTTGTACGGACGACGCACGAGGTTATACGGGTGTAAGATGTACAAAAAATTTGGACTCAGACAAGGCAAGATAAACCTTGGGCTCTGATACCACTCTTGGGTTAGGCATAACCCTAATGTGCAAGAAATGGGAGCAACGAGAGAAATAAAGAAAAAAAAGAAAGAAAGTTGTATTAGCGTCTACAAAAGGCCAAAATGACCTATGAGACCAAAAGGTTACATCATGTCCATGAAATACATCATCATGGCTACTAAAAATAAAAATCAAAGAAAGTAATAAGAGCTGAAATGTCAGATTTGATCCCAAAACAAAAAGTGTCCAACTCTCATATCACCCTAAAATATCCTGTATAGGACCCTGCAACATGGCACCCAATGTAGTAAAGCTGGGCCGCCGGGAGAAAGCCCTGTGGTGGTGGGAGATGATGGCTCTGATCCTCCTACAATGACGTGGGCGTGGGCGGGGACCACGAGGTCGAGGGCGTCGGGCTCTGCATAGCTCAATGGCTCTGTCTAGTGTCGCTCCTCTTGGCCGAGCTCTGGCATTAGCCTAAAGGTCTGGTGTAGTAGGTGAATCTGCCATCGTCACTCATCTTGAAGAAGTCAGTGAGAGCTCTATGTACTAGTCCTTTGACGGGTACCGTTGGCCTAGCCCACAAAAGGGATTCCTTGTGTCTGCAAAGCTCCAAGAGGAAAAGTCCCAAGCATCTCTCGTCTGGGAAACCCATGATCCTCGAAAGTGGTCCAAATCCATCTCAGAAGAGGCAGTGGAACCTCCCCCTAATCTCATAGTATACTGGGCATCTACGTACATAGTGGGCCCTTGTCTCAACCTCTGTGTGACAAAGCTGACATATCCAGTCCTCTAGTGCAGTTGCCCTCGGCCCATATCTAGCTGTCTCCACTCTCAACTGATGCGATGAGGTACGGATCTGTCCAATCGCACATCACACCCCAAATGACAGACGTGTATCCATGTAGTGCGGGCGTGTGATGAAGCCGTCCTCTGTCAAGCGAAGAAAATGGTCCTTGTAAAAGGCCATCTTCGTCCCAAGGGGATGCACGGGTGGATGCCAAGTCCTCTAAGTATCCAGTCTCACAATGTCCTTCTCGATGACTGTGTTCAACTCTACGTGGCTAAGAGCAAAGGAGGGTGCCTCTATGCTATAGTGGAACAAAGGGAGTGCCTCCATCTACATGCCATGCATACCAAACCAAGTGCTCACCTAGGCATACCAACACTGCGTGTCTCCGTCTAGTGCCAGCTATCTCGAGGACAAGTGATTATAATAAACCTGGTCTCGGTGTCCTTTCACATCAAATGTCCAGGGGAAAAACCCCCTAGGACAAAAGTGCCCCACGAGTTAGTCCATGTTCACATGCAGCAATACATGTAACCGTATGTCCTCATGTGAAGGCTATGATCCATAAATTCTATACTTTGACATGAATAGAGACCCAATAGAACAAATCATGATGTACTACTATCATCGACTTGATACTTGCCTTCTTAGATGCACCAAACTTTTGAAGATATGGTCGACACGCGCTTTTGGACGCTATACGCATACTTCAAGTGCACACTCAAAAGACTCCAATCATGCCATAATCATTATCGGTACAAACTAGGTGATTAGGCATTCAAATCATAACTAGATCCAAGGACAGAATCTCCATCAAACAGAGGGGATGTTAACTCCATTTTGGGTTGACTAGACGTTCCCCCCTATACATGAGAGTGAAGAATAAGTGTCATGAAAAAGCGCAATAAAAGTTAACTCGACAGTTTTGGGCGCCCAACTGTGAATAAGGACCAATTGTATATAAGGCTTTATCTCATAATGAATAGACACAACCCCCCTTTGTGCTAAACGAGTTCTTAAGTCTTCTACTTGCTTTTTGCCCTTTGATGTGTGTGTGAGAGAGAGTTAGAGAGTAGAGATTAGATTACTCCTTAGCTCATGTTTCTGCCTACTCTTGGTGTGAGAGAGAGTAGATAATGAGAGGGGTGTGAGTCCTTGCAAGAAGATGAAGCATCTTCCTTTGTGACAAAGAGGAAGAGAGAGCTTAAAGGAGAGGAGCTAACAACCACCGGTTAAGCTTGGATGGCGTAAGAGACCCTAGCTTGGAAGCAAGGTAAGTTCCCATGACTATTGTTGCTTGTTATGTGCTTGTCTGTGAATGAGGGAGTTCTGGAGAGAGCTAAAATGAGCCATAGCAACCAGTATAGGGATAGGAAAACCAGTGTGAGGATGTGTCACCAATTGGCCGACCATTTGGTCCATTCCCACATTTTTGCGTCTCGTTCACCTGAGGCCAGGCCGGTGTCTCATGTGAAGAGGCCAGTATTTTGCTGACATGGACGGGAGCCAGACTGGTGCCACCCGTGTGTTAGCAGGATGGTGTCGTATGGACGGGAGCCAGATCAGTGCCACCCGTGTATGACCTGGACTGTGTTCGATCCATGGGACTGTCACGCCATGGAAGAGCCAGTATTCGTGCCGTGTTTTACCTATGGGACTGTCACACCTAGGGAAACTCGTGCCTGGAACTGTGTCTTACCTATGTTTTATGTCGTGCCAGTTTTGTGCCGACAGATATTTTGTACATGTTCCATGAACGGGAGATATGTCCATGTTACTTTTGCACATGCACACATATTTTGCATGCTTGAAACTGTTTTCGCATGACATGTATTCGTGTGTTTGCCTGCCTGACGTGTTACTTACTGAGCGGGGACGCCTGCCAGTGAGTCGTGAAGTGTGCCCTGTATTCTGACAAGTTTCAGTGCATGTGAACAGGTGGTAAGTATATCGTACATGTTGTTTTAATATTTAAAATTCTAACCCTTTGATTTATAAGGTTAGGGGATTCACACTTATTTAAAAGTGGGCACCCCCTTTGGGCACCCACTTTGGGGCCAAGGTGGGGAGCCTCACTTTTAAGTGAGTGTGGGGGTGGGTGTCACCAACCCCCACTAATTCCCCACATGCAAGCTAAGGTTATCTCCACATTAATTTTATTAAAAAAGTTTACCCTTCAAGCGTAAGGATGCATCGCATCACCTTGGCGTTGAGCATCCATCGCCTCTTCCTGGCGGCTGGAGTTCACCGTGTTGCTGCTGTACGGCTGCTCTCCCACACTTGCAACAGGCGCATGCTCTCAAGAGGGGCCATCTCTTCTTCTGGTCATAACCCGGCTGCTGTATACTGCAGCCAGGATACTACAGCTGCATAAGAGGCGGCTGCCCCTCCATAGGCTGGCTGCAACTGCCCCTCCTGTACGGTGGACTCTACTGCTGGCTGCGCCTCCATCCCTACAGGCGGCTGATTCTGAAACTGGCTGCTGCAGGCGGCTGCCTTCACTTTCCACAGGCTGCGCTGCCCTCTGTGCGCTGGTGTTACCTTACTGCTGCGCATGCTCCTCTGGCGGCTGTCTTCCATCTACAGGCGGCTGTGCACAGCATCATTACTTGCAGGCGGCTGTGCACTCCATCTCCAGTGGGCTGCTCGTTCTCTCCACAGGCGGCTACGCCTCCTCCTCCACAGCAGGCGGCTGTGTTCTGCACAGAGATGGTTGTTTTCTCCTCTGCAAGCGGTTGTGCCTCCTTTACATAGGCAGCATCTCCTTTCATCATAGGGAGGCTGTTTCTTCTTCACAAATACCTCGGGTATTGGACTTCCTCCTGTCAACCTTCAACAAGTAAGTGATTTTCAGATTTGAGTAAAGCATTTAATGTTTAAATCTGGTAAAAGAATCGTCCCGCTCGGCCTACACCCGTTCGGTGCCGGGTTGTCCAAGCTATATGGGCGAACCTCGGTCCAAAGGTGCTGAGATCGGGAGAGCCAGGCGTTAGTACGAGAGCGCCTGTCTGTGCGTGGTCTCGGAACACCAGTGTGGTGCTCTCCGCGGAGTCCAGTGAAAGCACAGGACCGTAGTGATTGGACCACTCTAGTGGTCAATCTGCTTCGAGTTTCTACATCGAAATTCGAGCTATTTGTTTAGTACTGTTTTCATATGTGCATGGACATGATCTGGTTCTCAGAACCCATGGAGCATTGTATTCTTTAAATACTCCCAATAAATATATCATATATTGAGGGGGGGGTCGGCCCGTTCCGGCCCCAGTGCTGGTGTCCATCTTTCCATTTCTGTTCATTTATTTTTCAAGTTGTTTTAAGTTGTCCATTTCATATTTGTGGTTTTAAAAGTTGTGCTATTAAACGTGTAGGTGTCCAACTGAGTCTTTCCCACTTGACGGGATCGGTTTCATTGGTATCAGAGCACGGTTGTTTCCCTCTTTCTAGTGGGGAAACGAACCTGTGTATTGGACATCCCGCTTTTAGCAAACTTTGAACACAATGGACAGCCAAGGCAACCCTTTGGAAGTGCCAAATTCGAGGGGTCCCTCTAGTGCTTCTCGTGGGTCTGATGCCCTGCGAGGTAGACACAAGCCCCTTGAAAGGGTTCTGGATAGTGAATCCAAAGGTCAACTGTCTCCAGGAAAGACAGTTATGCTTGAACAAGACCCTGATGCTATGAGGGCTGAAATGGAACATATGAGAAAACTTTTGCAGGCTCAAGAGCAAGAATTGAAGTTTTTGCATGAAGATCCTCATCTGCAAAGTGCTATTGAAGCCAGGAAGGCAGATGCTATGGTTGATGTAACCTTTGAATCTATGGCTCGTGAAGTGGGCAAGAAACCAAGGGAGTTGGCACTTGCCTATCTCCTTCGCAAAGGTGATATCAAAGAGGGGGATGACGGAGAGCTAAAATTCAGAAATCCACCTCGTTTAAAGCATGGAGATCCTGCATCCCAGAGGCTGAAATCTTTTATGCAAAAGGAAGAGGTGACTGTCACTTCTCGTCATGCATCCTCTCCCCAAGGCACTAAGCCTGACAGAAATATGTATGCCAGTGCTCATGGAGGGCACGAAAGTCACATGCATGCAAGATATGTATCTCATGGTGACAGGTCTGCTTCCAGGAAAATTTTGCCTTCTGAGTTGTCTCATGGAGAGACCATGCCATATGCAGGTAAGCCACATGCATCTGAGCTTCGAGTTCGTGGAGCACATGCCACCGTGCCCCATGAAACTTCTATGACGGCCCATGGAGCCCATGCAGACAGGGCTACCCCGTTGGATAAGGGGAAAAGAAAAAGAGAGGACCATGAGCCTCATGCCAGGAAGCTCAAGGAGTTCAAAGCAGGTGATAAATCTGTCAAATTTGATGTCTTTCATGGTGAACATGATGCTTCTAAGGTGCTAGCGTTTGTGGCACAGTTCGACATTGCTTTTAGCGATGAAGACTTTACAGAAAAGTCGAAGGTGCGCCATGCTAGTATGTTTCTGAAAGGCACTGCTGCCCATTGGTGGATCACCGAAAAGATCACCAAGGATCCCATCTCTACTTGGAAGGAATTCAAAGACAGATTTTATGCTCAGTTCCTGCCACCCAATGCAGAGCAAACTCTCACTCAAAAGTGGGATAGGCTGGAACAAAAAGACAATGAGAGTGTGCAACAGTATGTTAACAAATTTTGGAAAGTGTTGCTGGAAGTGACTCCCTTCATGCTAATCTCTGAGGAGGAAAGAAAGAGGAAGTTTCGTTCTGGATTGCAACCTGCTTATAGATCGGGTATTGAATTGCACCCAAAACATACGTTGCAGCAACTCACAGCTTGTGCCCTTGCTACAGAGCAATTGGTGCTCAAGATCAAGCAGGATCAAGGAGGTTCCAAGGCAAAGGACAAGGCTGCCCCAAATCAGCAAAAGGGTGGACAGCCACCTAAAAAGAACTTTCGGGAGTCCTACAAGGGTGGTAAAGCTGAAAATAAAGAACAGGGCCCAAGAAAGAACAAATTTGGATTAACCCCGGAGCAAAGAGAGCAATATGCTAAGGATGGAAAATGCTTTTCTTGTGGTAGCAAAGACCACATGTTTCGGCAATGCCCAGATCGCAAACCAAAGCACGAGGACAAGAACACCAAAGCAAATGTTCATGCAGTTCCTGATGTGCAAGGTAATACAGGTCATGATGCTAAAGAGCGCATGGTTTGCAAGGCTTGGGGGCAAGTTAAGGATCAGCCCGCACTCTTCATGTTTGATGACTGTGCAACTGACAATTTCATCTCTATGCAAATGGCAGCTGCATTGGGAATTGAGGTTGAAAGCATGGGACCTCAGATTGAAGCCGAAGCTGCATTTATTGGCAAAGAGGTGCAGGTTACCCCTTTGATTGGGAAGTTGCGTATTCATATTCAGGGCTATCTGGATAATGAGCATTTCTTAGTTGCTCCACTGAATGGATGTGATGTATTGTTGGGCAAGCCGTGGCATCATAGGCTTGAGCCCCGCAAAGACTACAAGTCCAATATGATTACTTTTATGCATAAAGGCCGCATGCACTTTATTGATGCTGGCAAAGAAGGGGATTCCATCCCAGTTGTATCACACATCCAAATTAATAAAGCAATGAAAAAGAGTCTTTCAGCGTACTTGGTTTTTGTGCGTGATAGTCTTGTGCCAAATCATCAAAATGTGGATGCTATGTCTAATGATAGGCTGAATTTTCTTAATGCATTCAACGACTGTTTTGCTGACTCGTTGCCAGGTGAATTACCTCCCCAAAGGCCCGAAGATCACCGCATAGATCTTGTGCCAGGTAGTTCTCCACCTAACAAACCCGCATACCGAGTAAGTGCTGCACAACAAGAAGAAATTATGAAGCAGGTAAACGAGCTTTTAGAGAAAGGTTTGGTTCAGCCCAGTTCCTCACCTTACTGCTCTCCTGTGCTTCTAGTTCAAAAGAAGGACGGATCATTCCGTATGTGTGTAGACTATAGAGCTTTGAACAAGCTTACCATCAAGAACAGATTTCCTATTCCACGTATTGATGATATCTTGGATAAGCTTGATGGCTCAGCTTGCTTTAGCAGACTTGATTTGAAGAGTGGTTATCACTAGATACGTGTGGTGCCACAAGATGTCCATAAGACTGCATTCAGGACAGCCTTCGGATTATATGAATTCTTGGTAATGCCTTTTGGTCTCACCAATGCTCCTGCTACCTTTAATCGTATGATGGATAGGATATTCCGATCCCATCGCAAGTTTACAGGAGTCTTCTTTGATGATATCTTGGTTTTCTCCAAGAATGAGCAGGAACACAGAACTCATTTGGTCACAGTGTTCGAAGAGTTGCGGAAGCATAAACTTTTCGTCAATGCCAAGAAAAGTGAGTTTTTCCTTTCAGAGATTCATTATCTGGGACATATTGTATCCAAGGATGGAGTTACAATGGATCCTGCAAAGATAGAGACTATTCGGAATTGGCCCGAATTACAAAACGTACATCAAGTACGTAGTTTTCTAGGATTATGTTCGTACTACAGGCGTTTCATAAGGCATTTTGCTATGATTGCCACTCCTCTACATGATCTCACGAAGAAGAAAACTGTTTTCAAATGGACTTCAAAGGAACAGGATGCTTTCTTGCAGCTCAAGCATGCGATCATATGTGGTCCAGTATTGATTGTTCCTGACTTGCACAAGTCATTCGTGGTTGAATGTGATGCTTGTGGTGATTGCATAGGAGCTGTCCTAAATCAAGAAGGGCATGCAGTTGCATACGAGAGCCGTCGTTTGCATGATGCTGAGCTTCATATGGATATCTATGAGAAAGAGCTCTTGGCTGTAATTCATGCCTTAAAGATTTGGAAACACTACCTTCTTGGGGCTGAATTTGTAGTCAAGACAGATCATCAAAGCTTGAGATACTTTCTATCTCAAACTAAGCTTTCAGAGAAGCAGATGAGAATGGCAAATTTTCTTTCCATGTTTCATTTTCAGATTGTGCATACTCCAGGAAAGAAAAATGTGGTGGCCGATGCACTATCTAGGAGGCCTTATGTTGCTGCAGTCTCAGTGGCCTCTCATGCAGATCTATCTGCTATGAGAGATTTGTATCATTTGGATGCTGATTTTTGCCATATATGGACTAATTTGATGGCTGGTCACTCACATGCCTCTTATGTAATCAATGAGGGTTATCTCATGAAGGATAATTGCCTATGTGTGGTGAAGGATTTGCGTCCAAAGGTTATGGACGAATGTCATGCTCCACCTTATGCTGGTCATAGAGGTATTATGCCTACTACTCGCATGATTCAGAGATATTTCTTTTGGCCAAGCATGCGTAAAGACATTGAGGCTTATGTGCGTGAATGTATTACTTGTCAAAAGGTGAAATTTGACAGGCAAAAGCCTCCAGGTTTGCTTCAGCCATTGCCTATTCCCTCGCAACCTTGGGAAAGTATCACGATGGATTTTATTATGGATTTGCCTAGATCCCAGCATGGGAATGATGCTATTTGGACTATTGTGGACAGATTTAGCAAGCAAGCTCACTTCTTGCCCGTCAAGAAAACCATCAAAGCTGATCATATGGTAAAGCTTTTTCTTGCTAATATTTTCAAGCATCATGGTATGCCTAAATCCATTGTTGGGGATAGAGATCCCAGGACTACAAGCCTATTTTGGAGGGCTTTGTTTGATAATATGGGTACTAAGCTTGAATTTTCATCAGCTTATCATCCCCAAACGGATGGCCAAAGTGAAGCTGCGAATTCAGCAGTGTTGGATTTATTGAAGTGTTATGTGGCAGATCAGAAGAGTGCATGGGAGAAGTATCTTCCACTTGTTGAGTTTGCTTACAACAATACAATCCATGCTTCCACAGGAAAGGCTCCGTTTGAGGTTATTTATGGCAGAGTGGTCTTGCCACCCATCCTTCGTACCAAGGATGAGATTTTTGCAGCTGATGAATATGTTCGTGACTTGGATGTTGCCTTTGGTCAGGTGCGGACAGCCATTGTACGATCTCAGGATAAGCATAAAAAGGCTGCTGACAAGCATAGAAGGGACATGGAAGTCAAAGAAGGTGATTGGGTATTGCTGAAATTTGAGAAGGCTAGGCTTCGGAAGAGGCCAGGACGAGAAGGATCATATCCTAAGCTTTCTCCTCGCTATTATGGACCCTTCAAGGTGATTCATAAGATCAATGAAGTGTCCTACAGGCTTGCTTTACCTAGTCATTGGAAGATTCACAATGCTTTTCATGTGAGTCTATTTCGGAAATATGTGGGGCCAGATCCTGATGAGCCTGTCACAGAAGATCCGCCAGAAATTGAAGAGCTTGAGGAGATCCTCCAGCCAGAACAGATTGTTTTTCACAAGGAGAGAAAGCTACCTGCAGGAAAGCTTTCCAGGAGATACCTTGTGAAGTTTAAAAATTATTTGCCTATTGATGCCAAATGGGTAAATGAGGATTATTTTGCAGATTATCCGCAATTGTTGCAGGCATATCTTGAGGCTTTTAAGTTGAGGTCAACTCTTTAGAAGCCCGGGGGGATGTCACCAATTGGCCGACCATTTGGTCCATTCCCACATTTTTGCGTCTCGTTCACCTGAGGCCAGGCCGGTGTCTCATGTGAAGAGGCCAGTATTTTGCTGACATGGACGGGAGCCAGACTGGTGCCACCCGTGTGTTAGCAGGATGGTGTCGTATGGACGGGAGCCAGATCAGTGCCACCCGTGTATGACCTGGACTGTGTTCGATCCATGGGACTGTCACGCCATGGAAGAGCCAGTATTCGTGCCGTGTTTTACCTATGGGACTGTCACACCTAGGGAAACTCGTGCCTGGAACTGTGTCTTACCTATGTTTTATGTCGTGCCAGTTTTGTGCCGACAGATATTTTGTACATGTTCCATGAACGGGAGATATGTCCATGTTACTTTTGCACATGCACACATATTTTGCATGCTTGAAACTGTTTTCGCATGACATGTATTCGTGTGTTTGCCTGCCTGACGTGTTACTTACTGAGCGGGGACGCCTGCCAGTGAGTCGTGAAGTGTGCCCTGTATTCTGACAAGTTTCAGTGCATGTGAACAGGTGGTAAGTATATCGTACATGTTGTTTTAATATTTAAAATTCTAACCCTTTGATTTATAAGGTTAGGGGATTCACACTTATTTAAAAGTGGGCACCCCCTTTGGGCACCCACTTTGGGGCCAAGGTGGGGAGCCTCACTTTTAAGTGAGTGTGGGGGTGGGTGTCACCAACCCCCACTAATTCCCCACATGCAAGCTAAGGTTATCTCCACATTAATTTTATTAAAAAAGTTTACCCTTCAAGCGTAAGGATGCATCGCATCACCTTGGCGTTGAGCATCCATCGCCTCTTCCTGGCGGCTGGAGTTCACCGTGTTGCTGCTGTACGGCTGCTCTCCCACACTTGCAATAGGCGCATGCTCTCAAGAGGGGCCATCTCTTCTTCTGGTCATAACCCGGCTGCTGTATACTGCAGCCAGGATACTACAGCTGCATAAGAGGCGGCTGCCCCTCCATAGGCTGGCTGCAACTGCCCCTCCTGTACGGTGGACTCTACTGCTGGCTGCGCCTCCATCCCTACAGGCGGCTGATTCTGAAACTGGCTGCTGCAGGCGGCTGCCTTCACTTTCCACAGGCTGCGCTGCCCTCTGTGCGCTGGTGTTACCTTACTGCTGCGCATGCTCCTCTGGCGGCTGTCTTCCATCTACAGGCGGCTGTGCACAGCATCATTACTTGCAGGCGGCTGTGCACTCCATCTCCAGTGGGCTGCTCGTTCTCTCCACAGGCGGCTACGCCTCCTCCTCCACAGCAGGCGGCTGTGTTCTGCACAGAGATGGTTGTTTTCTCCTCTGCAAGCGGTTGTGCCTCCTTTACATAGGCGGCATCTCCTTTCATCATAGGGAGGCTGTTTCTTCTTCACAAATACCTCGGGTATTGGACTTCCTCCTGTCAACCTTCAACAAGTAAGTGATTTTCAGATTTGAGTAAAGCATTTAATGTTTAAATCTGGTAAAAGAATCGTCCCGCTCGGCCTACACCCGTTCGGTGCCGGGTTGTCCAAGCTATATGGGCGAACCTCGGTCCAAAGGTGCTGAGATCGGGAGAGCCAGGCGTTAGTACGAGAGCGCCTGTCTGTGCGTGGTCTCGGAACACCAGTGTGGTGCTCTCCGCGGAGTCCAGTGAAAGCACAGGACCGTAGTGATTGGACCACTCTAGTGGTCAATCTGCTTCGAGTTTCTACATCGAAATTCGAGCTATTTGTTTAGTACTGTTTTCATATGTGCATGGACATGATCTGGTTCTCAGAACCCATGGAGCATTGTATTCTTTAAATACTCCCAATAAATATATCATATATTGAGGGGGGGGTCGGCCCGTTCCGGCCCCAGTGCTGGTGTCCATCTTTCCATTTCTGTTCATTTATTTTTCAAGTTGTTTTAAGTTGTCCATTTCATATTTGTGGTTTTAAAAGTTGTGCTATTAAACGTGTAGGTGTCCAACTGAGTCTTTCCCACTTGACGGGATCGGTTTCAGGATGTGTAGAGATTGAGTGCTGTAAATGTGGGTTTGCTAGATTGAAGTCCCAATAGGAGAGAAATTCCTTACTTGTTCACCCATCATGAAAAACGGGATATGTCTATGTGGTTGAAAGCTCGTCTTATGAGTTGAAGGTTACTGGGTTGTAAGAACTTGTGGAAAAAACTATGACTACTTCTGCCAATAGCTTCTCGGTAACCTCTCACCTCACCTTCTGTACAACCTTCTGCCCAACCTTTCGCTAACATCTCACAAAAGATACATCAAAGAAGTAAACCACCAAAAGAGTCCCCTGAGCAAAGTAACGTTTGTCATCTTAGATTAGAAACTGAAGAATCAAGTGGATGAGGAAGTAAGACTAGCTAGATTTGTGGTTTGGATCCCATCCTCTCTCTCTCATAACAGCATCTACAGTGTTACATCACCTTTATCTACATGATCTCCCTAAGTGCGGGTAGGTGAATAGGGAGTCTAGAGGGCTAGGCTAGTGGATGGGATGGTCAATGAGAAGAGGCATTGATTAGAGTGTAAATAAGTAAATGCCCCAAGATCTTAGGCAGGCATTAGCAATGTGGTAGCCACTCGGCAAGGGAGACTTGGTCTAGCATGAGATTGGGAGCCCAATTGGGAATCACCAAAAGAGAACTTGAGGATAGAAGGAACCGTACGCAAGGACTGGTGAAGGCTCGGAGGTGAATTGAAGGGAGCCCTTGTTCGATCTGTGAAATGTTTTGTAAGCATATTGAAGAATCAAGCAATTAGGGTTTAATGAATGCATAAATTGAACCATAGGACTGAGAATATAAATAGGAGATGAACCTCTAGAGAACCCTACCTGCACAACATCTGCAAGAATTTCCAATTCTACATCGACATCTTTTTTTCCAGCTGGTTTGCAGCGTCACCTGCTTTTGTGTTTATTTCAGGCCAATTAACCTTCAATTGGCCTTATATTTACTCTGCCCAATGCCCTTTCCTGTAGCTGGTTGTTAAGCGGAGCATGTTGCCCATCATCCCTTATATGCCCTTCGCTATCCACACTCAGTTGCTTAAAGCAAGATGTTAAAGAAGCACTACGCGAACACACAAGTAGGTGTGAATGTGAACATCTGTTTTCAAATAGCTGAATTGGCATGCACTATTTTTGCAACGAGCCTGCAAAAGCCAAGAAGACCGTCCCACTATCTGAAAAGCGGGATTGCAGATGGAAGAAACTACCCCGCAGCAAAACAAGAACACTGATCAATCTAGCCTGAAATTTTTTAGAACGTAATTTTCAACATTTCCTTCTATTTCTTTTTTAATATAATGGCTTCTACCAGGGAGAGGAAAATGGGTCTGCATCGGTTAGGAGAACTTGGAAAGAGAGAGATACGAAACTCAGAATGCTGAAAGAAGAGAAGAGAGAGGGAGAACTTGGAAAGAGAGAGATACGAAACTTAGAATTGTGAAAGAAGAGGAGAGAGGGTAAAGGAATAAGGGAGGAAGAGGAAGGGGAGTTGGGGCATGAAGTATTGGGATAACAGGCTGAGGAGATAGAGGTTATGAATACACCATCCATTATCCTCAAGAACTCCAGGTTGATAGACTGCTCTAGGTATCTGTGGCTGGACATTCAAAGCTGTGCACACACATGCAACGCGCTTGCCCTTTCAACTAAAAAGCCTCACTTATTGCATGAATTAATTGGTGGAATGACAAAGACATATGAAGGATTCTCCTATGCCAAACTTCCAGGCCTAAAGTTATTGCGGATGCACAAATGTAGAATCTATTAATGGACAAACAGAGACCTTACCTTTCTCCTCATGAGAAAGTGGCTGAAGTGTTTTCCTTGGAAAATGAGGCTTATAAGTAGTGGCTTAGTTCGGAGGCAGCAGGGCGGGAAAGGGAGAAAAGGGAGGGGGGGGGGGGTGTCAACCAAGCCATGTAGAAAGAATTCTTGCCTGAGAATGAGCAAGATCATGCTTTGACAACCCATCTAGGATAAATGTAAGGGAAATATTCTCTTAATCAATACAATCATTCATACTCAAAATCTTGGGGTCAACTAAGAAAGACTATTACATGAAAGAAACTTCCTGCATATTATTTAAGCGCATGTATTAAAGATAGCCGTGCATGGACTCGTGAAATTTACTTCATTGGCAAACCCAAGTTTATGTTATTGTCTCTTACGCCGGGTTTTTTTGGTGAGTTTGTTGATTGGAAAGAGGGAAAGGAGGGGCACCGGAGGGGGGGGTGGGGGGTGCACTGCAAGTTTTTGGCTTCTTTGTGCAAGGTTAGATCACAAACTCAACACAAAGCTTTCACTTACTTCATGAAAGGAATTTCTGAAAGAGGACAGAGTACTCCAACAATAGTGGCAAGCCCAAATCCCCACCAAGTTCCATCGAACAGAACCCAATTTAGTTCTGCTAATGCAAAAAGAACATAGGCCTCTATGTTATAAGGAGTCCCAGCTTTATACATTTCTGCACTAAGCTCCAGGATGATGATCAAAAAGCTGCAACAAACCACAAACAAACAAGCTCATTTCATGGTTTGATCTTCTGAAGCTTCATGAGCAACAAAAAAACCGATAGCTACAGCAAACCATTGCTAACCAGAGGGCCAACACAAGAAGTGTTAAGAGTGAAGAAATTTCCTAGACAACAGAATTATCCTTGAATACAAAGGAGCTAGACTTCAAATTCAAAAGTATCATTACTATAGCATAAAGTCGCCAAATGGCCATGAAGCCACATCGTAAAGCAGCTTGCTACAATTTAAGTAGCGTGGATCTTTTCACATTCCAGAGTGTAATGCAATTTGTTTGGTGATGTAGTTAGACCTCTCTGGCTCTAATTCTTTGTTATGGCTACTTGTGCTTTAAGATGAAGCTGTTGCAATCGTTACAAAAGTGTCTTATTTTAATTTCTTAAGCTTAGGACTTGTAGTACTGTTGTTCAACTTTAGGTTCATGATTATGATATTCTTCCGTCTAATATTATTAACAAGTATCACATGCATCACCCCTGGCACATTTGTAACAGATGCATGAAGATATAACTAAAGGCTATGGGCTAGATACGTGAGATGGAAAAAGGCCCCATATGTGAGCCTGATAACAAAGAGGAAACATGATCAACGAGGGTGAAATAGCAGCAGCCCAAGCACGTCAGTAAAAAAGACCACAAACCCTTATTTCAGCCACATGGGCAGGCAAACATCCAGAAAGGGAGCAGCCAGCCACCACAGGTAAGCACAGCGTGCTCTACTCGCACCACCCAAAAATTGGCAAACAGACCACAAAATAATTCAATTGCTATAGGCCTCCACTTGGTGGTCTATAAAGAAATCCTCTCCCCCATCGTTTGAGCAGCAATGCAGGGGACAATGCAACACACTCCAGTCTGCTAGACGAGAGAGGCAGGATCTATTTTTCAGGCCAACAAGTGGAAGGCCTACTTGTAGTTTACAGTGTTCTCTATTATTTGCATTTGTTATCAGACAACTTGGTTTGTGTTGTTTTGTGTTGTTTTCAACCCCTGAAAGCCAATCCACCCATAAGAAGCAACTTGTTGGACACCAGCGGCAAATGCACATTCTATTGCAACAGATTCGAACGTCTAGCTGTGAAGTCCACAATGTCAAAATTCCCAAACAACTGTTCCTTATGCCTAGCAGGTTGTTCTACCAGTGCAAGAAATCTCTGCTATTCATGTCCTGTTAACACTGCTTGAAAAAAGGCCTTGCATAGTCTGCCCAATTGCTTTCGATTGCTACCGACGCAGGCCAATTGCTTTGAATTGCTGCCCAATTGTTCAATCGTTGCCAATTGCACGGAATTGAAGCCCACTTGTCCAATTTCCGCAAATTGCAGCTCAACTGCTCCCAATTGTTTCCCAATCATCCAATTGCTCCCCAATTGCAGCTCAACTGCTCCCAATTGTTACCCATGTAGCCTGATTGCTACCCAATAGCTCCACACCCAGCCCGATTTCTGTCCAATGGTTTCCCACACAACTCAATTGCTACAGTACAGCCCTGTGCTTCGATTTGTTTATATGGGTTATGGGTTGCTTTTTACAATTGCTTTTACATCATCTTTAGGCTCTATTCACACTTCTCATTTGCAAAAGCAATTTGTGAGCATAGACAAGATCAGATTTATGCCCACACACGCATCTTTAGGCATCTCCGAAACCCACAAACATTCATCACGCGCAAAAATTTATCCAACGATAATACTCGTGCACGGACCTGGCACCGGCAGGAGAAAATTTGTTAGTGACAACAATCCTAAAAGTTCTACTGCTATTGTTGTGGTCACTGAACATACAAACCCCACAACTACTAATCTAGCTCTTGCCCTGCCTTGGGATCACCACACAGAGCATGTGGGTCCTTTCGTACAACCTCTTGTATATGCTTCCGTACAACTCTGCACCTTCTCCATGGCCCTTCTATGCAGTGCAACGCATACATGTTGCCCCTCCAATAGCAAACGGCCTTATTTATTTTACCAGGTCCTTTTCCCCAATGCTTTTCCAAAGTATTTTTCCCCAAATCATTAATTTGGTCATTTCTTCTTCTTTTAACTTAGGGGTACCTTTGAAATTAAGGTTAGGAGTATAACAATAACAAGTGAAGCAATAACAAGTGAAGCTGGTAAGTGATTGAACTCTTGAGGAGGGGTCTCAAGTTTGATCCCCACTTGCCACAGCCATGGACACCAGGTCATATTTCGCCCTCTCAATCGAGCTTGGAGAGGGACTTCACCGATTGATTATTAGCACAATCTCTGATTGGAATAAATAATAAATAATTAAAACATGAGATAAATACATCACGATAATTAAAGCATATGGTAAAGGATAATTTTTCTTTAGTATTAAACTTTATACCGATTTTCCATGTAGAAATTCCTGAGTGATTGCATCTCGTGACATCTCCCCCTGATTTCTAAGCAACTAACAAGGTTCTAGATACTTGGAAGAAACAGGTACCTTATTTTTTGGATCCCATAACTAGAATCCTCTAGACCACTTAAGGACAGACCTAGTTCAGAAAAAAAAAAAAAAACCTATCATTCCAGTTTGAGTTGGAGCTCCTACTGCCCCCTAGCAGCCCCACCCTCCCCCCAATCTAGCCTCTCCTAGGAGCTCCTTCCTACTATGCACAAACCCCCGCCAACCCCCATCCCTTTTCCCCTAGTACGTGCACCTCGCTCTTGCAACCCCCACCTGCCGTTTTGTTCTTTCACCCTCCTCTCTTCGCACACCCTTCCCTACCTCCGCCCGTCCCTCCTCCTAGGCCTTCGCCATTGCCTATGCTCTCTCCCCCCTCCCCCCCCCCCCCTCCTCCTCTTCTCACCATCCCCCTTTTTAAGCCTCTTGTTGGATGTGAAAGGAGATGCATTTCACAGACTCACAAACAAAACACGCACACCAGCTCAAAGAGCAATAGAGACGACGCAATAGCTGGAAGTACACAATGATTATGAGCGAGTGGAGTACATCGTACTAGTAGCCCTAGTACTAGGGCTGGCATGGCTGACACACTAAGAGTAGGTTCTCACGGGGAAAAAACCCCTACCAGCACAGGGTAAAAAGTGCCCATGATTAGAGCTTGTTTACACCTGAACTTCCCGGAGGCAGAAGGCTAACAAATCCCCTTGAAGTGAATGGCGTGAAAGGATACAAGGTCACGGGTGTAGCAGACTACCCTAGTAGAGGTAATAAGTACAGAGCTTGTCGGAAAGCTTCAAACTTCTCCCTGGAAAGAGGCTTGGTAAATCCATCTGCCACATTGGCCTGTGTAGGCACGTAAATCAAGGCTCTCTCCCCTACACGGAGCCGTTCCCTAACATAGTGATAATGCACCTCAATGTGCTTCGTCCGCGCATGGAAAACTGGATTCCGTGTGACTACTAATGCACTTTGTGACTGTCAATGAAAATGGTAGTAGCACACAGTTGTCCAATACCAAGATTAGCCAAGAGACGGCGAAGCCATAAACACTCCACAATAGCTGTGAAGGCTACCCTGTATTCAACTTCACAACTTGATGTGGCCACTCTCGGCTGCTTCTTATTGAGCCATGAGATGCATGAGCTGCCAAGAAGGAAACAGTAACCACTAGTTTACACTCTTGTGTCAGAACACTGTCAGTGTAGGCGGACAAGCATAAAGAAGACACACTGATGTAAAACAACACAAAGTGCTAAGTGCCTTGAAGGTAGCAAAAGACACGCTTCACTGCTTGCCAATGCCGAGTGCCGAGACAATGCATGAATCTGCTAAATTGTGACACTGCATACTGAATGTCTAGAAGGGTAGTGCATAGATATATAAGGCATCCGACAACTTGTTGATAGGAGGGCTCAAAGAGTCCTCAATTGACAGGCAGAGACCGGGTTCCACAGGAGTAGAAACAGGTTTGCAATCTATCATTTGGAACCGTTTCAAGAGCTGCGCAGTGTATCTTCTCTAAGATAACATGATGTCCCCCTCGGTCGGAACAAACTGGATACCCAAATAATAATGCAAAAGACCCAGGTCAGAAACATCAAATGCATGCTGTAGATCATGAAAGCTGCTATCTGCCCCTTGTCGGGGCCAGTCACAAGCAAATCATCCACATAAAGATTCAAGATTATGAGATTATCCCCTTGCTTGCGGACATAGAGAGTGCTCTCCGTAGGGCTATTCTGAAACAAGCAAGAGAGCAAGTATGCATGTATCTTCTGATACCAAGCATGAGGAGCATGTTTAAGGCCATATAGTGCTTTGCACAATCTGCATAGCTGATGCTCTGCACCCTGCTGAAGCAAGTTGTGTGACATAAACCTCTTCCTGCAAATCACCATTCAGAAATGCAATTTTGACATCCAAATGATGCACATTCCAACCTTTATGCGCAGCCAATGCAACCAGAGTTCGTATGGTCGTCATACATGATGTAGGTGCAAAGGTCTCATCATAGTCAATGCCTTCTCTCTGGGCATAGCCCCTGGTGTTTAAATGAGCCTTATACCGATCAACGGAGCCGTCAGGCTTCGCTTCAGCATATACACCCACTTGGTGCCTATAGCACATTTGCCGCGGCAGGCCAGATCACATAACTCACATGTAGCATTTCTGGCAATGGAGTCCAACTCCGAACGCATGGCTAAAACCCAATTGTCATCCTCCAATGCATCAAAGTGAGAAAGCGGTTCCTCATTCCGTGCGGTAGCAACAAGGGCTGTGTCTACAAAATTAGATGCATGTCTAGAGGTAGCTCGTGTCCCGTCCTAGCAAAGGTGTAGGGACCTTGCTGTCACGCAAGGTAGCACGGGGCCAACGAGGAATCCCCTGAGAATCACGAACAGCTGCCTCCTCTTCAATTAATGCATCACCCAAGGCATCTCGATTAAAGGGTTGCTGATCCGGAGCAATAGGGGAACTCTCGAACTACTGAATCTGCTGATGGTTGGCAGCATCAGTAGGCTCAGTCGGAGCCAAGTCGGGCTCAATGTAGTCAGCACCAGTACCAAATAAAGCCAGCAATGTATCAAACACATCCGGGCCATCAACGGATGGTTGTAGCCGACACGAAAGCATAGGTTGAGATGCATATTCATCAAAGATGACATCTAAAGATACAATTAGCTTCCAACTGGACGGAACATGTAGCCGATATCCCTTGCTCTCAATGCTATACCACACAAAGATACATTTCAATGCCTTGGCTTCAAGCTTATGTCTATGTTGTGCTCGTACATGCACATAAGCCAGACATCCAAAAACGTGCATATGAGTTATGAGTGGGACTCTGCCATTCCAAGCTTCATAAGCTATCATAGATTTCAAGGCTTTAATCGGATTGCAATTCAGCACATAATTAGCACACATGACCACTTCAAGCCAAAATCTAGAAGACAGATCCTTGCTTTTGAGCATACATTTGGCCATTTCCATGAGTGTCCAATTCCGGCGTTCAGCCACACCATTTTGTTGTGGCATATAACGAGTTGTTCACTAATGAGAAATGTCACGAGACTGCATGAAAGTTGTAAACTCGTTTGACAAATTCCCCCCCCCCCCCCCCCCCCCCCCGCGATCGGTACACAATGTCAGCAGCTTATGATTGCAAGCGTTTTCAGCAAGAGGAAGAAACTACAGAAAGCTGAAAAGGCATCCGACTTGATCTTCAGACCATACACCCAACAAAAGCATGTGTAGTCGTCAATGAAAGTCATGAAGTACAGATGTCCGCGCCGACAGATGGAGCTCACAAAGGACCACAGAGATCACTCTGCACAAGCTGCAATGGGCGGATAGCACGCACAATGCCATCTTTCGGAAAGGACTGACGATGCGTCTTTCCCAGTGTACATCCCTCGCATACATGCTTGTGGGGGAGTTACATAGGCGGCAACTCATGAACTATAGCCTGACGTTGTAACCGCATAAGAGATGGGAAATTCAAGTGACCAAACTGAGCATGCCATAGCTCAATGTCACGCATGATCTGTGGCGTGGAAGCAATCAATGCATCAACATGAGGATCAGTACTCTTGTCATACATGTCAAGCCTGTATAGGCCATTGCGCAATGTACCAGACACAACAAAAGCGCATCAGAATCGGTTTTGTCATGAATGAAACAGTAATGATAAAAAAAAACTGAATTTTCAAACTAGCTTTGGCAAGTGCTAAGACAGAAATGAGATTCTTGTGGCTGCCAGGTACATACAAGGTGTTAGCAAGAGTATATGTATCCCCAGAACATGATCTTAATTCCACATTGCCAATGCTTTTGATGGTATAGGATGCATTGTTAGCACACAACACTGTACCACCTAACGGAGCATCTCTCAAGGTAGCAAACAGCTTCTTACATGAAATAATGTGCTTAGTGGCACCGAAATGCAAGGATAGATAAGAGGTAGGCAGAGCATTGCATGTGACTGCCAGTGCATAGCCATTATGTGCAAAATTTGATTCCTTTGCATTGTCACTTGTAGTGCCAGCAAGACCTTGCTGCTTCTTCTTCTCTCCTTCTGCTTATCGAAGTCCTCAAGAACATGACCAGGTTTCCGGCAGTAGTTGCATCTCTTCTTCTTCTCTGTTGGCTCCTCTTTGGGCTTAGGAGGATCTAAATGGGCTTGTGCTTTGCCCTTAGTCTTAGCATGAGCGGGATCCCCAGATTTACCTTTGCCATGATGGGAGACAGCAAAATCTTGATTGGAAGCAAGCATATTGTTCCAATTGGTACGAGACGGCTCTTCTTGTAATAGGAGGGCCACCAACTCATCAAAAGTATACAAATCCGTATTCCTCTTTGTCAAGAAACGGAGAGTGGTAGAAAATCCCTCATATGATTCAGGAAGGCCATTGAGAACTTAGAGACTAGAGAACTGACAGGAATAACCTCATCAATATTGATCAACTGCTCTCTTAGATCCTTGACACAGGTCAGAAATGCATCCAAGTCAAGCTTTTTCTGGAGATAGGCAACTCGGGCTTCATTGCGGATCTGATAGAGAGAGGCAAGGACATCCCATGCACTCTTAGAGGAACTACATGAATGGATGTGAGGAATGACTTGCCGTTTGCAAGAGAAACCAATCAAGGCATGCGCATGTGCATCTTTGGCATCCCATCCGAGTTGTTCCAGTATAGGAGGAACAGGTGTAGGCTGTACACACCACCACTAGAACTAGAATCACTGGTTCCAACAGCGGATCCACTAGACGTGCTGATAGCAGATGCGAGTTTGGCAAGCCAGCGGTCAACACCAAATGCATACACCCACAGGTTCTTTGCCACCAGAACATGCCACATCACATATGTCCACATGGGATAGTTGGTTCCATCCAACTTGTCCTCAACCGACAGCATGCCGAACATCTCACTAGTGTTTCCGAACTTTTGGCAAAGGAATATGCAAACTGAAGTATATCTGACAGAGGGAGTACCTGCAACAACAAGTGATTCAAAATACTTCAAATGTCTGCTCAGTGCATGGGCAAACTTACTAGATTAGCAATCTGCAGGTTGGAAGCTGCAGCCAGAGTCATTTGATGCAAAATCAACAGGTCCGAGACGACAGATGGAATCGGCAGATGCGGAAGCTGCACGTGGTAGGGAACAAGAACACAATCTGCAGTGCGGGATCAACACACGGAATCTGCAAGTCAGAAGCAAAGGCTTACGCAGAGTCAACAAGTCGGAGGCTACAAGGCTGACGCAGAGTCAGCAAGTCGAAGGCTACAAGTTGGAGTCTACTAACAGGGAAGCAACAAGTCCACGGCTGACGTGGAGACAGCAGGTCCGATGTGACGTGGAGACGGCAAATCCGAAGCTGACGTGGAAACAGCAGGTCCGATATTGACGTGGAGACAACAAGTCTGACGTTGATGCCCATGCTGACAGCATGTCTGAAGTTGACGTGGAAACAACAGGTCCAATGCTGACATGAAATCGGCACATCAAATGCCAAACGCCGATAGTCATAGGTAGACTGCCGAATACTAAAGGCATAGCTGACTGCTGAAGGGAGGAAGCCGAAGACTAAAAACGGACTATTGAATGTAGAGAGCCAAACGTTGAATGCGGAGTGCAAAGCGTTGAATGTTGAAAGCCGAAAGCCAAGCGCTGAAGGCGGAGAGCTAAGCACTGAATGTCGAAGGCCGAAAGCCACACGCTAAATGCAGAAAGCGAAGGGCTGAACTGCGGACTAGGCAAAACTAACTGACGCAGCTAAAGGAGCTAACCAAGAAAAATCAATTGACGCAAAAGTCCAATGCCAAAGTGTATGCTGAAAAGCTGACTAGTCAAAGCCGACGGACGCAAAAGTCCAATGCCAAAAGAAAGCTGAATGACTGAACCGCAGCAGCAACAATAGAACCAGCTGAAGAACTCTGATGAAAGCTAGCTGTAGTGCTAGTGTGGAGGTGAGCCTAGAATGTACAACAACATTAACAAAAATGACGCCAATGTACAATAGAAGGTAAAAACCCTAGATCTGAGTCTGTGCAAGAGCGCAAATTGGATGAGCGGCGGCATGAATTAAATACACCAGAAAAGTACAGAAAGGGGACAGAAACCTAGATCTCATAAAAAGATAGCAATCTTACCCGAGATGTATAGTGGTGCAGCTTAATGAGCCGCGACATTGATTGGCGGCGAGGAGCTATTGCCTATGAAGCCAAGCTCTAAAACCAAGGCATTGTATTCAAGACAACCTGGCTCTGATACCAATGTTGGATGTGCAAGGAGATGCACTGCACAGACTCAAAGACAAAACACGCACACGAGCTCAGAGAGCAACAGAGACGACACGACAGAAAGCTGGAAGTACACAATGAGTATGAGCGAGTGGAGTACATCGTACTAGTAGCCCTAGCACTAGGGCTGATGTGGCTAACACACTAAGAGTGTTCTAACGGGGGAAAAACCCCTGTCAACACAGGATAAAAAGTGCCCATGACTAGAGCCTGTTCACACCTAAACTTCCCGGAGGCAGAAGGCTACCACCTCTTTCACCTTCATGCCTCCTTTGCCATTTACCTTCTCAATGGATAGTCTTTTGCTCATTCATGCTTGGCTGGTTGTCTTTGGCCTTCTCCCTCAAGAGGACTGCATGGCAACCGCTCAGTCCATCTTGTCAAAGGCCAACCCCAGCTGTCAACTCTCCAAAGCGGACCTCCAGCTCCTCCCTTCCTTTGTAGCTTCCCTGGAGGCCACAACCCTTGTGTGCACGTTCGTTGACAGCAAGCTGCCCCACAGACAAATATGGGACCTCCTACAAGCAACCCTAGTAAGCATGGGTGTATCAAACGTATCCAGTTTATTGACAATGGATATATCATGATTGAGTTTGACACGGCCACCCTAACAGCCAAGAACTTGAAGTTGAGCTTGTTTGGAATACAAGGCCCCCAGGTATACTTCCCAAGTGGAAACACAGGTTTTCTCTGGACTGAGATGAGCTACAGGATTCCAGGTCACGGTTTTCTTCCCGACCTCCCAAAGGAGTATCATGCTCTTCTCCCAATGATCGGGTGCTTTTTGGATCACATTCTTGAGTCCCCCTCCCCCACATGGCGGTAGAGCTGCCGCCGTGAGAGCAGCAAGGCTTCCGACCCTTTGTGTCCTCTCCAGAGAACCTCCCTCGACACGTCGTACCCATTTCTTGCAGCAAGTTGAGTTCTCAAGATTGTCCGAATAGTGCTTTGTCTACCGCGGCAAGGATCATCTAACCCGAGCATGTCTCATTGGCACTCGAGGGAGGAACACCCACCCCAAGCCCAAGGCAGCAGAGGCTCTAAAGCTTTGCCAATCCACGATGCCCAACGCCAGCCACCGCCTCCTCACCGGCAACATACAAACCCCTCCCAACCACTGCATCCGACCTGCTCCAGCGAGTGGTGACCCGCCCCCAGTAGGACCAAAAATAGCACACGCTCAAAAAGCAAGAATGGAAGGCTCCCCACTAGCGTGCACACCGCCGACGTGGTGGGTGCTACATTCCCAAGGGCACATTAAATTTCTAAAATACATGAAAATGTTGTAATCGCCTAATTTTCAAGGAGACGTATATAAAAAAGTGTCTTTAGTGCCAGTAAGGTGATAGCCCAAGCGGTGAAGGTGTTTGCGTAGGACCAGGAGGTCCTAGGTTCAAAACCCCACAAGGTGCTTATGGGCGGATAAAAAGCGCGTACTATGGGAGGATCTTTGGGCCTAAGGCTGGGGGGGAGGGGGAGGGAGGGGGGTGTTTAGTTCATAGAAGGTACATGCCAATGGCCTAGATACATTTCAAAAAAAATTTAAAATCGAAATTTTTATGCAAATAATGTCCAAATAATGACCATGGAAGACTGTTTTTAAAACATTTTTGGCACTTGATGTTTTTTTCAACCAATATCTTGTGTTGAGATTACTTCCCTAGTAGGGATTTCTTTGAAACAAAATACTTAAAGAGAAATGAAAGCAGCTTTTTTCCAAGAAAAGATCCTTCCATTAGTTACCAAAAATGCAGCTGAATTGGCTAAGTACATGACGCAGTCTCAATCATGGGAGTCGAGAAAAACAACAGGGAACAAAGAGGGGCTCTTCCTCATTAGCTGGCCGCTCTCGGAGGAAGGCTATCTCATACAATGGGGGGGAGGGGAAACAGCCAACAAGTCGCCTGTAATGCCAAGTAACCTCGTTGTCTCTCACCCTGAGGAAAGGACCACTACAAATCTACAGAAAAGCCTCTCAACTACGCTTAGAGCCGCCTCGAAGCTTCTCCTATTGGCCACAGAGGGTGTGAATGATGTCCATCCATATGCTCCTGATGGACTCAACAGGTGGGCATGGTAGTGCCCTCTAAGGCCTCTCGCTGCAGCAAGCACACCAAATGTCCGTCCATATGCTCCCGATGGACTCAGCAGGTGGCATGGTAGTGCCCTCTATGGCCTCTCGCTCTACAACAAGCTTCTCCTATTGGCCACGGAGCGTGTGAATGATGTCCGTCCATATGCTCCTAATGGACTCAGCGGGTGGCATGGTAGTGCCCTTTATGGCCTTTTGCTTCAGCAAGCACGCCAAATGTGCCATGCCACTATACAATTGATGATCTCCTACAGCCCCCCTACGCCTAGCTCCTTCCTTGCGCCCCCCATCACCTAGCCCTATACACCCTCCTGTGGCACCCTCTTTGACCTACACGCAACTCTTTCAGCTTCCGCCCCTCCACTTCCACCAATGCTACAGCCCGCCCTTTCGCCCAACTGAGCCTTGTCTGCCCCGCCTTCTCCTTCGCTGGTTAACTAGCCACACTTTCCCCTTGCACCCTCCATGTAGTTATGTTTTTTTCGTGCGTGCCTTTTCTCCGCGCTCCCCGATCCTCTTTAGCCCTCCAACTTCCATCGCCCATCATTCTCCAAGCAAGTATTTAGTTTCCAGGTTATTCTTCATCGACAAGAGTAGGCGCTTTTGGTCTTCACCTTCTAGGACTCCATGGCAACCACTCCATCTACCCCACCAAACCTTGCCTATTTCAGAGGCGGACCTCCAACTCTCTTTCTTTTACTAGCCTTAAGCCCAAGATCCTCCTGTAGGTACTGTTTTTCACCCCCATAGGTGATGAGCACCTTGGGGGGTTTTGAACCCAGGACCTCCTGGTCCTAGGAAAACACCTTCACCACTTGGTCGATCATCACCTCATTGGCAACACCTCCAGCACTTAGTTTCAGCAATATCCTCCCTTGCGGCCTCTTCATTGGTTTGCAAGATTGTAGGGAGCCACCTAGCACGCTAACAAATTCGGGATTTGCAACCCTCATTGGCGAGCCTGGCATCCATTTTCTTGGGCTTGGCTACTCTCATGTAAAGTTTGATTCACCCACACACTAGTCAAGGATAAATCACATGGCTCTAGTTTCACAGGCCAGCTATGGGATCCCATGGGTAAGGATAAACAAGGGATTTTAGGTCAGCCAAACAACAAAAAACAACAAATATCTTGGACTAAGAAAGCCCTTTCACATACCTAAAAAACACACAAAAATTTGACACACGCACGGAAACACACATTTGTGCTCTGTGGCACCACATTTATCATCAACCCACCCCCCCCCCCCACCCCCCCGATACCAACATGGCCTACTCATTTGGTGGCTCAGAGGTTGAATCATTACATAAAGCAAACTTTTCATCTCATGCCCCATAAAAGTTAGTTTCCAAAAATTAAGGTTTCCCAAAAATTAGGGCTTTTTGGAAATGATGCTTTAGGAGGCTGTAGCAACTCTCTAATGCTTGATATATACCTTTGATTTCGCAAAATGATGGGGGATTTAAGATTAATGCTTTGATTAAGCCAAATTTTTAAAAATTGATTAAAAACCCCAAATTTACTTCTTGATGTGCACTTCATGCTTCTTCTTTGTGTTGATTTGATGGAGATCGTTGGAGCAGACTTCCCCCTTTCTCGAGATGTGTGCTGTTGATGTGGGTGGGTATACCGGACTATTATGTTGCTCTTCAGCACGTTGAGGCTTTAATAAGCCTTATTAGGGGGGGGGGGGGGGGGGGGGGGGGGGGGGGGGTCTTTCCTTATTCATTTATTTATATGTAAATATATATTTACTCCAGAGTCGTCGTAGATATATATTTACATTTATATTTGCTAAGGCTCTAGAGTCTTTTGTAGTCCTTTTTGCCTTTCAAATCATCATCTGATTTCTGCAGAGCTTTTGCAATCTAGTACACAGGCCTCACCCTCTTTCTCAAGGGCTCTTTGGAAAGACTCAAATGCCTCCTCCTTGAGGAGGTCACCAACAACACCAATGGAGAGAGAGAGAGAGAGAGAGAGAGAGAGAGAGAGTTGTATTAACGTCTACAAAAGGCCAAAATGACCTATCAGACCAAAAGGTTACAACATGTCCATGAAATACATCATCATGGGTACTAAAAATAAAAAAACAAAGAAAGTAATAAGAGCTTAGATGTCAGATTTGATCCCAAAACACAAGTGTCCAGCTCTCATATCACCCTAAAATATCCCGCATAGGACGCTGCAACATGGCACCCCATGTAATAAAGCTGGGCCGGCAGGAGAAAGTCCTGTGATGGTGGGAGATGATGGCTCTGATCCTCCTGTAGTGACATGGGCATGGGCGGGGACCACGAGGTCGAGAGCGCCGGGCTCTACATACCTCAATGGCTTTGTCTAGTGTCACTCCTCTTGGCCGAGCTCCTACATCAGCCTAAAGATCAAGTGTAGTGGGTGAATCTGCCCTCGCCACTCTGGTCTGGAAGAAGTCGGTGAGAGCTCTCTGTACTGGTCCTCTAACAGGTACCGCTTGTCTAGGCCGCAAAAGGGACTCCCTTGTGTCTACGAAGCTCCAAGGAGAAATGCCCCAAGCCTCTTTGGTCAAAGAAATCCATGATCCTAGAAAGTGGTCCTAATCCATCTTGGAAGAGGCAGTGGAACCTCCCCCTAATCTCATAGTACATTGGGCATCTACATACATAGTGGGCCTCTGTCTCAGCCTCTGTGTGACAAAGCTAACATATCTTGTCCTCTGGTGCAGCTGCCCTTGGCCCATATTTGGTTGTCTCCACTCTCAACTGATGGGATGAGGTGTAGATCTGTCCAATTGCAAATCGCACCCCAAATGATAGATGTGTGTCCATGTAGCATGGGTGTGTGCCGAAGCCATCCTCTATCATGAGAAGAAAATGGTCCTTGTAAAAGGCCATCTTCCTCCCAAGGGGCTAGACGGGTGGGTGCCAAGTCCTCTTGAGTATCCAGTCTCACGATGTCTTTCCTGATGACCCTATTCAGCTCTATACGACTGAGAGCAAAGGAGGGCGCCTCTATGTTGTACTAGAACGGAGGGAGTGCCTCCATCTACATGCCATGCATACCAAACCAAGTGCTCACCTGGGCATACCAACACTGCGTGTCTCCGTCTAGTGCTAGCTGTCTCCAGAACTCTAGGGCGAGCCTGGGGTATCTATCTGGAGGGAGCTCCCATAATATGTGCCAGTATGTCACTGTCTAGAAAATAGCCTCTGTCACAATTGGTGCAGCCCCTATCTCCGCCCGCACAATCTCGTGTGGCACTGATGGCTTACTACTAATCATGCATGAGATCATTATCGCTAGCAGCCTCTCCATCGGCTTCCATCCATCACATACATCCTCCGTGTCTATCTCAGTTGGCTCCTCCCTCCATCTCCTCTTGTGGTATAAACTAGGACCCCAGATGAGAGCTCCATATAGTAGTGTGGGTGTGACTAGTGTGTCAAATTGCTAGAGATTCGTCCTTGGCTCCTGAAACTGTATCTCTGAGCACTATTTCTCAAGTGAGCCCAAAGCTGCATTGCCACGCATCAATCTGGTTTCGGATTCCATCCGCATAGAGAAACACGGTCCGGTAAAAGTGATTCCAAGGTATACATAAGAGGTCACATGCACCACTGGCTCCCCACTATATGTAAACTGTTGTGAAAATCTACCTATCCACTGTGGAGAGGTGTTAAAGATCATAACCTTGGTCTTCCCAAGGTTTACGATGAGGCCCCGATCCTCGCAAAAGGCCTGTAATGCATCCAAGTGTCTCTGCAACCCCTCTGGTGAGTCAGAAATGAGGATGATGTCTTCTTCATACAATAGAATGGGTATCAAAACTCCTGCCAAAAGTGCTCTTGGACCTCCGTGTCTATCTATGTAGTCATCAATGTAGAGTCCAAATAGAGTGGGAGATAAAAGGGACAGCCGTGTTTCACCCCGATAGTGCTATGTATGTCCTCTAATCCCCCCGCCCCTAGCGCCCGCACTTTGCCAATGACAAACTCATAGAGTGTGAGGATCACCCAAAGCATCTCTGTCGGTACTCCCATGTCCTAGAGTCTCCTCATCTATCTGGCCCGTGGGACTATGTCAAAAGCCTTGCGAAAATCCACAAAACAGCGGTATATCCGGTGCCCATGTGCTCTCCCCTCCTCAAAATGATACCCCATAATGTGAAGATGTGGTCCAGTATGGAGTGCCCTCTCCAAAAACCTGCCTGCCCTAGTGCTCTCGATCTCTGCTCCAAGATCGATCCATAAATCTTGGCCAATGTGTGAACAATCATAATAGTCATGTAGTTACTGGGATCCATGGGGTCACCTGCTTTCAGAATGGGCACAATGATATTAGTGTCCGGGGACGTGGTAAAGGGAGGTGGCGTATGCATGCCATATGTCGAGTGAGGTGATCGGGATCGGTGGGCAACGATCCTGGAAAAGCCTCCAGGCCTCCTAGTCCCGTCCCAAAAACAACGCGTACAACTCCTGCTCGAACAGACCTGCATCTGTTCATAGAGAGCCATTGCAATTCTAGACTGCAATCTTTAGTGTGGTCCCATAGGTCGCACACCATCATGGAGAGCGCCACTCGGTGATAATCACCCTCCCTTCTCTGTACACTGCCCACTTTCCTGCCTTATGCCCTTCCAGTATGTGGGGCATGCACTCCCTCTTGTGTGCCACCTAGGCTAGTGTAAAACATCCTCAAGGTTAGTCTTTTCCCCTTTTAATGTACGTCTTTTGGCGAGGAATGCATGCCTCGCCTCTACCCCCTCAAACTTGAGGATGAGTCCACGCTCCTTTGTGGTGTCTTTCCCCACCCTCCATGCCTCAACAAAGGGAGTTTCGGGAATCTCCAGCTTCTTGCATAGAGCTATGGCGTCTTCCTTCGGCGAAACCCCTTCCTTCCATCCCACCACTCGCACATTGAGTGCCCGGATCTTCCTTCTCCTCTTCTTCAAGCATGTCGTTGATGATATTCGAGATTGATGGTGAGTTTCGTTGCCTCTTGGCAACGTCAATCCAATTGCCCGCTTCTTTGACTTGTTGCTGCGTCTGTTCACCTCCTGTTGCATAGAGGTGTGCAGCCCCTGTAAGAGTTCATTGTCACCAGGAGGTGAAACTTTTTGCAGTTGTTTTCTTTATTTACATTTCTTTATAAATATATATATTTTTCTTTTCTTTCTCTTTGGTTGCTGTTGTTTTCCCCCGGGATCTCTTGGAAGGGCTTGGGCCATTGCAATGTCAGAATGGGTCAGCCAGTGGGACTTTGGACCAGTGGTTGGCTAAGCCTGAGAACTGCACTGAAAGATGAATGACAGTGTCCAGGACATGGCCACTGAATGAGGGCATAGGCCGGTTTACACTAGTAGTGGCTGCCACCGAAATGTGAATGTATCTTGAATTCTAAGCAAATTCTGAAGTGACCATAGTGGTCAAAGATGGTCAGGAGACCAGAAGGAATGCAGATGACATCATCCCTAAAATCTAGGGAACTGCTATTTTGGGCCGTTTCGGAATTGAAAAGTGTTCGCGTCAGTTTGTGCAAAATGTCAAGGGGACCAAAAGCTGGCAAAGGACTGTTGTGAGAATGTGAACCAGTCAGGAGATTTTTAGCTTGGAAGATTGCATGTGGAAAAGGCTTTAAAATGTGCCAAGTGTCAAATTTTTGTGCATTTTCCACACTAGGAAGAGGGAAGCGTGGGATTTTGGGCTGAATGAGGCTCATTTGCAGCCATTATGGTGGATTGTTGCAGGTTAAGAGCTATTGTGGTGCACTCCCTTGCCCTGCAACTCATGTACTGAGGGTTGAGCTTGCTCCCCACAGCCTCTCTCTCTCTCTCTCTCTCTCTCTCTCTCTCTCTTGGAGACTATGGTAATGCTCTCATCAGATAAAATCAGGTACAGCTGTGTGAATTTCATGCTTATATGCAGAGGCTAGTTGCCTCCTTGAACAGGAACCGGTGTAGTTAGTTCCTACACCAAAGCAGGGACGGAAGAGGGTAATAACCTCTTCAATACAACACTGTTTCAGCATTATTTAGGTGCTGTTTTTGGGCTGTTATGTTGCCCGGTTGATGCCAGAATGCAGTAGGACTTTGCTAAAGTCTTCCAGGACAGTACAAGGGTTAATTTGGGCTGAAAACAGAGCTGAAAACAGGTCTGTGCAGAAAATTACAGCAAGCTGAATTGTGATGTTTTGGACTCCATTGGGTAAGTCTGATGCGTATGAAAGTGAGCCTGTTAGTTGGGACTCATTCTGAGATGTTATGGAACAGTTTTAGTGCAGTTATGCTGGCAAATTTCTCCCAGAATTTGTAAAACTCAGCTAGTGCAAGTAGAGTGCTCTGTTGCACTCGTGCTTTGTATTTTTCCAACTTTTTAACAATAAAGAAATACCACAAGGGGCGCCGGACTTCGGGGCCAATGTGTTGTTGAGCGAGGGAGCGAGGATTCTGTGATTGTGTGTCTGAGTAAGTCCAGGTTATTTGTGAATGAATTACCGCTTTATGTGTCCATAGACCGGTTTTATTCATCCTGACCTACTCCAAGCTTCTTTTGCAGGCTTTCCAGTTTGTGTATCTCTTTCAGGACTGTCATGCATGTTTTAGCATGGGGGTCACTGATTTTCTGTGTATTCACCCATACAGTGCTGTATTTCCTCTCCTCCTCACCCCTAGTTCTTGTATCCGGAGACCACTCCATGTTGGAGAAGGGAGTGGAAATGCAGTATGCAGGTAAGAGAAAAATACTCACATTGGTAAGAGAGAGAGAGGAAAGAGAGAGACGGGGCCCAAGTGGGCTGCCTTGCTGCCTTGGGGGACTGAGCAAAGGGTGGGTGGGTATAGTGGAGCTGGAATAAAAAGAATGGTGACCAAAGGGTGGGCTGAGGTGCTGGGCGGAGGCAGGCAGAGAAAGGAGATGGAATGGCAGGCTGAGGTGCCGGACGGAGGCGGGCTGGGAAAGGAGATGGCGGGACAGGGTTGCGCACGCGCACGCGCGCGAGAGAGAGAGAGAGACACACACAGAGAGAGAGAGAGAGAGAGAGAGAGAGAGAGAGAGAGAGAGAGAGAGAGAGAGAGATACCTTCGCCTGTGCGCCTATGCGACCTTCGCCTGTGTATGCCTCTGCGAGCTGCTACCTGTGCGACCTTCGCCTATGCGCCTGTGTGCACCTGTGTGACCTGCACGCCTATGACTTGCGACCTACGACCTGTCAAGCTGCAACTTATCCGTAAGATGTGCGATCTGCTGTGCACCTGCATCCTCTGTCCTGTGACCCCGGTGATCTGCAGCATTTCCCGTCTTCCTCTTCCTTTCGTTTCTCTTCTCTGTACATCCCTTTCTAAGTGTGTGTGTGTGTGTGTGTGTGAGAGAGAGAGAGAGAGAGAGAGGGTCTGTGTACAATGTGAGAGAGAGAGAGAGAGAGAGAGAGAGAGAGAGAGAGACCAAAACGCGGATCGATCTATGAAGGTGCTGATTTAGGGTTTGCAACTACTGATTTAGGGTTTGCAGCTGCTGAATTAGGGTTTGCAGGTGCTGAATTAGGGTTTTTAGGTGCTGAATTAGGGTTTGAGAGAACGGGTTTTCTTTGCTTTTGTACATGGATTTGGATGACCTGGCTGCTGCTCTTGGTGGCATGGCTGCCAATAGCCTTAACATGGATCTTATTGAGGAGATGATCGAGAAGGATGTGGGTTATGCTTCAGATGCCTCGGAGCAACAAAAACGTCAAAGGCTTGATGTTGATGCAAGCTACACTCTGGTGAATGTTGGAGAGAATGCAGAGGAAAGTTCTCAGGTACCTTCTCCGGAGTTTGCACGTTTGCTGCAGATCACTGGTGAGCTTCTGCAAGAATATGTGAAGGCAAATAGCGTGCAAATGGCTGCAGTAGATAATGGTGGTGTGGCTGATGTATGCATGGAGACTCCTTTGTTGCTACAACAGCTAGCAAATTTTCATGATCGTGCTGCTATCTTCTTCTTTACTGGGCGTATTCCGTTGTTGCCTCGTCTTAGAGCATGGTTGGGCCGCTTGGTGTCGCCTGAGGCACTTGAGGAGATTTATGATGGTCCGAGAGGCTTTTATGAAATACTTTTTCGCACTTCGGAAGCCCGTAGGGCAGTCTTGGAGCAGGTGCCACTCTTTTTGGATGGGCAGTTGGTTCATGTGGTTCCGTGGAAGCCTATGGCAGAGTACCAAGATATGTTGCGCCAGGCTTGCCCAGTTTGGGTTGAAGTGAAACGATTCCCACCAATGTTTTGGCGTGTTTTACCAGGTCTCATGCGAGGTATCGGTGATGTCTTGGTGGTGCCTCGAATGACATCTAGAAACCGAAATCGTCTATGCATGTTGTGGGATACTGGGACACCTAGGCCGACACATTTGCGTGTCAATATGGCTGGGCTGCAACCTTTAATGTATGAATTGAGGTGGGATACATTTGCTGGCCACTGTTTCAAATGTGGTGAGATGGGCCACTTTGTCTCCGAATGTCCTAAGAAAGAACAAGTTGTTGCTACCAAGGATATCGTTGATGGACAGTTGCCCGTGGAAGATGAGCATGATGCTCCTTTACATGATGCCCAGCACATGGATGTACATGTGGATGTTCAGAATGAGGATGAGCAGCCATGGGTGGAAGTACGTGGTAAAAAGACACGATTTGTTGCCCCGCGGCGGGATTTCTCATATGCTGTTTGGCGGCGGCCTTTGCGTACTCATCAGGGGCCCTTACATACATATGCTCGTCACCCTTTGGGTTCAGGTGCCCACCAACAGACCAGGATTGAGAGGTCGGGAGGCCAACTTTCTCAAGGTACAGGGGCTCTTGGGGTGGATAGAGTAGAACGCTATCCTATTAGAAGTCACCTAACAAAAGAAGCACAACAACAAGTGCCTCTTGTGTTTGGTTCGAAGGGTGAGGTCATCTCGCCATGGGATGGTCATCTTGCCATGGGATGGTCATTACCCTTCGGCACGTGCTCCGGAACTCCAAGGGCAGTCTGAGATCACAAATACCATGTCTAAAAATGCAATGCTTCAAAAGGTTCGTGATTTGGCAGATTGTCCTGGGCCTAGTACACGGCCTTGTTGATTCCTTTTCTGGGAAGGCTTATGAAAATTGTACAATGGAATGTAAAGGGTATTTCTTCGCGCCAAAAGCAATTCAAGCTTTGGCGTACAACTTTTGTCATGGTTGGGATGTTTTGTGTGCAGTTGAACATAAGTAGCATAAGTTGGCTGGCAAAGCCTATGTATATAAGGGGTTTCATGTTTTCTACAGCGGACATCCTGCTTCGCAGTCAGGTGTTATGTTTGCCGTTCGTTCGCAGTTTCAGCCTTCTCTTGTGATTCAAGATGTTCATGGAAGATTTCTAGTGATACAGATTGTTTGGGATGATACGCCTTTATGGTTGTTAGGGGTGTATGCTCCAAATAATGCTCGTGCACGCCGTTTGCTGTGGAATGACTTGTGTGCTCTTTCAATCTCTCATCCTGGCTTTGTGATGGGAGACTTTAATATGTGTGTCTCCAGGGAGCAAGCCACGTCGCCTCATTCTGTAATGGATGGCCCGGACAGAATGGCGTGGGAAGCTTTTGCAGCAAGGTCACTAAAACAAGACATGTGGTCTTGGTTGCATCCAGATGAAAGGGGTTACACTTATGCCTCACAACAGTTTCAGGGCACTTATGCTAGATTGGATAGAATGTATATTTTACATCAAGATCTCTTTTTGCCAGAGGTTCTTACTATGATGGTTGATCAGCAACAGGTTTTCTCGAATCATTGGCCGCTTGTGTTTGAAATGGTCTATCATCCTGTGGATGCATATAAAGGCTTGTTGGGACGCTTGCCTTTGCGCTTAAATCACATTTTTTTGGAGCATGAAGTTTTTTATGTTTATATGCATCAGTTGATACGACAATTCTCCATAAGAGTGTCCATGGCTGATTATCATGCTTGGCCAGTGTTCCTTACCAACACTCGGAAATTAGCGCGGCATTATGGTCTTGCTAATGCCTCTATACAAAAACAGCATGTGGCTCTTCTTGAGTCGCTTTTAAAAGGCTTGCAGGCGTTCATGTTTACTGACTCTATGGATGCTGAAGTTGTGGATGCCATAGAATGGCTGAAAAAGGAGCTATCTAGGGTGCAGGAAGCACAATATGTTCGCTTTAAACTACTTGCACGTCTTAATGCTTTGCGGGATGCTAACTGTCAATCTCATCGCTTCTATGATAAGTTGCATCAAAAACATATGCGTGAGAATATTGTTAGGCTGATGGATGCCCAAGGCAACCTTGTTACTCAACCTTCTGAGGTTATTCAACATTGCATCAGGTTTTATGAAGATTTGCTTGCCCCTCGAGAGGATGTCTCGCCGGCTGTCCTGGTTGCAAGGGAGTCATTGTTTGCTGAAGCACGATATCAAGTTGACCCTGATGTGGCGGTTCAGCTTGATGCTCCTGTTACTCAAGGGGAAGTGGAAGCTGTTCTCTCCAAACTTCCCATGGGAAAGAGCCCTGGTTGGGATGGTTTGACAAATGAGTATTTCCGAAAATATGCTGATCAACTTGCAGAGTCTTTGATGCTTATTTGTCAAAGGGTTTGGGATGAGGAATATATGCCTGTCGATTGGAAGTTGGGCATACTTCGTTTGTTGCCCAAAGTCCCTTCGCCTACTTCTTTGGCTCAATGGCGCCCGATCTCACTTATGGGTATTATGTATAAAATCTTTACAAAGATTTTTGCCAATCGCTTGCAGAAGGTGCTTCCCACTCTTATTCATCCATATCAATATGGATTTGTGCATGGCAGGAATATTTTGCATAATATTCTTAATGTTCAAATTGGAGTGGATTATGCCAAGGCAAAGAAGCAAGAGATTGTGATGGTGCAGCTGGATCTTCAAAAAGCTTTTGATCATGTCAGCTGGTCTTTCCTTTCTCAGTTAATGACAGCCATGGGCTTTGGTCCCAAAATGGCTAATTTGGTGCATTTACTTGGCTCTAGCTCTATCACGCGGATTATGCTCAATGTAGGACTTTCGGATGGTATTTCTCTCATCACCCGTTCTCTCCGGCAGGGCTGTCCTCTTAGCCCGCTTTTCTTTGCCATTGCCACTTATCCTATGTTATCTCGCCTAGATGCTACGGCATCGCATGCTGAAGTGGTTGGTTTGCATCTCCCTCATGGCAAGCAATTGGTTGCTCAAGCCCTTGCAGATGACACTTTTATGTTTCTAAGGGCCGAAAAAGCCAATATAGATCGAGCAATGGAAGCTTGGAATAATTTTGCATTGGCTTCTGGGCTGAAAATAAATTCAACAAAATCAGCCCTCCTTGTATGCACGGAATTTGATCTTGAGGCATTAGGGTGGCAAGGCCGTGTGGTGCATACAGGAGACATTGTTCGTCATATTGGGTATCCGGTGGGTGTGGATGTGGATCCCCAAGCGCTTCTTGCTTGGATTTCTGCTAGGATCTCGGATAAATTTGTGTATTGGAAAGCTCAAGGGTGGCCTATGCACGTGAGGGTTAAGGTAGCTCAGGTTATTATGCTTAGCATGATTTCCTTTTTTTCGCCTTTGCTACCTTGGACACACAAATCTCTTCTCCGTTTGGTTGCTCCCATTCGGTTTATGCTGTGGAAGAGGCAAGGAAATATTATGGGTCAAACATGGATAGCTTGGAATCACATTACGACGCCCAAAAGAATGGGTGGGGCTGCTTTACTGGATGCCCGCTTGCATATGGTGGCGCGTAGGTGGGCGTTTTTTCAGGATATGTGTTTGCACTAGCAGCCTTGGGTATTCATGGCTCGTGACTTGATTGAGTTGGAGGGATTGTCACATGGACGGACACGTGTGCAGGCTTCATGGTGGGACATTGTGAATGCGGCTCATCCTGTCCGTATTCGCTCATCTCACATTTTATCGCATATTCTCTTTTCTTGGCATGAAGTTCTACTATTGACTCGCTGGGATCCTGGTCATGAAAGACTACTTTTGAACTCTTTGCAGTTCGAAACATTTGTGGAGTCGCGTGTCATTGTTTGGCCAGACAGAGATGCTTCACGCATATGACTCAACCGCATGGTCGGGTTAGGCTTGGTTAGAATCCGAGATGCTGTGATACCTGGTCATGACAGGCCATATTCGTTTCGTCGTATTCGGCAGCACTTTAAGGTTCCTTGGACATTTCAGCCACTTTGGGTTGACATCATGCATGCAGTTGAGCCTTTTACTCCATTGCCTCGGCCATCTGCAGATCAGCCTTGGCTTGATTGGGCACTATGTAAATCTGGTGACTTGATATCACTTTCAACTAACCAGGTCTATCATAAGCTCGTATCAGAGAAAGATTGGGTTTCAGCCAAGGCCAATAAGGTGTGGGGATTGCACAAGTCTAAATCATGGTGGCAGAAAACTCTTATGCGTGGTTGGCAGTCTAAACTCCCTTACCAAGGTAAGGTTTTCATTTGGAGGATGTTGATGGGAGGGTTACCTACACGGGATCAGCTCAGCCGTCGTAAAATAACATTGGCCTCTTGCTTCTTCTGCACGACATGCACTGAAACAGTTATGCATCTGTTCATGAGTTGTCCAGTGGCCCGTCAGATTTGGTCTTTTGTCTCTCGCCTTTGGGAGGCAGTAGAGAGGTCTACTGTTTCGGCTCATCAGTGGATATTTGGGATTTGTCCTCAAGTCATTACTTCGGACAGTCACCTTGTGATATTCCATTTCCTTAGATGGACAGGACTTTGGCATATTTGGACTACACGGAATGGGTTCATCTTTGATTCCTTGTCTGGAATACATGGGCACATTCTACGTATCCGCGGTTTGCTACTTTGGCAGTTTTGTTCTCTTCTCTCAGCTCAGCTACTGGATGCAGATGTTATTTCGTTATGGTCTACGGCGGCTCGACTGGCTCATCTTTGATGCTTTTATCTGGGATGCTTATTTGGCTAGGAGGCTTTCTTATTAGTGTACAGGTTTGCATGGTCATGATCCTTTAGAGGATCTTTTGTGGGGGTTTTTTTGGGGCCATAGGTTCTGTGTGAGTCATGTGGCTGATGTACATTTTTACATATAATATAAAACACCATTTCACGAAAAAAGAGAGAGAGAGAGAGAGAGAGAGAGAGAGAGAGATGGCAGGGCAGGGGTGCGTGAAAGAGAGAGTGCTGGGCGGAGACGTGAGGCGGGCAGAGAGACAAGCCGGAATAAAGAGAATGGTGAGCGAAGGGTGGGATGAGGTGCTGGGCGGAGGCAGGCAGAGAAAGGAGATGGAATGGCAGGCTGAGGTGCTGGACGGAGGCGGGCAGGGAAAGGAGATGGAGGGACAGGGTTGCTCACATACGCGCGAAAGAGAGAGAGGGAGAGAAAGAAGAAGAAGAAGAAGGCTATATTAACATCTACTAGAGGCTGAACTCGACCTATGAGACAAATCAATGTACAATTGTCAATGTCTTCTGGATGTCCAGAAAAAAAAAAGGACAAAATGAACATAAAATAAACTATGAAAGTATTGAGCTAGTGGGGGGGAGTGATGGATGGAGCACTACTGCTAGAGGCTCAGTATGCAACCTATATGCGTAGGGTATACAAGAATGCAATGCAGATCTGTCTAGCTCCAACCAGTACCATAATGGGGGTGTAATATGTGATACATAAGCGATGGCGAGGCAAAAATACCTTGGAGCATGATCTCCGGGTGTGAGTGTAAGTGAGCTAGCTGCTCCTGGATATGGTGCTGATGTAAAGCCCGTATCTCTGTGATCTCCCTTTGATGTAGTCTGGGAGTCTGGTAGCCTGGTGCTCTCGGTCTCCGTCTAGCTCGGAGGTCCGCAACGCGCTGAAGTGTAACCCCCTCCTGTGTCAGGGTAGGCACTAGGATAGATCTCTGGAAGAAATCAGTGAGCTGGAGCTGTTGCCCACCTCTCCCTGTGGTATGAGTCCATATCAGTGTCTCTCTGTGGCGTTGTCTCTAACAAGAACTGGCCAAATCTGCGCTGGTCTGCGGACTCCATGATCTGGCGGAGTGAGGGATGTCCACTGAAGATGGTGATGTATCTCTCTCTAATGACACTATATGCTCTGCATCTGCATGCATAATGTTCCTCACTCTCAACCTCCTCCTGGCATAGTCTGCATATCCTCTCTGCTCTGGGGATCCGTGCTGCCCTACCTGCCTCAATCTCAAGCTAGTGTGATGACACTCTGAGCTGGCCAATCGCCACTCGCGCACTGTGAGGCATGTACACATCCATGTATCCAGGTCTCTGTATGAATCCATCCGCTGAGAGAGAGAGAGAGAGAGAGAGAGAGAGAGAGAGAGAGATGGCGGGGTAGGGGTGCGTGAAAGAGAGAGTGCTAGGCGGGCAGAGAGACAAGATGGCGGCAAGAGATGGCGGGGCAGGGGTACGAGAGAGAGAGAGAGAGAGAGAGAGAGAGAGAGAGAGAGAGAGAGAGAGAGATTTTTTTAACGTCTTCCAAAAGACCGAACTCGGCCTATGAGACAAATCAGTGTACCTCTGTGGGGTATCCTCTGTCATCCCAACAAAATGAAAAAGAACTGAACTAAAAAAGCTGAATCTGGGTGTGCAATAAGTACAATGAGTGGGGGAGGTGATGGAGCTCTACTACTAGGAGAATGCAAAGCTATATGCATGGAGTATACAATCATGATATGCAACCTAGCTAGCTCCATCCTGTACCATACTGGGGGTACAGAATGGTAAACATCAATGAAGGGGGTGTCCACAGCTCCCTGAAGAACATGCCTGGGTTTGCTCTGAAGCGAGCCAATCGCTCCACACCCTCTCTGTGAAACTGAGCTCTGATCTCTGTCATCTCTCTCTGGTATAGGCGTGGTGTCCGAAAGCTAGGTGTCCTTTGTCTCCTGCGGGCTCTGAGTGTCTGCTCTCTGGAGAGTAATTCCCTGCTGTGTAGGGGCAAGGAGTGGGGTGGATCTCTGAAAAATGTAGTAATCTGTGTCTGTCGTCCCCCCTCTGGAGCTGTCTGAGCCCGTAATGATGTTTCTCTGTGACGCTGTATGTCTAGAATGAATCTCCCCAGTATGCGCTGGTCTGCTGCCTCAAAGATCTGGCGTAGGGAATGTGACTCTCTGAATAAAATGGGATATCTCTCTCTGATGGCTGTATATGCTCTGCATCTGCATACATAATGCTCCTCACTCTCCACCTCCTCTCTGCACAATCTGCATACCCTCTCCTCTCGGGGGATCCGTGCTGCTTTGCCAGTCTCGATCTCCAATTGATGTGATGAGACTGTAAGCTGACCAATAGCTACTCAGGAGCCGTGTGGTAAAAAGCCCTCCATGTATCTAGGCCTCCCTATAAATCCACCATCAGTGATACTCATGAAGTGATCTCTGTAGTATAGCATCTTCGGTGGAAGAGGCTGTGTAGGTGATATCCATGTCTCTCATGTATAGAGCTGCCATAGGTCCTGTCTCAATACTCTCTTCCTCTCACTATGAGAGAGACGGATATGTGGTGCATCCCTGTCATACTGGAATGTTGGTAGATGATCCATGTCTAGGCCATGCTGTGAGAACCAATGTGTGACCTGTGCATACCATGATCCTCTGTCTCCTGCCTCAGCCAGCTGTCTAGATGCCTCAAAAGCTCTGTATGACAATCTGTCCTGTGGCATCTCTCTGAATCTGTCTAGCAGGCATATAGTCTGGAATATGGCCTCTACCATCATAGGAGGCGCACCAAACTCTGCTCGGATAATGTCATGAGGTACTGACGGTTTGCTGCGTATCATGTGTGCCATCATGAGGGCCTGTGGTCTCTCTATCTGTGTCCACCAATGGGTAGCAAGTCCTCGCGCCCATACCGCTGCTCCATACATCAGTGCCGGTGTGACTAATGTGTCAAATAGCCACCCCTTCGTCCGGGGCTCCTGAAAATGCGCCTAGTGGCACTGTCTCTCTAGCATAGCCAATGCTGCATATCCCCGTGTCAATTTGGCGCTGGCTGCTGAACCCATGGTGAAGCACATGGCAGCTGCAGAGAAGGTAACCCCTAGGTACACGTATGATGTCACCACCTCCACCTGGCGTCCTGCGAGAGTGAACATCAGCTGACTCCTGCCCTATCTCGATGTATGAAAGACCATAATCTTGGTTTTCCCAAGGTTCACAGTAAGACCCCTCTGTGTGCAGAAATAATCGAGTGCATGTAGATGCTGCTGTAGACCTCCTGGAGACACAGACACTAATACACTATCATCAGCATAAAGCATAATATGTACTGAGGTACCTGCTAGATCAACTCCATCTCCGCCTCCCCGTGTAATGAAGTCAACCACCTCATCAATGTATAACCCAAATAGCGTGGGGCAAAGTGGGCATCCTTGCTTCACACCAATGGTGCTAGCTTGCGTGCGGAGTGGACGATGCACACCATTGTGCCAATCCACAAAACAGGGGATATGCTCGATCATCCGAGCAACTACAGGACGGTTATGGTTGGCCAAACTCTATGGTGCAGTGTTGGAGCAAGAGCTGCTGAGCGAGCAAGTTTACGCTCATCAGGGCAGGCAGGCTTCAAGAGAGCTTTCTCTACCACTGACCATGTATTCACTTTGAGATGTATGATTGATCAGGCCAGAGTGAGGAAGAGAAAGCTCTATTGCTGGTTTGTGGATTTCCGCAAGGCATTTGACACAGTACCACGAGAGAGGCTCTTTCAGCGCCTGCAGTCTCTTGGCATACCAGCAAATATGACATGGGACATCTATGCATTATATGAGCACGTTTTTGGGCGAGTCAGATGCCCAACCCTCTGCTAGTGCCCTGTTAAACAGGTGTGCAAGAAAAGGAGCCAAAGAATCTACTACATATATGAGATGCTCACCCTGTAGGCCCATATGGTCGGCGGCCCGTCCATGCTGTAGGCAGCGGATAGCTTCCTTTACCATGGAGTGGGTAAAGAAGCTAGCTGTGGTAGGTCGAGGCTCCTGTGGCTAACGTATAGGTGGCTGCTGTGGGGCATGGTATAGGCCCTCTGCATATGTGTGCCATGTCTGTGGGTCTGCAATGGGTGTCGGTGTCCGAGGCTCTCTGAAGTGCCGCCATGAGATAGGGCTATCTCTACTCATGAAGAAATGAAAGATCTCTAGCTCCTGTATCTCTGCGAAGGCCCGCCTTTTGCGGCGAGTAAGTCTCCTCATCTCTCTCCTCAACTCCTGCTCTGTGATGGCTCCCAAGGCTCTCTGTATGCGGAGCCGTGAGTATAGGGCTCTGCACTCGTCATCATACCATCTGTTCTAGGGCATAGTCCCAGATCTCGCAGGCTCTCCTGAGTGGACACGATGTGGGAAGCTCTGTAATGCAACCGTGTGTAGGAGTGATGCCAGCTGGGCTGTAATGGTATCCATAGGTGCCAGGGGATCCATAAGTAGGAGCTCATCCTCTACTCTGCCAGTGTATATGTCTGCCATGTCATGTGTGAAGTAGATGGTAGTGTGTGGCGTCGGTATGTGGGGGGCTTGTGATATTGGTGATCCGGCTAGTGAAAATGCCAAGTATGTATGATCTACCCCAATAGGACGAGGTGGGATGGAGAATGAGGTGACAAGCTGTGATGCCTCTAAAGATCCCATAATGTAGTCCACCACCGTGCCTCCGGTCCGTGTATGACCCCCATGTGGGAAGCATGTCAACCCTCCTGATCCCGGCCACTGTAGCATCCCGTTATAAATAACGAGACGATGCCTAGCTCCCAACTCTAGTAAGTGGTCCCCATAATGTCCTCTGTCTGGTCCAGTGTCCTCTGATGCCCGACTAGCCCCTATCTCCTTTGGATCCACAGGGTGGAGGATCTCCATGTCATCAGTCATACACCTCACACTGTCTGCTCTATGTGTGGGCATTGAAGTCACCCGTAAGAAATACTTCCCCTAGTGTAGAATAATGCATAATCTCCTCTGACAAACAAGTGTATGGCGAGGCTCCTGTCTCCTCCTCCTGTGGCATGTCCTCTGTAATGACATAGGAGGATCCTGATGGAGGAAAGTAACATAGGGCTATGTATATAACCCTGTCCTGTGAGAGCTGTAAGTTGATCCACATGTATCTGGCCTTTGGATCCTGTGCTACCACTCTCAGTCTCCCCTGTAGCTCCCGTCTCAATAGAACTGCTACTCCCCCCGACCCTCTCGAGGTACCCTGGCGTGTGGTCCTCCTGTATGCTGACTCGCACTGGAATCCCTCTACTCGAGGTAGCCCTCTCTCTGGGCTCTGATGTGTCTCTATCAGAAGTATGATGTCTCTCCCCACCATAACATGCTCTAGTCGTCCAGGCTGCACCCATAGTGAACCATTACAGTTCCATACTGCCATGTGTATCTCTGTCAGTGGCCTGGTCTGTGTCCCATAGGCCCCAAACCACTAATCCATGGGCCGGCCATCAATGATGACCCGACATCTTGATAGAAGGCCTTCTTGCCTTCTCTCCTCGCGTGTAAGACTCGTGGCATGCAAGCTCTCCTATGCTCTAGCTGCATCCTCGTGAGATCATCATCCAAGAAAATAGGAGCTCCCTCTAAGCTATGACCCTCTTCCTCATGAAGGTGACCCTCTCCGTCTCTCCTGCAAACTGTAGGATGAGGGCTCGCTTGTGTGTTGAGTCTTTCCCGCCTCTGGTGCCGCTGCGACTCTAGGGGGTGGCTGCACTGCACACAATGTGCCGACAGAAAGCCAATCAAGTGCCGACATACGGTGAGCTAACTGCCAGAGGAAGAGTGTGATCTTTCTTGGCCAAAAGTTGTCCCACAGTTGCTTCCAAAAATCTCGTAGGAAGCTGTGATTCTGTTGCACTCTTCGTCCTATCTCTGGAAAACCCTAGCACATAGGCACAAGTGTTCTACAGTTGGTATCATAGCCTAGGAAACCTGTCACACCAGCCTGGACATTTCCCAGTATGAAAAGAGTCTGGTGGACTCTAGGATGTCTAAATATTTGGAAAGTACAACCTTTGGGAATGGGGGATTATCCTAGAATACAAAGGACCACACTCCTAAAATTTAGGAGAGTTGCTATTTTTGGCCCGACTCTCATGGAAATTCTGTTCGCGTCATTACATCTGGAATTGAGCAGATACCAAGAGTTGGCAAAGTGCCTATGACAGAATGTCTACCAGTTGGGATATTTTTAGAGAGAGAGTTTATGGAAGGACCCATCTCTTAGATTGGAACATGTGGCAAGAAAGTGGACCAAAGTGAGACAAGTGACCTGACACTTGTTAAAAAGTGGATCAAAGTGAGACAAGTGGCCTCACACTTTCACTTCAGCTATTGTGTGGCTCTCCACTTGTCATTGTAGCCTTCTCTTGCCATTTTAGCTCATGGGAGGCCCAAATCTATAAATTGGAGCCCTCTCTCTTCATTAATGGAGGCTCTCTTGCTGCACAACTAGCCTCTACCACCGTTACAAGCTGCCCTAATGATGGCTACTCTGTTTCTCTCTCTCTTGAAGGCTGCCCATGAAGAATATCGGCTGTTGGGGACTGTTTTGGAGGCTTCCATCATGAAGAAATACTGAAGGCAAGCGTATTTAATCATTCATTATGATTTCTAGCCATTGTACTTGTTGTACCAGCCCTTGTACTGGCTGTACCAACTTCTGTACTTGCTGTACCACCCATTGTACCGGTTGTACCAGCTTCTGTACTTGCTGTACCAGCCACTGTACATGCTATACCAGCATTTGTACTTGATGTACCTACTGTACTAGCCACCATACCGGCTGTACCAGCCACTGTACCTGCTCTACCAGCCACTGTACCGGCTGTACCAGCCATTGGTACCTACTGTACCGGCTGAATGGAGAGTTGTACTTGTTGTACCAGCTCTATTGCATGCAGACTCGTGGTTTTTGGGGGAGAATCAGTACCCACACGGAGGTATATGGATTATATTGTTGGCTCGGCATTTCTACAGCCTATGTTCCGGCTTGGTTGCCTCGTGTTGGGCTGTGTTATGGCATTTGTATATGGATAATCCGTCATCTCCCGTGGGGAGAGTAAGGCCCTCAAAGCTTGTACATGATATTATTCTCCTTAGGTAATAAAATACTCCAAGGGGGGGGGGGGGGGGGGGTCGGCCCATTCCGGCCTCTATGCGGTGTCACACGTGCAAGCTCCACTTTCAGCATTTAGTGGATGTTTTGTCCAGCTTTTATGTTTCATGCAAAGTGATGATGATGGATATATGTTAAGGTTGTGGCCATATTTAAATATTTTAATATGCATTGATGGTATCAACAAGTGTGTCAAAGACCCTAGTCCCCTAGGCACCCGCCGCGAGTTACATTGGTATCAGAGCATAGGCTTTCTTGGAAGCGGAGGCTTCCTTCTATCAATAAGGAAGAGAAAAGATCTCAAGTGGGAACCACACTTACCATCATTGCTGTTAAGCATGGCCAGCCGCTTCATAGCTTATGAAGCAAGAGCCTGAGCAGTAGACAACTTGTTGATCTAAGGATTTATGAATTCACAAAATTTATCTTGGAAGTATGGAGTTGGCTTTATGTGCACACGTTTAGCACTCTTTCCGTATGGATATTACGGATTATATTATCAAGCTTACAGGCAAGCTATATGGAGATATATCTCAGGGTATCTAAAGAATATGGTGACCAGATATTTCTTTTGGCTTCACGATCAACCTGGCAAAGAAAAGCTAAGTATACTTTGAGTTTGCAAAGTTGGTGCTTTTGCTATTTACTATGAAGTATTTTTGATGTTCACTAACCCTTGTATAGCCATGCAAGGAGAATGGTGGTGTTGTTTGCCTTGACATGGTTTCAAGGAAACATTGTTTATGGCTCCCTTTATTGGGATGGATTATATCTATGGAGATTTCTTTCTTGGACGAGATTTATATAGATATTGGGCTTCACAAGCAATTTCTATGGACGAATCTGTCCGAGTTTATAGAGAAAAAATCTTTGGATATCTCATGGATATGATGCTTTTATGGATAAAGTCCGCCTCTACTCGAAGGTGTGTGGTTAGCACGGAGTATGTGGTAAGAGTTATGGTATACAAGGATTATGGTATACAGGTCTATGGATTCCTGGACTTCTTTTCTAGGGATTCGGATCTATCCTCAAGTTTATGGATTATTCTTTTTGGCTCCCTTTATTTGGGATGCATTGGACTTATGAAACTCATTGTTCACATACCCTGTGTAGTGTTCTCTTGTCCTACGTGCTCTCTTGAAGATTGTTTCTACCATGTGTGGGTGAAACAATAGAGAGCAGATGGAAGGGAACATGGGCACTTCAAAGGGTAGTTTTGAGCACAACATGTCGTGTGTAGTGTTCTCTTGTCCTACGTGCTCTCTTGAAGGTTGTTTCTACCCTACAAACTATTGGTGGCCGAAATGCCTATAAACTATGTGTCGCAGAAATGCTTATGGAATACCAGGTTATCTATGTCTGCGAGTGATTGTTTTATCTTGTTACTTGAGCCCACCTCTCATCCAAGGTGTGTGGTCAGAGTACCAACACAAAGTGCAAGTGGTAAAGTGGACATGACGCCTGGTTGGCACGGGACTTATGTCTATGCCAAGGGTCATGTGGACCGATGTCTTGTTGGCAGGAGACTTATTTTGTCTCGCCCATTTACTTGGGACATGGATTATCATATCTGGACTTATGGGACTGTTTTGTCTCGCCCATTTATTTGGAACATGGATTTATTTATCTTTATGCCATATTAGAATCACTATCTCCCCATACAGAGGCCAAGAGGTTCATTGTTCATCTCACCATGCATGTGGATTCATGTTGCGATTGTGAGAGGGCAATTCAATGAACACTCCACCATACACGTGGATTCATGTTGCGATTGTGGAGTGAGTGTTTCATTGTTTCCACACCATGCTTGTTGATCAGAGTTGGGATTGTATGGGAGAACATGGAAACTGTTCGGATTGGGAGAAAGGATTGCCAGAACTATGGAGAACCAACTTTTCTGTCACCATGGTTTGTGCTCTTGAATGACACCAGTTTGTGTGCATAGCACATGTTTCTGTGCGAGGCACTAGTTTCTTGTGCATGGCACTTATTTAAGTGTCTTAGCACCTGGTTAGTGATTTTCATTGGCATATGATTATCTCATTGATATTGGTGATTGAGACACAATTGGCTCTTGTGCCTACCAGCTCTATTTGCATAAAGACCCGTAGTTTTTGGGGAAGAATCAGTACCCACACGGAGGTATATGGATTATGTACCAGCTCTATTGCATAAAGACCCGTAGTTTTTGGGGAAGAATCAGTACCCACACGGAGGTATATGGATTATATTGTTGGCTCAGCATTTCTACAGCCTATGTTCCGGCTTGGTTGCCTCGTCTTGGGCTGTGTTATGGCATTTCTATATGGATAATCCGGCATCTCACGTGGGGAGAGTAAGGCCCTCAAAGCTTGTACATGATATTATTCTCCTTGGGTAATAAAATACTCCAAGGGGGTGTCAAATCCCCACGGATCCCCTCGTGATCGATCTTGGTTCGAACTCGAATCCTGCAAACAAACGAACAAACAAACAAGCAAGGGGGTGCAGGCCTGAGTCACCTCCCAACCATGACAGCCGTGGGCGAGCCCACAGTCTTGGCTGTCCCCACCGAGCCACGAGCTGAGCTAACTAGGTTGACGTACCGACCAATCTCCTCCTCGCGACGTCCCATACCGCCACGAAGCTGCCCTCGCGGGCCTCGAGATTGCTGCCGGCCTCGGCTGCATAAAGCAGGTGCACGTCTGCACTAGATCCAGGCTCCTAGACCATAGAGCTCTCACAAACTCGCGAGACTCTCTATATCCAATAACTAACCTTGGCCACCCTTTTATAGGCTCTTGGCCGGTCATCGGGCGTCCACACTTGGCCGCCCGCCCGTCCATACTTGGGTGCCCGCCCGTTAGTATTTCCCTAACTCGGCTCATCAATCAGCCTGCCTAGTTCCAAGCTTCCCCAAGCCTCGAAACTAGTCTTGCATGCATATAGCACACGGTAGATACCCACTGTGCACATGACATACTCCCCTTCCTCTAAGAGCTCACTCTTGAGCTCACTAAAAAGCCAGGGTAATCTCTCTGAAGAGAAGTCAATGTCTCCCATGTAGCGTCCTCCTCAACACGATCCTTCCACTTGATCTTGTATTCCGTGATAAGCATATGATGCAATCTTCGTTCACGAAAGCCAAGAATCTTTTCAGGTTCGTGCGGAACAAATGTCATGTCCTGGACATCTATGATTTCTTGAGGAGTAACTAACTGATCTGCTCCACCCAGTACTTCCTTAAGTCTACTGACATGAAATACAGAATGAACTTTCACATGAGAAGGCAAATCCAATTCATATGCAACTGAACCAATCTGTCATGTAACACGAAATGGTCCACAATATCTAGGGGATAATTTCGGAGATCTACCTGTCCGTAAAGTCTCGGAATCTTTCGGAACTCGCAAATACACCATCGTTCCTTCAGAGAACTCTCTAGGTGAACGATGTCTATTAGAATAAAACCTGTCTCGGTCTTGAGCACTTCTAATAGATTCCTTTGCAACTTGTAACATTTCCTGCATATCTTGCAAAAAATTACGTGCTGCATCATGCTGAAGTCCTGAGAATCCTACTGTAATAGGCTAAGTCACACGAAACGTTTCTGGCAAGGAAACGTCGAACGTCGAAACGGCAAAGGAGACGGTGAGCATAGGTAGTAGGAAACGTCAGGGGTAGGATGAGTTTTAACATGACATTAAAGAACATTATATTGAAAATTGACATAGGCAAAAAGAATAAAGAAATCTCAAATTTCATAGATCAAGACATTGGAGTCAAGTCTTCTACATCAACTTGTTGCTCAGACCATTCATCTATGGGATCTTCTTCTATGACATCCCATTGATGACATGGACCCATCTTATATGATGAATCTTTTCGAGAGGTTAACCTGAGGTTACTATGGACATATACCAAATCCTCTGCCATCTTATGGCCAAGGCGATTGCGCTTGATGGAGTGTATGAAGCCATATGTAGACCAATTCCGCTCACAAGCGGACGCACTCGAAACTTGAGACAAGAGAGTTATAGCTAATCTTTGCAATTGAGGAGTACCTACACCATACATTTGCCACCACGCAACAGGAGATAACTTTAGCATGTCCCCAGGAGCGTCAATGTCTGCAAAATCATCCTGCTTCCCAATGTACCTTGCCAATTGAGCCTTGTAGATAGTCCTTTCATTGGCATTCTGACATATCCTGTCCAAGGTATACCTCCATCCTCTCATGATTTCCTTATCCTTATGTGCATTCTTTAAGAACAACATAGGATTGAGAAGAAAGGCAGTGGCATGAAGGGGAGAATGAAGCATATTCCACCTGTATTCTGCAATTGCACGAATTTCTTCGTGCATTGCTTCACCACTTGTATACTCCAAGAGCGTCTCCTTGATTTTCTCAAGTGCCTGGTCAATGCCCTCATACACAAAGCCCATGCATGGCTCGTCTCTGTCAACAATGCGAAGCATGGCCATAATTGGCCAACAAACCTTTACATATTTTTCAATCCCCTCCCAAAATGCAGCTGAAAGAATTTGATCCTCTACCTCCTGAGCAGCATTGCTTTGGCTCTTCCATTTCTCCCACTCCTGACTTGTGACAAGATGCTTCAAGGGTTCCTTCACCTTGGCAAGTCGATGGAGCATAAGGAAGTTTGAGGCAAACCTGGTATCGCCTGCTCTTATGAGCTTAAGCTTGGAATGCTTGCTAAACATTGCCCTCGTAGCATCATGATTGGCTATGAATTGCTGCACATTCTTACCATTGTTTATAGCTATATTCATCCACTCAATTATAGATAAGTCTTTGAGTAAAAGATTCAAGCAATGAGTTGCACAAGGAGTCCAGAAGATGTGCTGGAATTCCTCTTCGATGAGTTGACCGGCCAACTTGCAATTTGCTGCACTGTCTGTGATCACTTGAACCACGTTTTTAGGGCCAACCTCCATAATAATCTCCTTGAGAAGCTGCGCTATGAATTCTGCTGTCTTCTGGTTCCCACTTGTGTCCACGGACTTCTTGAACAATACTCCATGAGAGTTTGACACCATGAAATTAAGCAAAGGCCTCTTCGTTGTATCTGTCCACCCATCTGAAATGATGGAGCAGCCATACTCCGCCCAACTTGCCTCCACTGGACAGAGGGAAGTAGCCACTCTTTCTCGCTCCTTCTCCAAGAGTGTGGTCCGCAATTTCTCATAGTTTGGGGCTTTATAACCCTTCCCAAAAGAAGAAATAGCAGAAACCATGGAGTGAAAGTATGGAGAACGGGCAAGAGTAAAGGACAAACCATTAGCATAGAAACAGCGAGCCACTGCCTCGTCCACTTCTTCTCTAGACGCATTTTGAAACATACTTTCCACCGAAGGCTGCGACAAGGATTGCTTCCCGGACGCATGTGTAGCATGAGTGATCTTCTGCTTCTTTTTGCTAGCACTTTCATGCTCTTCTCTAGCCATACGTGCCTTGTCTTCTGGTGAAACCTTCGAACAAAGTTGGATCCCCTCCTTTGTGATCCCCAACAAATGTGCGCGCACACGAGGATAGGATCCTCCAAACTCTCGATTACAAAATGAGCAAGCCCATTTTTCGGTCCCACCTTTACCAAATGCACCTTTCTCTGTCACGTACTTCCATAAAGGCTCCGGAGAATGTGGTGTTTTTACCCGAAACCCTATTGGTGGAGGACCTTGTGAAGCAGATGGTGAGGAAAACATATTGTGGCGAAGTTCAAGAAAATAGCGGTGCTCTCCTTCGGGTGATTGGTGGAAAAGCAGTGTCCTGTTTGTTAGCACACAACCACTCTGGTAAGAGTATGATGCTCGGACACTTGCACTTGCGGGCTCTCTCTCGGATGGCGTGGTCAAGGGATAGATAGCCTCTAATGATAAGTGGACACTTGCAATGCTCAAAGATCACAGTACGTGGCGCACAATCAAAGCAGAAGCACTCTTTCCTAGGATTTCTACCCTCAGACTGTTTCTCCAGTGACATTGGAGGCAGACATGGTGATGGAGAGAGAGAGAGAGAGAGAGAGAGAAAGAGAGTACAAATGCTGAAGTGGTCTGCCCATTTATGTAGACAATGCTTGGTCCAAGTCTTGCTTCGCATTGTTGACAGACGACGATGGCGCCAGACGACGCAACGCGCAGAGACGACGCAACGCGCAGAGAACACGCATTTTAATTCTACGCGTTAAAAAACTAACGCGTCACTTACGCGAAACGAAAAAGCCCAAAAAAAAAATTTAATTATTGAGGCGATTTAACACGTGGCAGAAAAATAACGTGTAACGTTTCTTGCACGTTTCCGCGTATTAGAAACGTTCGCCGCTGCAAGAAACGCTGAAACGGCGTTTCCACCTGCGGCGCAGTCGTTTCCTGCAACCCTGGTAACAGGTGATCTAGGTTGAAAACCATACATAAGCATGAAAGGACTAAACCCTGTACTCATATACTTAGTAGTGTTATATGCAAATTCTAACATAGGAAGATAATCCTCCCATGAACTCTGTCTTTTGGATACATATGCTCGAAGCATATCCTCCAAAATATGATTCACTCTTTCAGTCTGGCCATCAGATTGAGGATGATCAGAGGAACTCAAATTCAAAGTTGTTTCCAACTTCTCGAAAACAAGTTTCCAAAAATCACTCGTAAACTTAGAGTCCCTATCACTGACTATGTCCTGCGGCGGTAACCCGTACAGTCTAAATAATTGCTCGATAAACTGCCGAGCTAATTGCGTAGCTGTAATAGTCTTCCAGGTCGGTAAAAATCTAGCCATTTTTGTCAGCCGATCTACCACAACCCAAATAGAATCGTGGCCTTGATGTGTTCTTGGCAATCCGGTAATAAAATCCATGGAAATACTTTCCCATTTATTACCTGGAATTTGCAAAGGATGCAACAACCCAGCCTGTCTAAAGCGTTCAGCTTTATTTGCCTGACAAATCTGACACTTGAGAACATAATCTTTTACATACCCTTTTATCTTCGGCCAATAAAAAGTGTGTTTCACTAACGATAGTGTCATGTGTACCCCAGGGTGTCCAACAGAAGGGGCGTCGTGACACTCCTTCAGAACCTTGGACCTAATGTCCGGGATCTGTGGTACACAAATTTTGTCATTACGGAATAGTAAACCATTCCGAATCATCCACTGACCTCCTGCAGCCTGAATAGTAGACTGCTCAGTCACCGAGTCTTGGTCAATCAATGAGCTCCCGTCCTGGATCTTCTGGAACGACAAAGTATTCACCTCTAATCCGACTAAGCGCATCTACAATATTATTCATGGACCCTTTCCGATAACGGATCTCAAAATCAAAATCTTGCATTAACTCTGCCCAACGAGCTTTCCTGCCTCTCAAATCATCCGCATCACACACATACTTGATTGACTAATGATCAGTCAATACCACAAACTTGGAGCTATATAAATAATGTCTCCAAACCTTGAGAGCATGAATCACAGCATAAAGCTCCTTCTCAAGGGTTGGCCAACAAGATTGAGTGTCGTCTAGCTTTTTACTTTCAAAAGCAACCGGTCTACCATCTTGAAATAAAGCAACCCCGATAGCATAGTCACTGGCATCAGTTTCAAGAACATAAGGCCGACTAGGATCAAGCAATGCTAAGATAGGTGCTTCCTTGACTTTATCTTTCAAAAGTCTGAAGGCCATATCCAAATCATTATTCCAAGTGATAGGCTGATTTGACTTACATCCACGACCTTTCAATAAGTCGGTCATCGGTAGTGTGAGCCGAGAGTACTCCCGTACAGATTTCCGAAGAAAAACAACAAAACCGAGAAAAGAACAAAGTTGTTTCACTGTTCGCGGTATCGGCCAGTCCAAAACCTTCTGAACTCGGTCATAGTCAATGCTCAATCCATCTCTAGTGATCTTGTGTCCCAAGTAAATGATGTCGGTCATAAAGAACTCACATTTACTCAATTTAGCATATAGTCGATTATGTCTCAAAATAGATAAGACAATCGTGAGGTGTCTGACATGATCCTCAAGAGTACGGCTATATATCAAAATATCATCCAGGAACACCACCACAAATTTTCCCAAATGTTCACGAAAAAGATCGTTCATCATTTGCTGGAAAGTGGCTGGAGCATTGGTTAACCCAAAAGGTAATACGAGAAACTCGTAATGGCCATACCTAGTCCGAAAGGCGGTTCTTTCGACATGCCTTTCATGAATACGTATCTGGTGATAGCCAGTACGTAAATCTATCTTCGTGAAATATTTCGCTCCTGCTAACCGATCAATTAGGTCATCTGATCTAGGGAGAGGATAACGGTTCTTAATGGTCAACTTGTTCAATCTTTTATAATCTATACACATTCTCCAAGTATTGTCCTTCTTTCTCCTAAGCAACACAGGTGCACCCCAAGGTGATTTACTTGGACGGATCTGGCCCATCCTCAAATAATCTTCAAGTTGTTTAGTCAACTCATCTTCCTCAGCTTGGCTCATCCTATAAGGTGGAATACTCACAGGATGAGCACCAGGGATCAAGTCAATACGATGATCTACTGCCCGTTCAGGTGGTAAACCCGATGGCAGTTCCTTAGGAAATACATCTTCAAACGAATCAAGTATCTTCTGTAATTCTTTGCTTTCAAACACACTTAATTCATTCACATCCATGGAAGGGATGAGAAAAGAAGAAAGTGGAATCAATATACAATGGAAAGCGGTATACAAAGAAGAATTCATTATATTTTCAAAATCAATTGTATTTACAAGAGGTCCCTGAGAGGGATGAATACAATCACCTAAAATACTATACTTGGTGTTCCTATGCTGAAAAGAAAAAATATGACTAGACCAATCTATCTGGACGTCAAGAGTCTTAAACCACTCAATCCCTAATAACAAGTCTACATTTTCCAGATGCATGACATAGCATTCCAGAGTATCTTTGTAGTCCTGAATCTGGATTGGAAGCATCTCCACCTTGCGATCCCAAACTTGTCTTCCCGCAGATAGACGTACCTCATAGGTATGGTCGCTGAGTGTCGTATCAAGACTCAATTTCTGCACAAGTTTGTAGTTAACAAAGTTATGCGAACTGCCAGGGTCTAACAGAATGTGAATTTTATGGCCATTCACTTCTCCATAAACTCGGAGAAGATCATGCATGCCAAATACCTTAGAATTGAATACACAATCAGAACAAGTACTAGAGCGAGAAAGTACAGTAATTGACGTACCTGTCAAACACAATTGGTTAGCTGCCTTTGGCTTGGGTCCTGCGTTTGACTTGGTACCCTTTTGCTTCGGGCACTCGTTACGCATGTGTCCTTTTTCTTCGCAGATAAAACAACGTCCTTCCTTCTTGAGCTCTAAAGCCCTAAGGAGTCGTTTCTTCTTCGCTGGTATCGAACTGGAATTCTTCGAAGGTTGGTCCGAAGACTTGCCTTCAGTCGTGTTAGCCATAGGTGCGGAGAACTTTCTTTTATACTTGTTCCCCTGCTCGGTAACGGGTTTCAACTTGGAAGAGACCATCGTATCATCATAGATACGAGCTGAATGAATGGCCTCGTCCAATGTTTTACATTTGTTATTTTTAACCTGTAATCGGTACGAGTCAGGTAAACCAGCTACGAAAAACCCCAAAAGAGTAGTGGGATCCATCTTTGTAGCTTTCATCTACAAGTCACGAAACTTCTGGAGGTAGACCTCATAAGTGAGGTGCTGCGAGGTCATGGTCAAAGCTGAAAACCGGGCAACAACATCATAATCATCCTCTTTCTTAAGGAATTCTTTCTTGAAGACGTCTTCAAATTGTGCCCAAGTCGTTGGCTTTGGGTTCAGTTCCTTCCACCAAAGCAAAGCTTTGCCGGACAAGAAACCTGCTGCTAAATGTATCTTCTTTCCGTCATCATATGGATGAAACTGAAAGTGAACTTGTCACTTATGTAGCCAAGTGTCCACGATCTCCTTGGTTCGCTGCTTTTGCTCGCCCCTGAACGGTTCCGGAGTAATATTGGGGCCTAAAGCTGAAGCCAAGGTATCCATTCCCGAGAAAGTAGAGAGGGTAGTGGTCAAGAGAGCGATGGAGTTCTGCAAAGCTTGCATTTGAGCGTCGATGGTGCCTGACGTTCCGACGAAGAAGCTTCGAGAGCTACTTTGAACTCTTGGAAATCTGTTTTTGACAGAAAATCGGCAAAAAGATCGGCATCGGTACCTTCCGTAGCCGGCAAGCCTTCGCGTTCCACGAGGAGCTCCAACTCCGATTCTTGGGTCGACATCGTGAAGAGGGTACGTGGAGAGAAAATTCGATCTTTGCACAACAAAAGTGCACGGGAACTTGAGAGCTTGAGAGCTTGAAAACTTGAGAATTTGAGAACTAGAGAGATGTGTGGCAAGAAGCCCACGTGAGGGAGTTTATAAAGGTTTCCCAAAAGCCAAAAAATCTCGAAAAGCTAGGCTTAGCTTTTGTGTTTTTTTTTGAATAAATATATATATATATATATATATATATATTCTCGTTTCTTTAAAAAAATAAAACACCTTGGAAACCTTAGAGAGGAGAGGGTTTTTAAACCTTTAGAAAAAAAAATTTAAACTCCTCTAAAAAAAACAAAAAACGAAAGCACTAAAAACGAATGCTTTCCTTGCGTGTTTTTTTTTTTCAACCTCCTGGATTAGCCGGCGCTTGCTGCTGACGTGGAGTGCTTGCCATCGCTGCTGTCGTCACTGCTGCCGACGCCAGAATCTTCGCACCAGCCTGCGTGTGCGCCTGCGCCAGCCTGCGTGGGCTTGGGCAGCACGGCCGCTGGCAACATGGACCTGGGCGCTGCCTGCGTTGGCTGCGTAGGCCTGGCCTAGGCACTGCTTGGCTGGCTGCACAAGCCGCCTGGCTTGGCAGGCTTGGCCGCCCGACTGCCTACAGGCCTAGTCCGCCAGGTGACGCCACCGCCCGCCTGCAACTTACCTGTGTGCCTGCCACGTCAACAGAACCCGACTCGCCAGCTCTTCTCTCGCTCTCTCTCTCATGCGCCAAAAAACAACGAAAAACAACATGCGTTTTTTTTTTTCTGTTTCTCTCCCTGCAGGTTATACAACTGCACAACATCTTTCCTCTTCTTTGCAAAAGCATTCAACCCTACTACACTACCATCTCCCATCAACGTGGGTGTCTTAGATGAAGGAAAAAACACATACTAATCTGAAATCTGCAGAATGCACAGAAAAAACAGCAAGCTTTTTAACACATACCGTTCTTCGACCTCTTTTTCTCTACCTACCGACTTGCTCGTTCACGAGGTATGCTCTGATACCACTGTCAAATCCCCACGGATCCCCTCGTGATCGATCTTGGTTCGAACTCAAATCCTGCAAACAAACGAACAAACAAACAAGCAAGCGGGTGCAGGCCTGACTCACCTCCCAACCATGACAACCGTGGGCGAGCCCACAGTCTTGGCTGTCCCCGCCGAGCCACGAGCTGAGCTAACTAGGTTGATGTACCGACCAATCTCCTCCTCGCGACGTCCCATACCGCCACGAAGCTGCCCTCGCGGGCCTCGAGATTGCTGCCGGCCTCGGCTGCATAAAGCAGGTGCACGTCTGCACTAGATCCAGGCTCCTAGACCATAGAGCTCTCACAAACTCGCGAGACTCTCTATATCCAATAACTAACCTTGGCCACCCTTTTATAGGCTCTTGGCCGGTCATCGGGCGTCCACACTTGGCCGCCCGCCCGCCCGTCCATACTTGGGTGCCCGCCCGTTAGTATTTCCCTAACTCAGCTCGTCAATCAGCCTGCCTAGTTCCAAGCTTCCCCAAGCCTCGAAACTAGTCTTGCATGCGTATAGCACATGGTAGATACCCACTGTGCACATGACAGAGGGGGGGGGTCGGCCCATTCCGGGCTCTATGCAATGTGTCACCAGGAGGTGAAACTTTTTGCAGTTGTTTTCCTTATTTACATTTCTTTATAAATATATATTTTTCTTTTCTTTCTCTTTGGTTGCTGTTGCTTTCCCCCGGGATCTCTTGGAAGGGCTAGGGCCATTGCAATGTCAGAATGGGTCAACCAGTGGGACTTTGGACCAGTGGTTGGCTAAGCCTGAGAACTGCACTGAAAGATGAATGACAGTGTCCAGGACATGGCCACTGAATGAGGGCATAGGCCGGTTTACACTAGTAAGTGGCCGCCACCGAAATGTGAATGTATCTTGAATTCTAAGCAAATTCTGAAGTGACCATAGTGGTCAAAGATGGTCACGAGACCAGAAGGAATGCAAATGACATCATCCCTAAAATCTAGGGAACTGCTATTTTTGGCAGTGTCGGAATTGAAAAGTGTTCGCGTCAATTTGTGCGGAATGTCAAGGGGACCAAAAGCTGACAAAGGACTGTTGTGAGAATGTGAACCAGTCAGGAGATTTTTAGCTTGGAAGATTGCATGTGGAAAAGGCTTAAAAATGTGCCAAGTGTCAAATTTATGTGCATTTTCCACATTGAGAAGAGAGAAGCGTGGGAATTTGGGCTGAATGAGGCTCATTTGCAGCCATTATGGTGGATTGTTGCAGGAAAACCAGCTATTGTGGTGCACTCCCTTGCCCTACAACTCATGAATTGAGGGTTGAGCTTGCTCCCCACAGCCTCTCTCTCTCTTTCTCTCTCTTGCAGACTATGGAAATGCTCTCATCAGATAAAATCAGGTACAGTTGTGTGAATTTCATGCTTATATGCAAAGGCTAGTTGCATCCTTGAACAGGAACCGGTGTAGTTAGTTCCTACACCAAAGCAGGGACTGAAGAGGGTAATAACCTCTTCAATACAATGCTGTTTCAGCACTGTTTAAGTGCTGTTTTTGGGCTGTTATGTTGCCCGGTTGATGCCAAAATGCAGTTGGACTTTGCTTTAGTCCTCCAGGACAGTACAAGGGTTATTTTGGGCTGAAAACAGGTCTGTGCAGAAAATTACAGCAAGCTGAATTGTGATGTTTTGGACTTCATTGGGTAGCTTGATGCCTATGGAAGTGAGCCTGTCAGTTGGGACTCATTCTGAGATGTTATGGAACAATTTTAGTGCAGTTATGCTGGCAAATTTCTCCCAGAATTTGTAAAACTCAGCTGATGCAAGTAGAGTGCTTTGTTGCACTCGTGCTTTGTATTTTCCAACTTTTTAACAATAAAGAAATACCGCAAGGGGCGCCGGACTTCAGGGCCAATGTGTTGTTGAGCGAGGGAGTGAGGATTCTGTGATTGTGTGTCTGAGTAAGTCCAGGTTATTTGTGAATGAACTACCGCTTTATGTGTCCATAGACCGGAGCGAGGATTCTGTGATTGTGTGTCTGAGTAAGTCCAGGTTATTTGTGAATGAACTACCGCTTTATGTGTCCATAGACGTGTCACACATGCAAGCTCCACTTTCAGCATTAGTGGATGTTTTGTCCAGCTTTTATGTTTCATGCAAAGTGATGATGATGGATATATGTTAAAGCTATGGCCATATTTAAATGTTTTAATATGCATTGATGATATCAACAAGTGTGTCAAAGACCCTAGTCCCCCGGGCACCTGCCGCGAGTTACAGAACCTGTAAATGTCTTTTCTTCTCTGGCACCTGTGTGCATTTGGGTTTGGAAAGAGTGAATATTTGGTTTCTCTTCACTCCCTTGGCACCCATATGACATTCGTGTTTGGGAAGAGTGAATATTTGGGTTCTTCCCAAGTGAATATTTGGGTTCTCTTCACTGCACCTAGGTTACTTAGGGTATATTTTGCTTCTTGAGTGAATATTTGGGTTCTCTTCACTGCACCTAGGTTACTAGGAGTATATTGTGCTTCCCGAGTGAATATTTGGATTCTCTTCATTGCACCTAGGTTACTTGGGGTATATTGTGCTTCCCGAGTTAATATTTGGGTTCTCTTCATTGCACCTCAGTTACTTGGGGTATATTATGCTTTCCCGAGTGAATATTTGGGTTCACCGTTCTCTTCTCTGCACCTGGTCTACTTGGGGTATATTGTGCAAACCCTTGCGTCATCGCGCAGGGCTGAAATCCCTCACCCGGTCCTTGATCATTAGATATTTGTCATGGATTCACAACTCAATGATTTGATTCTTAGCACGAAGGCATCCATGGATGCCGAGGCGGCTAGAATGGAGGCTATATCTGCCCATCTCGACACGATGGAGGTCAGCACGTCGAGCACCTAGTATTCTCGATCTGGGCCCATGCTTTGGAGCAAGTGTTGGATGATTCTAAGGATGAGGTGGCAAAATTTTCTAAAGGACGATTTTTCACTCATTTCGATGCAAGCAAGGATGTACCGGATGAGCTTCGCTCCTAATCCGGTAGCATTCTACATCTGCGCGTAGTCGGTGGCAACAGAGACGACCTTCGCGTCACTAATGGTCTCTCGGATTCTCCGGATAGTTCCTGCTCGCTTCCACAACTCAACGTCAGGGCACTACCAGTTTGCCGAGTTCTTCCTCCATGCCTTGTGAGGAATGAGCTCAACTAATGAAGCTTCTAAAGCCTCCTAAGTTCAAGAAGATGGACAGAGAAGTCATCGCCAACTTGCCCTACAAGATGGCTGCCACGTTGGCAACAAGTGGTTCAGATATTTTTCAGCTCCATTTGGTGCGTACGGCTGACGGCGGCCAGCTCGGGCCAAACTGGGTTGGAGGGTGATCACTCAGCCTTGGACACGTGGAGGATAGGGCATAATTGAGCCAGCTATGCAAAGCAGAGCCCTGCTAGGCATGGTGATCGTCAAAGGCCTTCTACTTGGTGGTGAGCCTAAGAAGGCTTTTTTAATTGACTGGATCTCATCTCGGACCCCCTCCCTTGGCGGTCCCTGGACTCCCAGCGTACGATGGATCTTCATGGAGGGCCAATCCCAAGGCCTAAGCAACACTTTTGAGGACAAATTTGCAACCAATTTGATGAGAGCTTGGGGCCCCCTTAAGCTTAGCCCTAGAGCACCTCCCCCAGGCCTCCGACGAGGAGAGACTCCGCCATCCGCAGATTTGGAACCGGTCACCCTTTGGACGCGCATTCTCACATAGCCTAGGGCCCCCTCAGCTCAAGCCCTGCCAAGTCTCTTGGCAAGTGGACTATTTTCAGTCCGCTTCCTCAGGAGGCCCAAGACAGGCGTCTTGCCGCGATCCAAGGCAAAGAGAAAATAGTCTTTACCATGGACTTAGCCATCCCCCTCGACTCACAAACCCCCTTACAAGACCTATCCCCTCCCCAGTGGTTGGGAGCTTTCACGCGCCACGACATCCCTCTAGCGGTTCTAGGATAAAACGGGGGACCAACGCTCATTTTCTTAGTCGGATGCCATGCGCATCTAACCCTATCCCCAGCAGAGGACTTTAGCAATGGCTCATTTCAGTGGGTCCGGATCATCGACTTCCATAAGCACCATTGGCACATCAACCCCCCTTCCGTTGCAAGTAGCCCAAGAAAAATCTTGGAAACTCTGGCTCTGGGGAGAGCCCACCTTTGACGCAGATCCAATGGGACCCCAGCGAGTGGCAGCCCACAGACCCCTTCAGCCCTGAGAGCCCCACCACCCCTTTTTTCACTACTCGGTGAGGCTAGGCCGCCGGATACAAATACCTTAGATTGACCGTACTCCCGCTTCAGCAGACCACTGGTCCTCCCAAGACATCTCACCTGGCCTCCTCAGGGACTACTCGAAGCAATTGTGGGACAGTTTCCGACCTCAAAAGGTCACTATGTTCCTCTCGCAAGTAGCTCACAGGAGTTTAGCAGTTGGCACGTGTCTAGCCATTGGTGGTCATCCCAACATAGTGCATGAGGTGTAGCAACCCCCAGTAGTCAAAGTGACATTGCCTTTGGAACTGCCCCAAAGCGCAGCCGGTTTGGCTAAGGATTCTTCCTTTCACACCTCTCGGGCTTCCTCCCGCATCATCATTGGGGGCAGTCATCGGGTGACAGAGTCAAGTTCTGTCCTCCACTATGAGGAGGCAGCTAATGGCCAGGCCCTCAAGCTCACACGTTGCAAGATCTAGAGGCATGGTCCCCCAATACTTGTCAAAGGGGGAGATCATCAACAGCATAGCACATCTGGATAGGTATCATTCATACCCTCCACAGCTAGTGGGGGAAGCAATAGGGAGATTTGGATCGCATATGCGGAAACGTCGAGAGGCCTTCCTACGCACCAACCATTGAGAAAACACCCCCCCCCCTCGGCGCTGGCCCCATGGAATCCATCCGTGCCATATGGATAGACGTCATTCATACCCTCCACAGCCAGTGGGGGAAGCTATAGGTGCAAAAGCGTCAAAAGGCCTTCCTATGCAGCTAGCAGCAGGGCCCCTTCCTCTTGGATAGTGCCAGTGACTTCACTTGGCACTACAAGCCACCATTTTTTTTTTCAACTGGCCTTTGGCCCAAGAGCCTCATGTAGTTACCAATTTTTCACTGCCCATAGGCACCCGCTCGTAGGCGCTTAATTATCCACCCATAGGCGATGCTGCCAAGGAAGCACCATGGGGGGTTTTGAACCCAGGACCTCTTGGTCCTAGGAAAACACCTTCACCACTTGAGCTATCACCTCATTGGCTACAAGCCACCGGTTTGGCTTCCCCCCACCCCCCCCCCCCCACCCCCTTCCCCTTTCTTGTATGAGGCAGTTCCCTCAGAGAGCGGCCAGCCATGGAGGGCACTACCCTCCCCATGTTTTTTCTCTTTTGGAGGTTCTAAGCATGTAATTCAGCCTGTTAGCCGGTTTTTCATATAACTAATAGAAGGATTTTTATTTTTTATTTTTTTTAACCCACACTAACCACCACATATCAGAGCTGGGAGCTCATCAAAACAGTATTGTGGCCTGCCACATCTAGCAAGCACAATGCAGTGAGGCCATAGTTCCTTCCACCCCACAGGTACTATTTGGACACCCTTCAAGGGCACTCGGAATGCTTGCAGGGTGACTAGAGATCATGCACCATAGACACGCAGTCTTCCTATGCAAGTGGAGCCCGGTTCCCTTTCTCACCCAAAACGACAACGATCTTACTTGACATTATAGGGTCCCAATGTGGGTTTCTCCCCCTCCCCCAAGGATGTAGGGCAGAGGATCCAGCCATAGAGACCACCCCCCCCCCCCGCCCCCACCCCCACCATCTTTTTCGTCTAGCATCTTGCCTCTTTGGAGGGTTGTGATATGTCTACGGGCAGTTTATTCTTTTTCTACTAATTGAAGGATCTTTTCTTGGGGGGGAAAAAGACGAAATTGTCTTAACATTTATCTGCATTGTTCCTTGCAAAGACCCTTTTACACAGGCACAATGTGAGCATATAGCATTCTTAACCTAGCCTGCACAAAATGCATATGGACAATGGGTTTCTTAGGTTTCTTTCAATGTTGCTGCATCAATTATGACATTCAATCTAAGGCAACATTCAATCTAAGGCAGCTCATAAGTTTTCCCTTCAATGGAGTACTTACATGAGAGAAACCAATAAGCGTTTCAAGCTTGTCTTCGGTAGCTGATGCTTTGGAGCAAGCCACTTGTCTAAAGCTAGTTGTGATAAGCCAACGCTGCCATAAAAAACGCCCAAGAGGGGAGGAACCTGTGGCAAAAAGTAGAGTACATTATTCACCACTTTTCTTTCTCTTTTGCTTGAAAATAGCACAGTTGTAGTGAAAATTGTATTTTGATGTAAACCAAACTGGCATATTCATGCATAAACTCTTAAGGAACTTTAACTCAGGAGTCAGTCAGAAATCCCTTTTGATGTAAATCAAGCTGCCACATTCATGCACAAACTCTTGAGGAACTTTAGGATGTAGGAATCTCAGTAATCGCTCAGAATTCCCTTTTGTAGAAAGAAACACTCTTTACACCTTATAGTTTGACCTTTCAAAAGGGGAATTAAGAAGGACACGATTTTCACTATTCTCAAGAGAAAGAACCAAACTGCCATATTTATGCACAAAATCTTAAGGAACTTTAGGAGGTAAGAATCTCAGTAGTCGCTCAGGATTCCCTTTTGTAGAAATGAAACACTCTTACACCTTACAGTCTGACCTTTCAAAAGGGGAAATGGAAGGACATCAAGCTGCCTGATTCCTCTACTTAGACAATCTCCAACCCCTACATGATTCAGGATCAACATACCTTTCTCAAAAAGGATAATAAATAGCATGGTATTGAGTAGCGGATTGCACCTCAAAGACATACTAAACCATTGCACACCTGCAAAAGACCTAAGAGTCCCTAAAATTTGCATTCATGCAAATTAGTACCATGATCTTCCATGTTATCGGCATCACCATCACATCTCTATACGGAAGAGATGTTCCTGACTCTTACGAAGGAGACTTCACACATCAAAAACTGTCAGAATGCGCAGTGGAAGACTAACGCACGTAATGGCATACCTTGATTCATCACTACAACGAATATCATTGCATTCTTTCACTCTACCTTTCAATGGAAGCCTTAGCCTTGATATCAAATGTTACAACCCCATGTAACCATCCATGATCAACTTCAATCCAAAACACCAAAGTAACAGACACACGTACACACAGACAAAACACCTAAACATAGGCTTGACAATTTCCAACCACCCCTGAGCATGGGAGAGTTGAATTAGGTGATACATGTCAGAATGAGGCCACCAAACCATAGACCACCTTGGCCTACCGGATGCATCCCATACAACAGCCACAATCACCAAACGTCCACCTCAGGGCTAGACTATTCCCCTGACCGTTCACCTTTACCCCTCCTATGTTTCTGCCTCTTCGCTTCATCGCCCTCCACCTCTGTGCCCGCCACCTTCACCCCTCCTGCCCCGCTAGCTGGGCCGCCTCCTCCCTTTTGGCCTTTGCCCCCCCCATTTCTCCTCTCTCAGCCCCATCTGCCATTTTTCCTTTGCACCTCCCTCCCTCCACCCTGTCTCCTCCTTTGCACCACCCATCTCTACAGCATCTCCGCCCTGTCTCCTCCTTTGACTGCTCGTAGACTTTACCCACATCTCCCCCTCCCCCTCTTTTTTCCATTTTCTCTTTCATCTCCTCCAATCTTACTTTTGTCTGGTCGCTTGTGCTCTTAAGATAGCCGGTTGGTGCCCTTTGGATTCCCCCCTTTGAGGCACTCCATGGAAGCGGTTCCATCTATCCCGTCCAAGGTCGCCATCAGTTGTCATTTATCCAACACCGACCACCATCCTCACTCGCCACCCTTGAGGCCATTACATTGGTGCGCAAATTCATTGCCAACACGCCAGGCTAGGGACAGATTCAAGACCTGTTCGAGGAAACCCACAGGTAAGGGTGGATCATCGACATCCTTTTCCTCCACAACGGCTACATTTGAATCGAGTTCAACTCGCCCTCTCTTGCCGCGAAGATCCTGGCATCGAGCCCTGCCCTTGGTGGTGCAGAGCTCACAGATTTACTTCACCCCTGTTGGCCAATGCTTCAAGTTTCCCAATCTCAGTTTCCTTCCATGGCTTCCCCAAGGAGTATTATGCACTCCTCCAAGCGATTGGACGCTTCTTGGATCAAGTTTTGGAGCCCCCTCCCACTGCGATTGCTGCAATGGAGAGGGTGGCAGAAGTCTTGGGGACCCTTCAAGTACTCATCTCTTCTCTAGAGAACCTCCCTCGCCATGTCGCTGCCCCCTAGCTTGACGGCTCCCATTTCTTGCCACAGGTAGGGTTCTCAAGACTGCCCGCGTAGTGTTTCGTTTGTTGCCAGATGAGCCACCAACACAATAGCCTGTGTCCTTGACAGCGCTCGCACATGGGCCAGCCATTGAGAGCCCTAGACAGCAGGGCCCTCAGCTCTCAGCGTGGCTGTGGCACGCCCCAACAGCCTCATCCTCGCGAACACCCCCCCACCCCACACACACACACAAAAAACCCTCTCTATCTAGTGGGTGGTGATGTCACCAATTGGCCGACCATTTGGTCCATCTCCAGTTTTTGTGTCTCGTTCACTTGAGGCCAGGCCGGTGTCTCATGTGAAGAGGCCAGTATTGTGCTGACATGGACGGGAGCCAGACTAGTGCCACCCGTGTTAGCAAGATGGTGTCGTATGGACGGGAGCCAGACTGGTGCCACCCGTGTATGACCTGGACTGTGTTCGACCCATGGGATTGTCACGCCATGGAAGGACCAGTATTCGTGCCGTGTTTTGCCTATGGGACTGTCACTCCTTAGGGAGACTCGTGCCTGGAACTGTCTTACCTATGGGACTGTCACTCCAGAGGAAGACCAGGTTTAATATTTTACGTCATGCCATTTTTGTGCCGACAGATATTTTGTACTTGTTCCATGAACGGGAGATATGTCCATGATACTATTTGCACATGCACACATGTTTTGCATGTTTGAAACTGTTTTCGCATGACTTGTATTTTTGTGTTTGCCTGCTTGACGTGTTACTTACTGAGCGGGGACGCCTGCCAGCAGTGAGTCGTGAAGTCTGCTCTGTCTTCCTGAAAAGATCACCAAGGATCCCATTAGCACTTGGAAGGAATTTAAGGACAGATTCTATGCTCAATTTTTGCCACCAAATGCGGAGCAAACTCTCACTCAAAAGTGGGACAGGCTTGAGCAAAGAGATAATGAAAGCGTGCAACAGTATGTCAACAAGTTCTGGAAAGTGTTGCTAGAAGTAACTCCCTTTATGCAAATCACTGAGGATGAAAGAAAAAGGAAGTTTCGTTCTGGACTGCAACCAGCATATCGTTCGGGCATTGAATTGCACCCGAAACATACTTTGCAACAGCTCACATCTCCTGTTCTTGCTACGGAGCAATTGGTGCTCAAGATTAAACAGGATCAAGGAGGTTCAAAGGGGAAAGACAAGGCTGTCCCAAATCTGCAAAAGGGTGGACAACCACCTAAAAAGAACTTCCCAGAGACCTACAAGGGTGGTAAAGCTGAAAATAACACATCTAAAGATCAGGGCCCAAGGAAGAACAAATTCGGCTTAACCCCAGAGCAAAGAGAGCAATATGCCAAGGATGGAAAATGCTTTTCTTGTGGTAGCAAAAACCACATGTTTCGACAATGCCCAGATCGCAAACCTAAGCACAAGGACAAGCAAACCAAGGCTAATGTACATGCAGTTCCTGATGTGCAAGGAAATACAAGTCATGATGCAAAAGAGCAAATGGTTTGCAAGGCTTGGGGACGAATCAAGGATCAGCCCGCACTATTCATGTTTGATGACTGTGCAACCGATAACTTCATCTCTATGCAAACGGCAGCTGCATTGGGTATTGAGGTTGAGAATTTGGGACCTCGGATTGAAGCCAAAGCTGCATTTATTGGTAAAGAGGTGCAGGTTACCCCATTGATAGGGAAGTTGCGCATCCATATCCAAGGCTACCTTGATAATGAACATTTCCTCGTTATCCACTAAATGGATGTGATGTATTGTTGGGCAAGCCGTGGCACCATAGGCTTGAGCCCCACAAAGACTACAAGTCCAATATGATTTCTTTTATGCATAAAGGCCGCATGCATTTTATTGATGCTGGCAAAGAAGGGATTCCATCCCACTTGTATCACACATCCAAATTAATAAAGCAATGAAAAAGAGTGTGATCGATTCGGACTGTGATCTGCGCCTGCGAGCTCCGCCTCTCCCCCTCCCGCTGCTTCTCGCCCTCTCCCCCCCGCCTATCCCCCGCCTTCTCCTCCGTCCTCTCCCCCGCCTCCTTCCTCGCACCCTTCCTCGCCATCTATCCCCCGCCTTCTGCCTCGCATCCTCCCCCGCCATCGCTCCCCCGCCTTCTTCCTCGCATCCTCCCCCGCCTCCTTCCTCGCATCCTCCCCCGCCTTCTCCTCCTCCGCCTCCTTCCACGTTTCCACCCCCGCCATCCCCCCCCCCCCCCCCCCCCCCCCCGCCTTCTTCCTCGCTTCCTTCCCCCGCCATCTCTTCCCCCGCCTCTCTACCCCCCTCGCCGCCTCCTCCTCCACCTCGCTTCTCTCCCCCGCCATCTCTACCCCCTCCGCCTTCTCCTCCGCTGCGCGGCTCCTCCCCCCCGCCTTCTCCCTCTCCTCCCCTTCCGTCTCGCCCCTCCCCCCACCGCTAGCTCCCCCGCCTCAGCTCCCCCCTCCCCCCCCCGCCCCGCCCCCGCTATCCTGTAACCTTCCGCCTCTCCTTTTCCTCGCAGGGCTGTGTCCCTCCCGTTGGTGACCCCCGGTTTCTGGCTTTTCCCTCTGGAGGACTCCATGGAAGCCGCTCCGACTACCCCTGCCGATTCCGGTCTCCGTCTGGAGTTCACAGCTGAAGATCATCAATTGTTTGTTTCCACAGTATCCGCTCTTGAGGCCTCCTCCTTGGTCTGCAAGATAGTGGGTAGCCGTCCGATGCGGAGAGAGCTTCGCGACCTTCTGCAAGGTAGCCTTGTTGGCGTGCCTGCCAAGATCGTCAGCGTAGATTCTTTGGGACATGGCTACTACCAGGTGGATTTCGAGTCCCCCTAGGCAGCTCAGATGGTGCTGGCTCGGAGCCCCATTGCCCTCCGCTCATCCCGGGCGTCCCTAGCGCGATGGACTCATGGTTTCGACCCGCTTCTGACCCGCTAGCAGGCGCGACAGGTTTTCCCGTCACTATCTGCTTTCTTGGACTCCGTAGGGAGTACTTGCCCCTCTTGTCATCCATTGGCAAGGCGTTCGGGCAGGTAGTGGAGACGCCTCAAACAGCGGCTTCAGTGATAGCTCGGGCAGCAGGACTCCCGGCCATTCGTGTTGTGGTTCCGTCACCGAAGTCCCTCCCGAAGACGATCCTCCTCCCTTGTCTTTCTGGAGGACATCTGATACAGCGCGTGGAGTATTCGGGCCTCCCCGGCCAGTGCTACACCTATCGGGAGATGGGCCATCTCGCACACGCCTGTCCCCGCAACGGGGTTCATCCTTCACGCTATGCCGCCTCTGGACCCCCTGCAGGAGACCCGAGGGGTGGCCATCCACCTCAGAGACCGGACATCCCTGGCTCGCCTCAGCAGGCGCCATCATCTGACGAGCAGGCCCCGGCGGAGGATGCCGCACAGACCCAGGAGGCTGGCAGATGGCAGGAGGTTCGCCGGCGGAAACGCCCGGCCCGCAGGGTCCGTCGCAGAGGACAGCAGGCAGCACAGGCTGGCGGACAGGCGACTCCGGCTGGCGTCCAGGCACCTACCCGCACTTATGCTCTAGTCAGGGATAGGCGGCCAGCAGGTCCCACCCCGATGGACGAGGATTCAGACTCAGTGCCCGTTGAGGCCGCCGGTGGAGCCTCCCACGTGGAGACCCCGCTCCCGCCTCCCCCCGCGGGGGGCCCCGCCCCCTCCATGGAGCAGATTCCTGAGGATCCCGGGCCGCACTCTGCGACCCCCGGCTCCTCTTCCCCTCACCCGGAGAGCACTCCTTCCACTCCCCCCCTCTCCCCCCCCCCCTAGCCCCCCCCCTCCCACCTCCCCCGGCGGCCCCCCCTGACACCTATCCTCGGGCAGATGCCTCTCCATCCTCTCCTCGCTCTCCCCCCTCCTCTCCGCGAGCCCCCATCCCTCCCTCGGCCTCTCCAGGATACTTCGCCAGACCACCCACTGCCCCGGGGCAGCGCAGCTAGGTAGGCCACAGTTCAGTCCAGCGGCTGTTCCACCGCCACTCCGGGCCGGTGGAGATGGCAATCCTAGCTTCGCCCGCCACAGAGTTCTCTCCAGCCTCCCCTGGGGGGCCCCCGCGAGTGATGGGGCTCCCAGTGGATTACGGTTTTTTCAGGTGCCTCCAGCTGGATGCTGGCCCGTTCGAGACACTGGTCGCGCCCTTGCGAGTTTGCGTGGTGTGCCATCCCTCTCGTTCTCCTTCAGTGGTGAGCAGCATGGCAGCCTTCTCCTTTCCTCTCAGTGTTGCCCCAGACACAGCATGGGATTGCAACTCTGTAGAGGAAGTTTTGCGTGACCAGATACTGGAGTTTTCTCACCACTTCAATGACTTGGGGCTCACGGACCTATTGCAGACCCGATTACACTCAGCCCGCATGAGCTTGTTTGGTATAGGAGATTGGCAGGCGGATCCGGTCCACACCTCAGTTGAGGCGGTGCTACTGATTCTCCTCCATGCCGCCCCGAGGGTGCAGCCTACCTTTAGATACATATATGCAGAGGATTGGTCTCACGCCTATGCCCTGGACAGGGCGAAGGCGGAGTGGGGCTGGACACAGGTCACCCTCTTTTTGGAGAGACTCCGCACCCGGACAGACAGTGACTATTCTCCCTCCAAGCCGGCACCCAAGACTCACAGAGTGGAGGGCAGATCATCCGGGCCAGCTGAGAGGGGTGAGCCAGTGGCGGCTGCGTCACTTGCCATAGCTCATCCATGAGGATCCTCTCATGGAACATCCAGGGTCGCGGTGGACATCGCTGCTACATTGGTCGGGGCAGACTTCGCCAGGAGATCCAGAGGGCTCTCGTTGGAGGACCCATAGATATCCTTTTCATCCAAGAGCACCACCTTTCTGTTGGGCGTACCCGCACCTGCGGGAAGATCTTGCCAGGCAGGAGTCACACTTTTTGGTCACCAGCATATGGCTCCCAAGGGAACCAGGGTGGAGTATGCATCTCAGTCAGCGAGCAGCTTCTATCCGAGGTTGTGGATTCTGGCACTCTGGTCCAGGGTCGAGCGCAGTGGATCATCCTTCGGGTTGGGGAAGACCGCATTGGCTTCCTCAACTTCTACGCCCCTAATGGGGCGACCGGGAGAGCCGAGTTCTGGAGCACCATTAGGCAGTCCCTCCCCTTGGCAGACCACTGGTGCCTAGGGGGGGATTGCAACATGCTGGAGGATGCAGAGGACAGGATGGGGAGCAGCCAGGAGACCATTCATGGGCCGGAGCTCGCTGCCTGGGAGGAACTAGTGCTGCAGGTGAGAGGCCAGGATCCGTGGACTCTCCCGGAGTTTAGCAGGTTGCAGGGGAGTTTATCTTTCTCGCGCTCGGATAGACGGGCCACAGGAGTTAAACTTTCCCGCATCGACAGGTTTTACATTGATGAGTGGGCTTGTGATAGAGGTGGCACTGTGGGCATACTTGCAGGCTCCTCGTTTTCAGACCACTTTCCAGTGCTTCTCCAGATCGAGGACCCTACGAGAGGAGAGCGAGGCCAGAGCGTTCGGATTCCAGATTGTCTCATAGAGGAGCCCGAGATTGCGACCAGAGTTGAGCAGGTCTGGCAGGAGCTGCAGTTCAGGAGAGGATCGGCAGCCAGCGATCTTGCCAGGGGCTTGCAGGAGATCAGTCGGATGCTCAGGCAGGCTGCCCTGGACCGTCTGGAGGCCTTCAGAGAGCAGGAGAGGAGCCTGCGGAGGAGTCTAGCGTCCCTTCAGAGACTCCAGGAGAGGGATCCTACGAGCCCTTGGATCTCAGAGCAGATGGACAGAGATCAGATCCATCGAGGAGAGGAGGGTGGAGTTCCGATTCCATGCTCGGGCTTCTTTTTGGACACAGGCTGGAGACAGAGTGACTCGAGATTTCTTTGAGGCGACAGGGCCTCGCTTCAGACGAGAGGGTCTTAGGCGTCTTCGGCAGGCTGATGGCCAAGTTGTGGTGAATCCCCCCAGGGTTCGGGCGATAGCCACAGATTTTTACAGGGATCTGCTCTCTGCTGAGCCAGCAGATGATAGGGTGAGAGAGGCTCGGGAGGCAGTCTGGAGCTTCACGAGACCGGTTGTGCCGGCCCATTTGCAGCACTCCCTTCTCTCCCCCTTCTCGGATACGAAACTGGAGCAGGCTCTTCAGGCACTTCCTCGGGGCAAATGCCCAGGAGAGGACGGTCTCTCAGTGGCTTTCTTCCAGAGGTACTGGGGTCTCTTACATAGGGGTTTCAGATTGGCATTCCAGGAGATTATGGAGTCGGGAGTCATGCCGGACAGCATGGCAAAGGGGTTGATTCACTTGATCCCCAAAGAGGGAGGAGACAGACTGGAGATTAGACAGCGGAGACCGATCACCTTGCTAGGCACGGCCTACAAGGTCCTAGCTAAGGCGATCAGCAGGCGGCTTCAGCCTCACCTTCCGGACATCATCCACTCCACGCAGACAGGCTTCATCCAGGATAGGAGCATCCTGGATAACATCTTCTCTTTCTGGGAGGCTACGGCTTTGGCTAGATTTCGGCAGGAGGATCTGGCAGTGCTCCTTCTCGACTTCGAGAAGGCATATGATCGGGTGGACTGGGCCTTCTTGGAAGGCACTATGGAGAGGATGGGCTTCCCCCCTCAGTGGATCCGTGGAGTCTCTGCACTCTACACATCGGCTCATAGCCAGGTGCTGATACAGGGCGTGCGCGGAGAGAGGTTCCAGCTCTCGCGCTCGGTGCGGCAGGGGTGCCCCTTGGCGCCCTTTCTTTTTCTTTTTGTGGCGGAGGCCATGAGCACTTTTTTGACGGCACAGGATACAGGTTTGCGGGGCCTCCAGCTCCCCATCCGCACCTCGGAGGAGCTCCTAGACTCGGAGTTTGCGGATGACACTGCTGTCTATCTTCAGGGAGGAGAGGAGAACCTCCGCCGCTTCGCCTCAGCCATGGACAGGTTCTGCAGAGCTTCGGGCGCTTTGATCAACTGGCACAAGTCGTGTGGGTTGTGGGTCAGTTCTATGGCCCCCCCGACTTGGAGGCCAGTCGATGGTTTTCAGTGGCTGCCCCCCGGCACTACAGTGCGCTATTTGGGATGCTATGTGGGCATTGACATATCTCCGGAGCAGCACATAGCCCCCCTTCTTCTGAGCATTCGGAAGAAGCTTCTGTATTGGAGTACCGCTCGTTTATCTCTGGCTGGCCGAGTAGTTGTGGCCAACCAGGTTCTGCTTGCTACCATGTGGTACATCACTTCTTGCTGGGCCTTCTCTCGGGCGTGCATTGGCCAGGTGCAGAGGCTCATCAGGAACTTTCTTTGGTCCGGTGGCGACGGGCGGCCCGCCAGGGCCAAGGTGGCATGGGCTGTGATCACTCAACCGAGGGAGAGAGGCGGCCTGGGCATTGTTGATCCTATTTGCCAAAGCCGAGCTTTGCTTGGCAAGTTGGTGGTTCGTGGCCTCCTACCAGGCGCTGAGCCGTGGAAGGAGTTTCTTGTTTACAGGATGCTCAGCCGCACTCCTTCTCTTAGCGGCCCTTGGACCCCCAGCATCAGGTGGATCTTTACAGAGCGGCGATCCAGAGGAGTGGGCCTTGGCTTCGAGGAGCGTTTTGCAGCTAGCCTTTTGAGGGCCTGGGCACATCTGAGGCCGTCACTCTTCCAGACTCCCCCGGGCACCGATGAGGAGCGCCTGAGGCAGCCATTGACCTGGAACCCCTTGATCCGACTTCCCAGTGGCCATATGGTTGGATCGCGGTCTCACGTGTCATGGGGCCCGTTGAGCTCCGGCCCAGCCCAGTCCCTAGACGACTGGATATGTTTTCAGCAGCTGCCTCTAGAGGCTCAGGAGAGGAGACTCAGTGGGATGAGGGGCAGAGAGTTGATGAGACAGGACATTGAGGCGGCCATCCCCCGGGAGTGGCGGACCCCAATACAGGACCCTCCACCTCCACAATGGATGGGCGTCTTTACTCGGCATGAGATCCTTCTAGCGGTCTGCGGCACAGCGGAGAGAGTCGCCCCACTCACTTTCGAGGTGGGAGAGGGTGGCCAGCTTCAGAGGACACGACTAGATTTGGATGAGCTCCAGGGTTGTATTTTTCAGAGGGTGCGGGTGGTCGGCTTTCATCAGAGACAGTGGCATGTAGACCCCTCACCGGCCTCGATAGGGGAAGACTGTTCTTGGAGATTATGGGCTTGGGACAACAGGCCTCTTATTCGCCTTCAGTGGGATCCAGGTGAGTGGTTTTGGCGAGATCCCTACTCGGCCCCTACCAGCCCAGGCATCCCCTTTTTTCAGTACACAGCGAGGCTGGGGCGGCGGATTCAGAGGCACAGGATAGCGAGCACCCCGGCGGAGGCAGAGCATTGGCGGCAACAGGGGCTCTCCCCTGCCTTTCTTAGGGACTTCTGGCAGCGCCTTTGGGCCAGTTTCCGGCCCCGGAAGGTGACGCTTTTTCTCTGGCTCACAGCGCATAGAGGACTGGCTGTGGGGGCCTGGCTAGCTTTTGGCAGACACCCAGCGTCCTGCCCTCGGTGCGGTCATGCACAGGAGTCGCAGCGGCACTGCTTATGGGATTGCCCACAGGCACAGCAGGTCTGGCAGCGCGCTCTCAGGATGGTTTTTGCAGGCTCGCCAGGTGAGATGCTGGTGACGTGGGGTGCGGTGGCTTGGGCCACGGACAGCGGCCCGGCCCTTGGATATGAGGACGTCCCTGGCAGTGCGACCATCCAGGTCTCTGACAGGGCGATGGCGGTGGTTCCGACGCTAGACTTCTCTTCGGCAGTCCCTCAGGAGGGGGACGGGCACAGATGGGAGATGATCAGCAGCATGACGGCTTGGCACATATGGAGAGCCCGATGCAGGGAGGCCATTGACCGCCAGGCAACTCCACCGGCGGAGGTCATACAGGCCCTCTGGGTGGACATCATTCACACCTTGAGAGGACACTGGGGGAAACTTCAGGGCGACTCGAATCGCATGAGAGGTCGCCGCAAGGCTTTCCTCCGCACTTGGCAGCCTGGCCCTTTCCTCATCGCGAGGGGCGAGGATGTCACTTGGCACTATAGGCCTCCAGTTTGGCTTTTCTCACCTCCCACATGTACTACTAGGTAGCCCCCCCCCAGAGAGCGGCCAGCCACAAGGGTGGAGCTCAGGTGTTCACTGTGTGTTTTATCCCTCCTTGTGAGGTGAGCTTTGTAACCTTATGGCGTTTTCTCATTAACTAATATAAGGATCGTTTTTCCGGGGGGGGGGGGGGGGGGAAAGCAATGAAAAAGAGAATTTCTGCGTACTTGGTTTTTGTTCGTGATAGCCTTGTGCCAAATCATCAAACTGTGGATGCTATGTCTAATGATAGGCTGAATTTTCTTTATGCATTCAACGACTATTTTGCTGATACATTGCCAGGTGAATACCTCCCCAAAGGCCCGAAGATCACCGCATAGATCTTGCGCCAGGTAGTTCTCCACCCAACAAACCCGCATACCGAGTGAGTGCTGCACAACAAGAAGAGATCATGACGCAGGTAAATGAGCTTTTAGAGAAAGGTTTGGTTCAGCCCAGTTCCTCACCTTACTGCTCTCCTGTGCTTCTTGTTCAAAAGAAGGACGGATCATTCCGCATGTGTGTGGACTATAGAGCTTTGAACAAGCTTACTATCAAGAACAGATTCCCAATTCCGCGTATTGATGATATTTTGGATAAGCTTGATGGCTCGGCTTGTTTCAGCCGACTTGACCTGAAGAGTGGTTATCACCAGATATGAGTGGTGCCACAAGATGTTCATAAAACTGCATTCAGGACAGCCTTCGGATTATATGAATTTTTGGTGATGCCTTTTGGTCTCACCAATGCTCCTGCTACGTTTAATCGTATGATGGATAGGATATTCCGACCCCATCGAAAATTTACAGGAGTATTCTTTGATGATGTCTTGGTTTTCTCCAAGAATGAGCAGGAACACAGAACTCATTTGGTCACAGTGTTCGAAGAGTTGCGGAAGCATAAACTTTTCATTAATGCCAAGAAAGGTGAGTTCTTCCTTTCAGAGATTCATTATCTGGGTCATATTGTATCCAAAGATGGAGTTACAATGGATCCTGCAAAGATAGAGACCATTCGGAATTGGCCTGAATTGCAAAACGTACATCAAGTACGTAGTTTATGTTCATATTACAGGCGTTTCATAAGGCATTTTGCCATGATTGCCACACCTCTACATGATCTCACAAAGAAGAAAATCACTTTCAAATGGACTTCAAAAGAACACGATGCTTTCTTGCAGCTCAAGCATGCTATCATATGTGGACCCGTTTTGATTGTTCCTGACTTGCACAAGTCATTTGTAGTTGAATGTGATGCTTGTGGTGATTGTATAGGAGCTATCCTAAATCAAGAAGGGCATGCAGTTGCATACGAGAGCCGTCGTTTGCATGATGCCGAGCTTCATATGGATATCTATGAGAAAGAGCTCTTGGCTGTAATTCATGCCTTAAAGATATGGAAACATTATCTTCTTGGGGCTGAATTTGTAGTCAAGACAGATCATCAAAGCTTGAGATACTTTTTATCTCAAACAAAGCTTTCAGAAAAGCAGATGAGAATGGCAAATTTTCTTTCCATGTTTCATTTTCAGATTGTGCATACTCCAGGAAAGAAAAATGTGGTGGCCGTGCATTATCCAGGAGGCCTTATGTAGCTGCAGTCTCAGTGGCCTCTCATGGAGACTTATCTGCTATGCGAGATTTGTACCATTTGGATGCTGATTTTTGCCATATATGGACTGATTTGATGGCTGGTCATTCACATGCCTCTTATGTTATCAACGAGGGTTATCTTATGAAGGATAATTGCCTATGTGTGGTGAAGGATTTGCGTCCAAAGGTTATGGATGAATGTCACGCTCCACCTTATGCTGGTCATAGAGGTAGGCATTTTCAACTTTACCTCCCTTGTGGGTCTCCCGGAAGTTCTTTTTAGGTGGCTGTCCACCTTTTTGCAGATTTGGGACAGACTTGTCTTTCCCCTTTGAACCGCCTTTATCTTGCTTAATTTTGAGCACCAATTGCTATGTAGCAAGAGCAGAGGCTGTAAGCTATTGCAAAGTATGTTTTGGGTGCAATTCAATGCCCGAACGATAAGCTAGTTGCAATCCAGAGCGAAACTTCCTCTTTCTTTCATCCTCAGTGATTTGCATGAAAGGAGTTACCTCAAGCAACACTTTCCAAAACTTGTTGACATACTGTTGCACACTTTCATTATCTCTTTGCTCAAGTCTATCCCACTTTTGGGTGAGAGTTTGCTCCGCATTTGGTGGCAAGAACTGAGCATAAAATCTGTCCTTAAACTCCTTCCAGGTGCAAATGGGGTCTTTGGTGATCTTTTCAGTGATCCACCAATGAGCAGCGGTCCCCTTCAAGAACATGCTAGCATGGCGTACTTTAGACCTCTCAGTGAAGTCCTCATCGCTAAAAGCAATGTCAAACTGTGCCACAAATGCCAACACTTTGGAAGCATCATGCTCTCCATAAAAAACATCAAACTTAACGGACTTGTAACCTGCTTTAAATTCCTTGAGCTTTCTGGCATGAGGCTCATGGTCCTTTCTTTTTCTTTTCCCCTTATCCAACGGGGCAGCCCTATCTGCATGGGCTCCATGGGCCATCATGGAAGTTTCATGTGCTCCACGAACTTGAGAATCAGATGCATGAGACTTTCCTGCATAAGGCAATGTCTCTCCATGAGACAACTCAGAAGGCAAAGCTCTTCTAGTGGCAGACCTGTCACCCCTACCATGGGATACATGTTTTGAATGCATGTGACCTTCATGCCCTCCATGAGCACTAGCATACATATACCTGTCAAGCTTTGTGCCTTGTGGAGAAGATGCATGACGAGAGGTGATTGTCACCTCTTCCTTTTGCATAAATGACCTCAACCTTTGAGATGCGGGATCTCCATGCTTCAAGCGAGGTGGATTTCTAAATTTCAGCTCTCCATCTTCCCCCTCGTTGATGTCACCTTTGCAGAGGAGGTAGGAAAGTGCCAACTCCCTTGGCTTCTTGCCCACTTCCCGTGCCATGGACTCAAAAGTCACATCTACCATTGCATCGGCTTTCCTTGCTTGTGCCTCATTGCATCAAGCTCTTCTTCTTGCATGACTGTCTTTCCTCGAGACAGTTGTCCCTTTGAATCACTATCATTTACCCTTTCAAGGGGCTTGTGCCTTCCTTGTAAAGCATCAGAACCACGCGAGGCACTTGATGGGCCCCTCGAATTAGGCACTTCCAAAGGGTTGCCTTGGCTGTCCATTGTGTTAAGTGTGCTAGAAGCGGGGTGTCCAATACACACGTTCGTTTCCCCACTAAGAAGAGGAAAATAACCGTGCTCTGATACCAATGAAACCGATCCCGTCAAGTGGGAATAGACTCCGTTGGACACCCACACGCGTAATTGCACAACTTAAATATCACAATTTGAATGGACAACTTAATAACAACTGAAAATGAAATGAAATGAAATGTTGATAGATGGACACCAGCATTGAGGCGGAACGGGCCGACCCCCCCCCCTCAATATATGATATATTATTGAGAGTATTTAACAAATACAATGCTCCATGGGTTCAATGCACCAAATGATGTCCATGTACAACTGAGATGAATACAGTACCAAACAAGAGACTCGAAGTAGACGTTCGAAGGAGAGCGACCCACTTGAGCGGTCAAGTCTCTACGGTCCTGTGCCTTCACTGGAATCCGCGGAGAGCGCCCCATTGGTGTTCCAAGACCACGCACAAACAGGCGCTCTCGTACTAACGCCTGGCTCTCCCGATCTCGACACCCATGGACCGTGGTTCTCCAAAAGCTTGGACTACCCGGCACCGAACGGGTGTTAGCGGTAGAGAGAATCCTTTATCAGATTTACAACAAAGTTCTTTACTTAAATCTGAATCCACTTACTTGTAGCTCGCAAATGGAAGACAAATACCCGAGGTGTTTGTGTGCAGCTACTTGAGAGAGACACCAGGGCGCAGCATCCTGTCGAGAAGGATGAGGAGGAGCTGCCTGTCTAGGAGGTGCAGAGCCACCTGTAGCCGCCTATGGAAGGGAGGTGCAACCCCACGCAGCCGCCACGCAACTGCCTATAGAAGAGGTGTAGCTACCTGTTGTGGAGGAGATGCAACTGCCTCCAAAGGATGAAACAACCGCCTGTTGAAGAGGAGACAGCCGCCTGTTGTAGAGAAGGGGCAGCCGCCTGCAAGGGAGGAGGAGGCAACGCAACCGCCAGCTGAAGAGGAGAAGGTGCAAAGGCCGCCTGGCTTCAGCCGCCTGCTATGGCCGCCTGCAAAGGAGAGGGCACAACCTACTGGAGAGCATGCGCAGCCGCCTGCAAGGGTGGAGACGCAGCTTGAGGAGAGCAGTAACCGCCTGGCTGCAGCCACCTGAGAAGAGCAGTAGCGCAGCACCCTGGTGTGCAGCCGCATGAGAAGAGCAGAAGCGCAGCACCCTGGTGTGCAGCCGCCTGAGAAGAGCAGTAACGCAGCTACCTGGTTGTGCAGCCGCCTGGTTGTGCAGCCGCCTGAGAAGAGCAAAAGCGCAGCACCCTGGTGTGCAGCCGCCTGAGAAGAGCAGTAACCGCCTGGCTGCAGCCGCCTGAGAAGAGCAGAAGCGCAGCACCCTGGTGTGCAGCCGCCTGAGAGCAATCGTGCAGGGGATGATTGCTGGCTCTATCCTGCAGAAGCGGATGGGGTGGTCGCTCTCTTTTGTAGAGGTTGGAGAGGAAGTACACAACCACAGCTGGCCAGCTCCCCAAGCTTGCATGGGGGCGGCCAGTTTCAAGGTGTGGTGTGGGTAGGTGGCCATGCACCCACCCCCCACACACATAAAGGGTTAAGTGTGGGGGTTTCCCTCCCCACCTTGGCCCATATGTGGGTGCCCATAATGGGTGCCCACTTTTAAATGAATGTGAACTTACAACCTTATAAAATTTAAGATTAGAAATAAAACTATTAAACAAACAAGTGCAATACACTTACCACTTGTTCACACGCAACAAAACTCGTCAGAAAACAGAGCAAACTTCACGACTCACTGGCAGGCGTCCCCGCTTAGTAAGTGGCACGTCAAACAGACAAACGCAAGAATACAAGTCATGCGAAAACAGTTCCAAACATGCAAAACATGAATGCATGTGCAAATAGTATCATGGAAATATCTCCCGTTCATGGAACAAGTACAAAACATCTGTTAGGCACAAAAATGGCACGACAGAAAACATAAATCTTGGTCTTCCTATGGAGTGACAGTCCCATAGGTAAGACACAGATCCAAGCACGAGCCTCCCTATAGAGTGACAGTCCCATAGGCAAGACATGGCACAAATACTGGCTCTTCCATGGCGTGACAATCCCATGGATAGAACACAGTTTAGATCATACACGGGTGACACCAGTCTGGCTCCCGTCCATACGACACCATCCTGCTAACACACGGGTGGCACCAGTCTGGCTCCCGTCCATGTTAAGCAAAAATATTGGCCTCTTCACATGAGACACCGGCCTGGCCTCAAGTGAACGAGACACAAATCTGGAGACGGACCAAATGGTCGGCCAATTGGTGACAAAATCATACTTACCTGAGTGTGCTTAAGATCCACACACACACATAGCATAACAGTGGATCAATACAAGCATCTGTAATCCATGGTCATCAATGCATCAACATTACCAAGAGGACAATAGGTGTGTTTCGCTACCCACCAATCGCATGCTCCAAATTGGATTCAATAGGAAGCCACTTGATAGTCCAATGATTTAGTTTACATGTAAATTGTCCGGCCTCATGCTAGCCTTGTTATGTCCAGACACATGGGACATAACATTCTTCCCCTCCTAACGAGAGCAAAAATTGAGACAAATCAAGAGACTGGCTCTGGAGTGGAAGCAACATTTTCCGAAGTGTTGTCTTCATCTGCATGATCTCTCCATTTCATCAACCACTTAGAGTTTCTAAGGGTTGGTTGCCTATGATTAACAACTGCAACGAGCATGTGTGAACATAAACAATAGATGCTCAACATTGGCAAGCTCCAAGTCAGACACCAAGCTATCTCCTGCACCAAGCATCTCTTTTAATCAATTGACATACATGTGAACTTCATTTTGGAGATCCGATTTGTAAGCCATCTCATTAATCTTTTTCAAGATCAAATAAGGTCCAGAATACCTTGGAGACAGCTTATAGACTTTTCTAGTCCCCTTTACTTGTGAAGTTTTACAAGTAAACCTATTGGCCTTCTAGAAGACTCTAGTTGATTGCTTTTGGTTAGCATAGAATTGCACTCTATATGCTCTTTCTTGTAAACCACATCATCCCTTGTTGTTGTTTCAAGAAGTCAACCGCAATGTGAAACTTGCGGAGCAGGGATCTAAAAACCAAATAACTACTAATTTAATTAAATGACCACAACATCTCTCACATCACCATGGAAAGACAATACACAACATTAGGGCCAGAATGGGATGCTTCCCTCCTTGGTGACTATATACTATCAACGAGTTCTGGTTTCTCATGAAGTTTAGGACCTACCTTGCTACAAATTGAGTGGATGAAGGGGTAGCAACGCTTCTTGAGGCGTATTTGCAAGCTTTCAACTGAAGACAACTACTTTAGAAGCCAAGGAGCATGACATCAGCTGTGACCATACGTATCCCTCATTACTATGGATGCCATTTTTTGTTAACACAAGATTGGATGTTTCCATTTGCGACATAGATTTGCCATCGTTTTTGCAACCAAATCCAGCTCCTTGATTGCAGTAACGTTGTTTGCAACGAGATCAGGAGATGGCTTGGTCATGGTTTCCTTGTTTGCGACAAAATCAAGAACTTCTATTTGGATGTATTGTAGCTTTGGAAAATGGAGATTTTCCTTCACAAGTTGTTTGGTGTGATTTATGTCGCGTTTGCATGTTGCTTGGAACATGAATTTGTGAGCACAAATTGTATTTGAGCCTAAGCATTGCTCGAATTCATACATATGAATGTCCACAAGTTTCAAGGACACCTGCAAATCTCAAAGACGTGTGGGCGTGAAACTTAACTTACGGTTCACTCTGTGCACTTACTCATTGGTCTTATGGATTTTGCAAGAGGTAAGTGTGAAGCAAAGCCTTTATTTTATTATTATGATTATGTGTGCTATCCTTAGTTTTGTACTTGCTAAGGTTTCAACAGAACAAAACACAAATTAATGCATGAACGAAAGCATATAAGCTAATCAAGCCTCTCAATTACCATCATCTTCTCTTCTGCACACTCCTCAAGGCCTGTATGAAAGAGTGTGTCCCCCATCGCTGCTGTACAGGCAGCACCAAGCTGTCTGCAAGTAAATTGTATGCTATACAGGCAGCATCACCATGCCACATCATCATCGGTACGTTGTATGGCACACCACGTAATCATCGTGTGTGTGCACTAATTCCAAGGCTCGCTAGAGCTCTACAGGCACATCTACTACAAGTGTACGGCCAGTTGCATAGAAGGCGAGTGCAGGGCAATCACCAACTACTTTGCAATCACCACTGTAGGAACAACAGCAACATCATTGATGCACGGATAATGCCACATCATCACATCTGTGCGCATCCGTACGGCCTGCTGCTGGTGACAGCAGTACAGATTATTTTCTGCTGGTGGACTTCTTACTGAACGAACTTATTTTCACCAGTGCCGAATACTCACGGGTTGAATTGGGTGCGGGTTGATCAATTTTCACCCGTGCACAAAGAATCGGATGCGCAATTTGATCGACTGCCACCAGTGCCATCAACTACCGCCAGTGCCATGAGCTGATTTGGTCTGATTTGGGTTGCATGCCGATGAAAAGGAAGCTTCATGAGATTCATTATAGAGCTGTTTGACTTGTTTTATTTTATCTTGGATATATGGTGCTTCGGTGAGAACTCACCAAAGTGCCCACAAAGCTTCTGTACTCAGAAGCTCCTTTATGGTAATAAAGAACCATGGAGGGGGGCCGGCCCATCTTAGGCCTTTAGTGTGGTGTATATCTCACGAATTCTCAGCACACATGCACATAATTGTCTATGCATCCATTCTATCTTTCATATTGTTTAAATAAGTGAATAATAAGATCTCTCTAAGCAAGCACACGTTACAGAGTGTTCAGCCAGCAGTGTCGTCTGGATTTAGTCTAGCCCTAGAGGTGGATAGCAGGCTGCCCGGTGTGGTACAGGATGCATCCTGTAGTCATCCATGGGCAAGGAGGTCTATAATTTGGAGGCCTCATACTCAGGTGTTGCATCCAACCTGACTCTCCCCTGCTTGGGGGGTGGTATAGAGCTGTTGTGACCCCTATGGTTATGTTGGTGAGTTTGTCAACTGCTTTCCTTCGTGCGCACATATTCTGGATGCATGTTGATCACGGAGGGTTACCCAAGACCATAACAACCGTTGCTCAATGGCCTTGTCCGTTTATCAAATAGGACTCACTTAGAACTCATGGCACATGAATCTGACCCTTCATGCATGTTGCTTCGTCGTTCTTTTGATATACTAAGATATCATTTAAAAAGTCCCAACAATGGGGAATATCTGATCCATCTTTCATGGGGCACTTATACACCCAAACGAAACATCTAAAAATCATGAAATCCCAAAATTCCCTGCAAAGCCTTCTCATCATCGCACAACCCGCACAACCAGTATCGGATCACAATTGCTCTTTCTTTTCTTTTTGCAAAAAAGAGACTTCTATCAGGTAAAGCATACCATACAAAAGCAGGAGTCCTCCATGTACGAGGACTCTCAGAAAGTAATGTCATTGGCACAAAGCCAATCAAGCAGATGGTGATTCCAAGAAATACCCATGGCACTACGATAAAAATGAAAGGGCTGTCCAACCCAAGTGTGCACAAAATTCTTCCCAGGTCCCTGTTGACCTAAAAGGTCTTTGTAGACAATGCCCGCTCTACAAGTCGGTACTGCTAAAGACCCAAGACGTCATCACTCAATATAAAAACCGGTTCTTCATGGTCCCCTTGTTCAAAACTCTTTAGTTAACATACATGCCAAGTATCCATGACCAATATGGTAAGCTGGTGGGGTGAATATGACCCTCAGACAGAAAAGCCCAGACTGACTTCATAATCTCGTCTAGTTGACTCATATTTACAGTTATATGGTGATTGATTCTGTCTTAAAACATGCTCTCATTAGGTTTGGTAAGACTTATAGAAGTGGCCACATTTATGATAGACTATGTAAAGGATATAGAAAATAGCCTCTTAAGACCTAAATCATGAATTATAAATGCAATTAAAGAGACCAAAACATATACCACCACATTGGTTCGAAGAGATCCGATGGCGATTGCTCCATTTTCATAAATTTGTAGTTGCACATTGGAATGTACACCATCTAAAAGTGGGCCAATGCAAAAACCTAGACTCAGCAATGCTATGCTGATTCTAGGCCAGTTTTGTAATGGATCTTCACAATCAACAAGATGGAAGTTGATTAGTTATGCATCTATCAAAGAATGCACTATATTCCTACAAGGAATCTAAATTTTGCAGTTAAAAAACATGTTATAAATATTAGTGTGGATCCCGTTTCAGAATTCAATCGACTTTGGAACCTAAGAACTTCAGACTTCAGACTCGTTAATGTTTGGTTCAAACTGTGCAATGGCCAAGGCATCTTTCTAGCACGCAGAAACACACAATTCAACACTTTTCAATGCCAATTCAACTAGAAAAATACAGAACTGAAAACAATAAAAGCCATACAAAACATCCTCGAACACCAGAGAGCTTTGAGTACCAGGTCACAGCAAGCAGTGGTGATGTGAGGGAGCTTTTTGACTGCTTCAGCCTTCTCAAGTGCTCTTGTTGCGATTTGATTTGGAGATACATAGCTATTTCCACAGCTTCAGCCCATAGTATATTGGGTCTTTAAAGAAAATACCATGAGGAGAGCACATCACAAAATAGTGCCATAAGACTTTTCAGGATACATAAACGCTGATAACTATTAGATAACTACAATCGAATAGCAATGTCCCAGTTTGTAACACTGCATGCACTTAATGCTTGAGAGAGAAAAGAGAGATGTTGTGCACAAAAAGAGATAGACAGATGACACAAATCACTAGGAAACAATCAAATATCTGAGCTACTTTATGTACAGTGCTGAAATAAAACAACCCCCCCTCCCCTTTCTTTCTTCATTGATGCAAAGCTGCTCCTTGACTGCCGCTCAGCCTGGCTGCGTGCCCAAAACCAGCATAAAACCTGCCTGCACCGCCCACAATGGCAACTCACTTGCTCATCAGAATACACCAACTTCTGCATCATGAGCAATTATTTGTGAGATCGAGCAAGATAATCACTCAATGTGCTACTCAAAAAAGATCTCCCACTCTTTCCAACATGTTGCACTCGTGAGAAGAAAGAGTAAAGACACATTTTCTAACCCTTGCTAGACTACAAGTATGTCAAAAAACTAGATGGTGTCTGCAGAGATTTAAATTAAAGCACTCATCTTCATTTGACCACCCTCAGCTTGAGGGGCAACTTTCTTCTACATTGATGGCTCTTAATCGTGGAGCTTTTCTTCTTGTATGGATGGTCATAGAGCTGAACACAATTGCTCACAGCTTGGGGAGGAAGGAAAGTTGCTTCTACTTTTGTCTGCATGAACACTTATTGGTTAACCACACTGCTGCCCATAAGAGGTATAAAACCTCTACCTTAAGGACATTTGCGTGGCGATCAACTCATTTTGAGTGCAACCAAGTAGTCCAAGATGGCTAAAAGACCATTGATCGCATAAGCTAGCGGTCCAGGTAAAAACCATTAAGGACTAGAGTAACTCTCTCTAGGTGGAAACTAACTCGTCTTAGACAGAGATCGTCGTGAGTGTGAGCTGAGAGCCTCCCCCCGGCCTGTGCCTGCCCGCCTTCGCCCTCCCCCTCCCCAGCTCGCCTTCGCCCTCCTTCCCCCTGTCGCCATTGCCACCCCTCTTCCCCTGCTTGCATTCGCCACCTCCTCTCCCATCTCCCCTCCACACCCTCCTCCCTCTGTTTCGCCTTCGCCCCCTCCCCCCTTGCCCGCCTTCCCTCTTTGCGCCCAGCCCCCCTCCCCCCCCCTTTTTTTTTCCTCTTTATCCGCCGCCCGTCCGCCTTCCCCAGCTGTTTTTTGCCATCCCCCTTCAGGCCTCCTGTTTCCTCGCCTCTTCCCTTCAGTGCTTCAAGGCAGGCTTACAGTTATTCAGGCAACATTTTCTTACGGCAAGCTCCAGCCTCTTTTGGTCTACAACCCCCACGAGGACTCCATGGCAGCCGCTCCATCATCCCCAACTAAGGCTGCCATCCCTTGCCTAACATTTTCAGAAGCAGATGTCCAGCTCCTTGCTTCAACAATTGCATCCTTAGAGACCTCCACTTTGGTATGCAAGATTGTTGGTAGCCGCCCCTGGCGCACGGACAGCTCAAGATTATTTTACAGGCTAGCCTCCTTCATGCGCCTAGAAAGATTACTAATATTCATCCTTTGGGGCATGGCTACTACCAGGTTGAGTTTGACTCGCCAGTGGCATCGGATAGAGTCATGCAACTGAGCCCCGTCGCACTGCATACACCCAAGCCTTCTTTGCGAGGTGGCAAAAACTCTCTCTCTCTCTCTCTCTCTCTCTCATAGATGAATAACACTCTAGACTATAAAATCTCCTTTCTCCTTGCTGGATGATAATCTTATAAAGACTCTAAGCGACTCTTCACATGGGCAGCCCTGCAACTCTAGCCTTGATTCTATCCTCTCTTTTCCCGAAGTGCCTATCTGTAAGCTCTGAACTTCATTCTTTTGTTCTCTAACATTTAGAACCTTTCTCTTGTTATAATATCCCATCATGCCCTGTAAATGGGGACTTATCTGATACAAGCTCGCCAACCTTACTTCGGTTAAACAAAGTTTGGATCCGTTCTGAGTCACTCGGGGCTGGTTTCAATTCGGTGTGTGTTTCAAAAGACGACAAGTTCAGCTGGAGATTCCGTCGGAGTTTACTTACCGGATACAAGGTCTGGTGGGGATGATCTCGTGACAGGATCGTCACCTCCCGCGCTACTTCTTTTCTCACACTTCGTCATTACCACAAGGCGCAAAGCCTCGCCGCTACCAAGGGATGCTGCTCTTCGCATGCGCTCGGCCTTTACCCGCCGTGGCATATGTGCCTGACAAATCAGCGGCCGCGGTGGAGTGCATCGTAGCACGACACAGTGCTGGACGTACATGATGTGGCTGTCGGTCCGGTGCGAGCCACTGAATTAATATTGATAATCATGACATTTGCAGTTATATGATTTTAACAAGTTGTAATTTGCATCACTCATTGTTCATTGTTCATTGGAAGAATTGTTAGACAAACTACACAATTGGCTTTACGGTAACATTTCTTATACACCTATTCACCTAAATGAGCATTGCATGAGAGAGGGAGGAAGAAAAGAAGAGAAAAGCGACAATGCAATGGTTGGTTCGAGAACATGCACTTAGCCAACCCTAATGAAGGTTAATTCCTCGATGTGAAGCCGCACAGACTCACTCCACCACCCCTTGTATCACTCGCGTGGAGCTTTTCTTAAGCTAGGTAGGGAGCAATGAGAGAAGGAGCTATGGAGAGCTGAACTCCTATCTCAATGCCTTGGTGTGTGCAAGAGTGAAAGGGAGAGAGAGATCAAGAAGAAGGAGAAGAGGCAAGCAAAGGGAGCATCACCTATAAGCACACACATACGATCAAACAAGCAACCATGTATACACACAAGCTCACCACCATAGCCATGAGAGAATGAGAGAGAAAGACTCAATTCTGATAATGGGATTGTCCATTTTCATATTTCATAAATCACTTATATACATGAGCTCTCTTTTTACAATGGTCAACCGTCCATTTAACAATTGGGGCCCCAAAATTAGTTCTCTAGCTCTATGTACATGTAGGCTTATTGCTCATGGACCAAAGTTACACGTGTCATAAGCTCGGTCATCCCATATGTCTTTTACATGAAACGCTTAGCACATAATTTTGCATAAAAATGAGTTACATAAAGCATAACCACGCTTAAAATAATGTTAACCATTATGGTTAACATACCCCCCTCTCTAATTCAGTCCATCCTCGAAACTGGCAAGAAGACTCAGTGGTAGTAGAGGGAGTATGTGCAGACAAAATCGTAATGTGATTTGGGGTACTGGAGGGATCGATATGAAAAGCTTTGTAGCTAGTCCATAAGGCAGTCTCCATCATATCTTCGAAGGTTTAGAGATGCCAGGCGGGCATCCATTGGACACATTCACAATAGCCAAAAAGCTGCTTAAGGGTGGAGCCTTTATTGAGGTCGAAGGTGAGGCCTTGGGCTCCTTCATGGTAGTGACGCCACATTGAGAACTCCGCCAAGAGAGTGGTGATGAGGTTAAAGAAGCGGATGTTGGTGATTATGTGGCGAGCTCTAGTATCTGATCGTACTTAGCTGTGAATGCATACATTTGGGCCAACATGCTTTTTTCCACTCATGGATTCTGAGATGTAGGAGGGCTGATCAATGGAAAGTTGAACTAGAGCTTAGGGTTCTCTTTTTGTTTGGTGCAAAACAAGTCCCAGGCCCAGCAACAAGATGGCGGATGGGGACGTAGGTCAAGTTAATGCAGAGATGGCAGGGGGCTTTATAGTATTCGGCCCATATTTGTGACTTGAGTAAGAAGAGATGTCGCCAAACTAGTTGCTTGCCCATAAGACCAAACGTGAGGGGCCAAGCATTGGAGTGGGCCCGAATGTATCCGCCCGCGCTATCGGTGTGCAGGTGTTGTGCTTCCATGCATCCTGCTTGGCAGCCATAGGACATGAATATCCATGCAGCCTTTGATCTTTACTAGTGGCGCTTGTTGTAGCTGGCAACCGAGTAGGATGCAGATGGCTTACTCGAATTCGATGCAATTCAGAGGATCACACCAGTTGAGAGGATTAAGGGGAAGGCTCACCTCATCTTGCTCCTGTGAGGGTTGGGGTGGGATTTCACCCTCTTCCAGGGGGTGGGTGAAGGGAGGTTGAATGGTCAGTGTTGTGGAGGTGGAGGAGTTCTGGAGGTAGAGGGGGTGGTGTTCCAGGGGGTGGGCGCACCGATTTAGAAGGGAGATCTTGGGGGAGCAATGGCGAGCCCAATCCGAGAGATGAAGAGAGGAAGGGGTTGGTGGGGTGGGTGAAGGGCGTGGTGAGGGAACACGAGAAGAGGTTGTATGAGGGGAAGGAAAAAGGGCAAGGGTGGTGAGGAAAGGGATTGAAATAGGGAAGCTGGTGCCGGAGAGGATTTTAGCGTGGAGTGTGGATGGTTCAAGGGAGTGTTGGTGGGCACCACTGGGGGGTGGTTTGGGTGTGTGGCACTGGAGGAGGTGGTGGGGGGGCAAGTTGGTCTCCTCCGATGGAATGGTGATTACCCTCGTTCTGTCATCATCATCACCGTCGTTTTGTCAACGGGTGGGTTCTTGCGTTGAGCATTTGGAGAAGAAAAGGCCTTAGCCTCGAGAGCCTCGTCAAGGGTGATGTCATGGGGAAAGGCAACATGGGAATTGTTAAACTGGATGGTGGTGGTGGTGGTGATGACCTCCAATTGGTGGTAGACACGAGTGTAGAGGACGAGGAGGCCGTAGGGGCAGTAAGGGGGAAGGGAGCGGCAATGGAGGCCCTTGTAAGTGCAGTAGATCGTCGTCTTGCCAAGCCGATCGAGGAAAGCGAGGGTGCTAAGGGATTTCAAAGAGGTGTAGGGGTACGGATAGAGGCCACTAGAGATTGAAAGTTCTATAAAGGTGTCGTTGTCGATGGCTTGTCCATACTTCAAGAGGGTGGCCCAGTTTTGATGAGATTGGTGGCGAGAGGGTGAATGGGAAGGGTGAAGAGGGTGGTGGGGTCATTGAAAGAAAGTTGGTTTTGGAAGAGAAGGGTGACGAGGAAGTTGAGGGAGGGGAGAGGGATTTTGATGATAAGGTAGGAGAGGGTGGAGGCAGTGAGGGCATCATTGAGGAAGATGTTATGTTAAAGGAGATTTAGTTGGAGGGCACAGAAGTGGAGTTGAGTAGGGTTTGGGATGGGAGGGAGAGGCTGGGCAACGTGGTGGTAGAGGGTGGAGACGATGAGGGGGTCATCGAGGAAGATGTTGTGTGTTAAAGGAGATTTAGTAGGAGGGAGTTGAATAGGGTTTGGGGTGGGAAGGAGAGGTTGGGTAGCTCGATGGTGGCAACGTCCATCAAAGCATTGACTTGGCGCTTGTTGGTTGCGGCCATCCTTGGTGGTTTGGGATAGGTGTTGCATCTCTAGGGCTTCACTCTGGGCTAGGAAGCACATGTTGTGGGCAGTTTGGGCATCCTCCTAGGTCGCGTCGTGGAGCTACTCCTGGAGTTGGATGATGGCTTGCAGGGCGTGGAGGATACATTCTCGATCCTCCAGGGAGGCTTGCAATTGGGTTTGGCGAGGAGGGCGACTTAGAGATCGTATTGGATTTGGATTTGATTGGCTCAGGATAGGAGCATGGTAGATTAAGTGGCGGTGACATGCCATGCTGCCTCTCCATGTAGTCTATCTCAAGGACGTGAGGAGCTTCTGGGTGAGGTTAGAGAACTCTTCTGCGAAGTTGGGGAGGGTGCCATGGGAGGACCTAATTCCTTTAGAGAAGGCTTATTGGGAGTGGAAATAGCCACCATGCACCCAATGGAGGGCATCGAGGTACGTTTCCAATCCTCCAAGGAGACTTGCACTTGGGTGTTGGTGAGGAGAGCAACTTGGAGATCCTGTTGGGTCTGGATTTGATTGACTCAGGCTAGGAGCATGGTGGAATGAGTGGCGATGACCTATTCATGGTGTAATCTGCATGTAGTCTATCTCACGATTGTGCGGAGCTCCTGAGCGGGGTTAGAGAACCCTTCTGTGAAGTTGAGGAGGGTGCCATGGGAGGACCTAATTCCTTCAAAAAGGCTTCTTGTGGAAATAGTTTACCTGCACCCAACCGAGGGTATCCATGGTGTGGCACTAGGAGGTGGAGGGTGAGGCCGATGGTCTCTCATCAAAGTGAGCTAGTGAGGGAGAAGAGAGGGATTGGCCCTCAGAGTTGGGTGTGTGGAGTAGGGTCTCTTTGAGGAACTGGGATGTTCAGTGAAGCCCCTCATCCTGATCGAGATGATAGCACTTGGAGGGGGGCATGGCAGGTGAAGGCTATGGTTCAAGGATAGTGGGAGGGATGCTGGTACTACCTTGTAGTCAGATAGGTGGGGGATGCTCCTCCCAGAGCCAGCTGTAAAGGACTTTGGTGAGGAGCGATGAGGCGGCCAGCTTGCTCAATGGGTTGGAGTAAACGGCACGGAGTTCCTTGTGGAGGTATTTGACCCAATTGACAGCCACACCTTGATGGATGCAGGCAAGGGTGGAGAGGTTGCATCTGTTGAAGCAATTGGACGCAGGCAAGGGTGGAGAGGTTGCATCTGTTGAAGCAATTGGCCCAGCATGTCTGAGGAGGAAGGAGAGGGCATGGGTGGGCATGACGACCAGCTCCTGTCGTGTGATGTTGTGCCACTCCACGTTGTCTTTAGTTGTTGGGCCTTGAAAGGTGTTGCGCACATGGCACATGACATTGCCATGGCGGCGCACATAAGGCTGCTCCAAGCGGGGGAGTTGGAGTGCATTCCAGACCAAGTCAAGACTAAGGTGGACGGTATGTGGAGCGCCCTTCGAGTCAAGCAGCTACCTTGTAGCTTGGCTAGCATTGTATATCTCGATAAAGTAATGGCAATTAAGGAGATCAGGTCCCAGGGCTGCATGGTATGCAACCCACTGAGCCGAATCTGCTCCAAGTAAGAGATGAGACGGTTGGGTCATCTCGGTAGGAGCAGGGCTTGTTGTAGTAGAGCAGCTTGTGTTCTACTTTGTGGGTGCTCTTCATCAGGCTGTGGGGATGGCGTGGCCATCAACCTGCTTCATCGGTTCGAGGAGTACTTGCCGTACTCCTCGAACCAGTGCCAGTGTGCCACCCGGAAGGAAGCTGTGAAAAGTTTGAGAGAAGAAACTGTAATAGTTTGGCTGGGGGCCAAGAAGAAAAGTGAGAAAAATGAATGGTGGTGGGTGATTTTCAAGGGAGGTACGGTCATGGCATCACAAAGGAACGATGTGGCTTCGCAAGGGAATGGCCCATGGGTTGACAAGTGGATGGCCGTGGATAAGCAAAAGGGAATGACTGTGGCTAGGGGTGAGTGAGCGGTCTTGGGCTACGCTGAGCGAACGGGCATGGCCTGACAGATGAATAGCTGTGGAATGGTTGAGGAGAAGTGAACGGTTGTGGCTTGCCTGAGTGAACAAGCGTGGCTTGGCTTGAGTGAATGGTCGTTCGCTATCCCTTGGAAATAGATTTTTTTTTGGCACCCTAAATAGGTTTTGTACCGTGGACTATGTGGTCAGTACCCCATTGTGGGTCTTGTACTGACTCCTTAGCCAATTGTTGGCAATGCCAAGAAGTCGGGTCCAATTAGGTTTGTTTGGGAAAGGGTGGTTTGACAGTGAGGGGTTGGGGAGGGAAGAGGTTTCTTAAGAATGGGAAGGAACCTCACGAGGTGAACTGGGAACAATTGGTGAGAATAGCCTTTTCTGACAAGATGGAACGGGATCGTAACCAACTAGCGGGGTGGGGTTCGAGACGGTCTCAACTGCATACTAATAGGTCTGGCTGAATACTTATTGGCACTACCAAATGGCTTCTTGCATACTTATCTAGCGTTGTAGGTGGTGGCTGAGTAGGGGTGTAGACTCCTTTGGCGAGGTTTAACGTGGTGTGAAGCTTGTTGCTAAGGAGGATTTGTTGGATGGGGAATCTTGGTAAAGGAGAGGCCTCTTTTTGCGTGGCACGGCTCTATCCTTGTCATCAATAAACAGGGGAGTTGTAGCTGGCAAATACGTTTGGTCACCTTGGGGAGGTAAGATTGGCGGCTTCGGCTCTTCGTCTGACATAAGGATGGTAACTTGCCCTAAGGCGAGTTGTAGTGTTGTCATCCTTGCATCCCAATCGATATGCCACCGGTTGTGTCCCATCCATCCTCTTCCCACTGGGACTTCTTCTTGCATCGTTTCTTGACATAGAACTTTCCTTCCAAGGGGTTATTTCCAACGTGAAATAAAATTGTAAACAACACCTAAGCACTTAACTGAATGCAAAGCAACATTAGTGATGGTGGTGGTCAAGGCGTGGAGGAAGGTTAGCCTCTTGAGAGAGTTCCATGTGTCATAGGACATTAAATTATGGTTAACACCCATAAATGACAAGGGCTAACCTTTGGGCGAAACCTGTTGGAGTGGTCATTCCTAACCACAAACAGGCACGTTTCACTTCCCATTCTTCTTTCTCAAGGTCTACTACACCTGATCCATGTTTATAGTGATTTGTTTGCCTCTAAGTTTCGCTTGATGTATCGATTGGCGACAGCATACACAACATATGGTCAGTGATGAAAGCATGTTGGGAGACTTTACATACCGTGACAGTAAAATTAAATTCTAGCAGAATGGGGAGCCATATGGTGATTCGGCCCCGTGGATCATGGTTTATTCACCAGATAACGAAGAGCTTGATGGTCTACAAAGAAAAAAAATTGGTCCAAAAGGTAATGACAAAACTTTTTAACGGTATGGACCATGGCCAATCCTTCTCTTTCCATGGTAGTATAATTTTGTTTTTCTTCATTTAATTGTGGATTGGCAAAGCTAACAGGGAAGTCCCTATTGTGTTCTCATTGTGTTCTCAAGGTTGAGCCAATAGGGAAGTCCCTATTGTGTTCTCATTGTGTTCTCATTGTGTTCTCAAGGTTGAGCCAAGACACAACCAATTGCGAAAGTAGATGCATCTATGTGGATATGGAATATGATTTCCCAATTAGGGGATCTCGGAGTGCTTGCCATTGCTTTTTTTAGGGTATCATATGCTTGTTTGGCACTCCTCTATCCACTCAAAAATCACCAAGAGTCTGTAAAGGGAACGAGCTATGTCAGCATACATAAAGATGAAACACTGGTTATAACATACATGCCCCATGAATTACTGGACTCCCTTGAAGTTGGTAAGGAGAGGTAGCTCACGGATGAGTCTTTGCTATCATCTGCGGAGATACCATGTTCTGAGACAGTGTCCTAGGATTACTCCATGCCGGACCTAAAACTAGCACTTCAAGACCCGGCATCTCTCTAACACTTTTCTCAGATATACCATAGATGTGCTTTCCATGTAGAATTGATGCAAAGGTCACCCATAAAGACTTCAAGGAATTTTTTGTAGATATTCCTTATAGGTTGTGCACATTAGGCGCTAGAAGGTGCCTGAGGCATTCATCAAACCAAATGACATGACTCAAAATACATACGTGCCCCATTCAGTTGTAAAAGTTGTTTTATGTTGATCTTTTGGGTCGATCAACACTTTATTGTAGCCGAAAAATCCATCAAAAGGAAGCTGTAGGCTTCCTTTCCTGTTTGAGCATATTGGCTATCTGTGAAGGGAAATGGATAGTGATCACATATTGTGGCGGCATTGACCTTTTTGAGGTCCATGTAAATTTTTTATTCTTTTTGGGTACTATCATGATGGGTGAGACCCATTTAGTGTGCTCTATCTCGTAGATGAATCTGACATCTATGAGCTGATTGATTTCTTCTCAGACCATCTTGGAGCACTTGGGGTTCATAGGGTATGCTCTTTGCTTCACTAGCCTTTCTCTTTCTACCATGGGGATGGTATGTTTAACCACTTCAAGAGGTACACCCTTCATATCCATATATTTATAGGTGAAGTAATCCTAAAATTTTGTGAGGAGGTTAGTAAGGTCTTTCTCGTCTTTCACAAAGAGGTCTTTCCCAATGTAGATGGGCCTTAGATCTTCCCCTAGGCTTGCTAGGTTGATCTCCTTGACCTTGGTCGGCGGACCATCATAAGACATTCCTAGCTTCCCATCATGGGTTCTTTGGGCCTTTTCATATTGTACAAAACGGTTTCCTACCTTGTAGGCTATGAAGTGTCCAGGGACTTGTTTGGTCTCCTCAACTTTAGCACTTTCCTCATCCATTCTTTTTTTGGCCTCCCGCTCGGCTTGTGCCAACTTTTTGATTCGTGTTCTCTATGCACAAAGCGGCAAAGCTTTAAGGTTCGGTTTGGGAATCGATTAATTCTTCTTTTTTTGTGGTCATAGGGTTAACTGGAATGGGGAACTCATCGAGCTCCTTTTTCCAAACTTGGTAGAAGTATGAATGTGCATTAATAGCTTCCACATATCTCAGCCAATGTTCTTTCGATTCTATTAGGAAGATGTAATCTTCCCTTCTAATGAAGCCGTTTGTTTAAAGGGTCTTGTAGGTGGGTTTTTCTCATCATGGCTTGTAGCATCGGCGGGCATATATGTAGCACTCAACATGTAGAGGGATGTAATCTCTTTCCTATCGTTAGCCGTGTGGCAAATGTTATATCCATGTGTTTGGGAAGCATGTCCATGTAGCAAGGATGTGCATCCAGCTCTCAGAGTCTTCCAGCTCCGAAAGAGGTGTGAACTCCATGCTATCCCATTCATCATCCAATGTTGTTTGGCATAATTGTACTGTCGTTGTAGATCTCACAATAGTCACTGAATCCTCTAACAAGAGTCCCCCACTCATTGGATAGATCTTCTAGGTGCATAGGCTGATCTTTAGCGTTAGGTCTTTTTTTTCAAATGTAAATGTGATCCGTGTCCCAGTCATGGATCATCCTGGTTTCTCTTATAAAGGGTCATCCTAAGATGCAATTGTTTTGCTGGCCAAAGTTCATCACCATAAAGGTGTGTCAAAAATTGGTTGCGAGAATCTTAATCTTCAAATCCCATAGAAGACCTATGGGCTTCACGGTGGCTCCATCAACTAGTTTCACAATCAATGTGGTGTCATCCATGAGAGGTTTTCTCCATTTTTTGAGCATTGTTTGGTAACAATGCTCACTCCTTCCCCACAATCTAGGATGGTGGTGACTTGAGCTCATCAAAAGCTATGGGCAGTGCTACATTGAGTTCGTCTCCTTTAAAATATCGTCGTAACTTGTTCACCCGGACCATAGGAATGCCAATAATTCCATCTAGTTCTACGTCATCGGTCTCATTAGAACTTCCTAGTTCCACCTATTCTTCCATTTTTGCTCCAAGACTCCTTAGTTCCACCTATTCTTCCATTTCTACTCCAAGCCTCCCTAGTTCCACCTATTCTTCCATTTCTGCTCCAAGCCTCCCTTCCATTCAATCCTTCAAATCCTTCCATAGACTAGGGCTACCTTGGAGTAAGGTGCCAATGGAAATATGGACTTGTGAAGACAGAAAGGAGGAAAGACCTGCAATATCTCTTGGAATGGGTGTGGGTTCATGAATCTGATTATCCCTATTTATACTTAGGTTTTTCAAGGTGTAGGTATAGGGATAGGAACTTCAGTGTCTGTTCTTCTTGGGTGGTCGTCCCTTAGATTCTCAAGATACGTAGCAACAAGTTCCACCTAGGGGGACTGTCATGGATTTTGGGTCTACCTCTCGGGGGAGATTCTTAGGGAGTGCTTAGGAAGATTCTCATAAAGGGTCGTCCTGAAGGGTCAACTGGTGAATAGAGGTCACTCGAGGAAATGGTGGTTGTGGTGGAAGGAATGGGGGTGGCAAGGGTTGTGGTGGAAGGACTGGGGGTGATGCTTCTAATTGTGTGTTTCCCAAGATAAGGTTTTTTAATCTCGAGACAAGACTCCTTTGTGAGTGTGTAGGGGATCCTGGGTCTTGCTCTTGAGTTAATGGTCTCTATCCATGCACTGGGTAGCCAATTCTCTTGTCTCTAAGTCAAGGATAGTTCATCCCGTGCTTGGATGTTCTTCTCTTTCACTGGTGCTATCAAGGATCAACACCGTTTGACTCCACACTATGTTGACCAAAAGGTCAGATCTAACACGTGATTGAGCGTAAGATGGTTTAGCATCGTCAAATACGGGGTTGTTTCACACCAATTTTCCTAAGCATAGGTGCATGAATATGTCGAGTGACAATGCAGAATCATATTTGGACAAGGAAATTGTTTCCCTTTGGGAGTTTAGGAATGCATGTTCCTCAACGAACGCCCATTCGTCGGATGTTGGTACAGGCATGGCTTATTAGAGTTGCGATCGTACGTCCTTTAGGTACAATCGTGGGTTGAGAAAAGGAACGGACATTCCCCCTGAGGAACAAGTGTTGTTATGTTAGGAAAGGATGGTTGTTGATAGAAGGAGAAACGTACATTCCTTGGTGGAGGAATAGTCGTTATATTAGAAAAAGCATGGCCGTGTCTTGTGTAAGCAAAAAGATTTTCCAGTTGGGGGAAAATGGCATTCACTCATAAAAGTATGAACGTTCGCTCACTAGTGAAGGAACGAACATATGTTTGTGAAGGTACGGGTGTACGTTCACAGAGACTGATGACTATTAGGTATATTAATTACACAAAAACCGCATATCTTTTGATATCTACCTTCAAATATTCCCCTGCTAGTTTAGCTGTACCACTTTTATGCCCTTTTTAATGCACATAACTCAGGTTTTACGAGCATATTTGGAAAGATTCTTCCATAGGAAGAGAACGGGCGTGGCTTAAGAAGGTATGGCCATATCTCTGTGAAGTGAATGGCCGATCACTTCTCAGAGATACAACCCAAGACTGAACTGTGCCTACTTTTTTCCTGTTCTTTCCTTAGTTTCTCCCCCTTAATATTGATTTTTTTGGGGTTTTCTTTTTATGGATGGCTTAGGCTAGTCCCAAGCTACTAATGATGTATAGAATGCTTAATTAATTCTAATATCTAAGATAAATGGTAATTTGCATGCTTCTATGAAGCATGCATAGATGGTGACTGGGGGAGCGTTTCATGTCCATATGGGAAATTCCTTAGAATGAGCAAGTAATTACACCAAAGAATTTGATGCTTGTTATACTTATGACACATGATGTTGGTGCCATGTTTGCAGTTGCATGTGACCAACTTACATATTTATTGATAATGGATGATGTATTTGTTGTCATTACCCCTACTGGCACCATTCGAGCATGTTTTTTATTTATATGACCAAGAAGGACTTTGGGGACAACATGAAATACAAAGAATGTTAGAGAGACGAACTGAGAGAAAGTATGCATATTCCCCAGGGGATTCACTCATCACAACAACAAAGGAGGATGTCACCTGTGTGTGCATGAACCTCAAGAAAAGCCCCTATATATGATGCTCATAAGATGATAACACCCCTATTTAAGCTTATAAGGATACCTTTAAAAATGACTATGTCACCCCCTTCCTTATATCTATGCTTTTTCTCTAACATTTCATTGCTAAAAGTATTGCTTGAATGCTACCAAAACATTGCAATAATTTTGTACAACTATGTTCATAAAAAGTACTTATGACACATCCTTATGGATTTTCTCACATCGTGGGGAAGCTTTTCTCTAACATCATTCCCCATTCCCCCTACGCCGAGGTCCCCTCACCGTAGCTTAAATTAAAGATTTAGTATTCACCTAAATACAGAGTCTTACCCCCTACCTTATATGCTTATGACTCATTCCAAAAAACCCCCCTCTTGTACAATCACATGATATCGTAAGTTTTCTTAGAGTGAATCCCATGGGGGAGTATTCACATCCTTAAAAGGAGACAAACTGTTGACTAAGAGAAAGTTGTTTATATTCATGACTTTATGATAGCGAAAGACCATGTTTAACTATAATAGATAGATTAAAAGAAAGAGAAAGTTGTTATTTATGTTCACAACTTTGTGATAGCAGAAGGCCATGTTCAACCATAACAGATAGATGAAAGGAAAATAATAAACAAAAGAAACCCCCTACCTTGATGATGTGGGCCCCGTCTCACTCATGACACAAATTGATGCATGAGACATAAGTAAAAGTGTAAGAGTTGAAGTGATTACAAAGGGCAAAGCAACTAGGAAAATGATGATTTGAAAGCAAAGAAGAGATCAAAAGCAAAGGGCAAGAGTAAAGAAAGGATGAAATAACAAAAATAAACTAAATTGAGTAGGCTTTGGACACCATTGCTTCATATCTTGAATGTATAACCTTTTGATTTTTTTTGACTCCTTGATGCAACATTCCCTAGGATTGGGTTAACCCTAGGTAGCTCTTGCTAACCCTAAGAATGGGTTAACATTCCCCCCTTCTTGATGGCGATCGTGTCCTTGATCGTGTTGAAGAATTTTGTGTGAGGAGAATTGACAAGCTTAATGTTGAATGATGTTCAATGGTCCTTGTTCCTCCGGAAGGAATGAGAAGGGCTAGTTAGTAAAGAAAAGGTTAGTGCTTTTTTTGGGAATTGCTAAAACGGGTGATTGGGTGGGGGTTTTTTATGAATGATTGCATTTTTATATTTGTGTGAGCATGGTTTTTTTTTTGGCTCACTTTGTTCTTAGCAATCATAAGCAAGGTTACAAGTGATTTGTGTTAGTGGGGGGAAGCTAAGAGATATTAACTATGGGAGAGAAGAGAGGGAATTATCCGGAGAAAAATAAACGTAATCATCAGAATGAGATGATGATTCTTAGTTTCTCATTTGATTCATTGAAGCTACATTTATCATTTGAAGAAATTAACCTTCGATGAAGGCAGGATTCTTGTCAAATGTTGTTGAGTAGGACCTGTTCTTGCATGCTTCTTCCCATGTGCTTTTTATGCTTTTATGTATATGCAAGTACTCTTAGGAAGTAGATATACATGAATTACAAGAAGTTAGTACTCTTAGGAAGCAGATATACATGAATTACAAGAAGTTAGTACTCTTAGGAAGCAGATATACATGAATTACAAGAAGTTAGTACTCTTAGGAAGCAGATATACATGAATTACAAGAAGTTAGTCATATAGACTCTTATTGAACTGCTCTATGTTAAAGTAGCCACTCATTTGGTGAAACTTAAAAGAATTATGTCAACTTACGAGGCTAAGATATCTTTACTAAGGATTAGAGATCATTGTGTTGTGAAGATTTTTGTTTGGAGAGATTTGCAATTTGAAAGAAAGTTCAGGCGATGGGTTGTACCATTGACCAAGCTTTCGCCCACCATGCCCCCCCCCATCGAGAGATGTACCTACAAGTTGTCGATAGGGTGAGGCTTTGGTGCAAATGTCCTCTAGTGCATGAGTATGGATATGTACTCATGGAGTAGCTACTACTACATTAACTTAGCCAAAAGAATAGTAAGCTATAAGCTTATCAAAATTGTATTGGCTATTTAAGATGGCTATTTAAGATGCTTGGGAGTTGTTAGTGATATTATATCACTTAGGTAGGCCATATGTGTGACTCCTTTGTGTTTATGTGTGTGTGTGTGTGTGTTTTTTTTTATTACCACCTTGCAAGCAACAGGTTCTTATGGCTATTCTCTTTTTTGAGAAAATGGGTTCTTATGTCTGCCGTGTAGCTTCTACACTTATGCTTCACATCCACAGGGGTGAAACGAGCATTGTGAGTTTGTCTTTGATGCGCTCATAAGACTCGGTTGTAGACGTGGGAATTCATTCTTGAATTTTTGGCTCAAATGTTTTCAAGGCGATAGGTAAGATTGCTGGTTGGTTACCATTGGGGTTGCTTGAACACACAAGCTCTTGTGTAGGTGTTGAATGCACAAGAGTGGTTGAGTGACTTGCTTGGTGTTGCTTGGGTTTCCATTCTTGTCGAACTTTAGGTGAAGTTGTTGGGGTTGAAGTTGGTGGTGAGGCTTTCTTCACATTGTTCAATTTTGGCAACTATATGATGGTATTACCTTTATAATATCCTTGTTGTTGAAGCATGTGTATAGGCACCCATCTTTGATGCATTATAAATTGGTGGTTGCTACTTTTGGTGCTGAGGCTTCCTTCTTTGTGCAAGCTTAGGGGACTTTGTGATACAGAAGTGGAAGGTTGTGAGCCCTCCTTCACATTAGTTGACACTGAGGCTGCAGGTTTAAGACTCATGGGCATTGTTGACAATGAGGTTCGAGTCTCTTGTAGAGTGACATTCGATAATGACTTTTGAGCATATTGCCATCTCCTTTGGTGAGGTTTGTTGATAAAGAGGCGTTGGCTCTTCGGGGATTTTCCTTTGAGTTCCTTGTTAGAGATAGATGGTTGTGCATGGGGAACTTTTTGTGGTTTTGAACTTCGTTGGTAAGGATGGAGTTGAAGGAGTAGATGCTTTATTGGAGTCGGTCTCATTGATGCAAATGGGAAGTCATTGTGTAGAGGGGCTTTTGTGGAAGAGGTTTGTAACGTTTTGTGTTCAGTATCATAGAAATCCATTAGGGTTGGATCCTCTTCCTTTTGGTATTGTCAACTTTGTGACATTAACCATCATGAGATGACCCTATTGCTGGCAAAGCACAGTGGTGCTTGGGTAGCAATAGAAATCCAGCATCATAGAAATCCATTAGGGTTGGATCCTCTTCCTTTTGGTATTGTCAACTTTGTGACATTAACCATCATGAGATGACCCTATCGCTGGCAAAGCATAGTGGTGCTTGGGTAGCAATAGTCCATTTACACCCCTAAGATCAAATATGCTTCCAACACATACTCAACCACAAAAAACTTACAAGTAAGGGGATTAGTTTCAATATACATTTTCTATTCAAAGTAGCCCAAACATGGCATGTTTAAGTCTTGTGTAAAGGAAATTCTTTCAGGATGAGCCATGAGTGTTGGTTGACCTAACAAATCCCATAACTCCGAGAGACATAAGATTGTGTTCTCATGTCGGATAAAGTTGTGCTTGAGCTGTGGTGATTTTATTGGAAAGTTCCAATCCAACCAGAATCCTAGGGATCTTTTCAGTAAGATATGTTGGAAGTTCCAGCTCCTCCAAGGTCTCTTCCACCCATAAGAACAATTGTACAATGCCTACATGAGTGTTCAAGAGGTGACTATTTGCATGGATTCATCAATTGAATACAACAAGTCACGAATCCAAGTTCCACACCAAGGACGACATCATACTCAAGGGAATCTAGGATAACATAGAATGTAAATTCCACATCTCCACCGATTATTTGAGTAGTGTGACATGAAAAAATAATATCTTTCATTTTCAACTTTGTATATATTTTTGTGGCTTTACAATGGTAATAAGGTGGAAGCTTGTCCAAAAAGATTGCGACTAGCCCGTAATAAAATGACATCATGGTGACGGCTTGGTGGCTACCCTGACGGTGTCTCTCATCAATATTTTGCATTTCCTAAAGTTTGTGTAATGTGTGGATGTGCTCATTGTAAATACCAAGTATGTTCTATAAATGCTTTGGTATGGTTGTATAGGTGAGTGATATGGAAAATAAAAGTGGGCCTAAATGTATGCATGGCTCACCTTTGTAATATTTAAATGCTATTTGGCAACAAGCTAGCACGTGGAAGGCATGTGGAGAAGTGTGTGTAGGTGCATAATTAGGGAAGATTCTTCTAGAAATCCCACATGGATGAGGAGCCTTTTGACAATTGTAAAGTAAAAATGCCACATAGGTGCTAACTTGGCTACAACCTTGTCTCATGCAAGTATCTTTAGTCAAAGATCTCCAAATTAAAAATTAGAAAAAAGACTTTGCCTAAAGAGACATTTCATGAATGTGACCTCCTCACAAGTGTCATGGGAGGAAGATTCTTCTAGAAATCCCACATGGATGAGGAGCCTTTTGACAATTGTAAAGTAAAAATGCCACATAGGTGCTAACTTGGCTACAACCTTGTCTCATGCAAGTATCTTTAGTCAAAGATCTCCAAATCAAAAATTAGAAAAAAGACTTTGCCTAAAGAGACATTTCATGAATGTGACCTCCTCACAAGTGTCATGGGAGGTGGAAGGATTCTACAGTTGTAACTTGTATAACAAGGTGAGAGGGGGTCACTTTTTCTATCTATAAAAGGAGCCCTCCTCTGCCTTTTAAATCAATGAGTGAAGCCTCCACAATTGAGCTTTTGAGCATTCTTGTGTCATTATCACTCTTCCAATTCTCTTAATCCTCTTCCCGAGATACTCTCTTTGCACATGTACTTAGCATTAGCTCCCAACGCCTTACCCTAAGATTGGAACTCTTGATGATCCAAACTAAGGGAGATAAGGAGTTATTATCTCGGTGGGCCTATGACTTCTCAAGGTAGTCCTTGCCTTATTGCCACCCTCCTTTGGAGGTACCAATGGTTTTAGTGTAGTAATGAGCATGTGGAAAGACTTTGGGAACCATGGGTAGATTTTTGTCGTCCACTATGCAATGTTAGCCCTTACTCTCTAGTTTGTATCATGAACAAGATGAAAGGCAAAGGACTTTGCTAAGTTGGAATCTTAAATATGCAAAGAGGAATGCCGTTTTGGTGGTTTTAATCCCTACTTTCTATTGGTGATTACTCTTTTCTTGGGTGATCTTTTCTAAAATTGTTTATACGGTTAGAAATCTCTTTCAATACTCTTTCCATATGTGTAATCAATTATTCCATCTCATGTTAAAATGATGATCAAAATCTCTCCCAAAATTGCTAGCTTAAAGTCTTTTTTTTAAACAGCTTTCTATGCCGTTAGTAAAATTCCCATAACGTTTCGCTCGATTATGCACGAAGCTCTCTTCGAGCTCTACGCATCTACGTAGTCTAATTTGAGTGTAGCCATAAGGATTGCAAACAGCAATTCTCTGTTTTTTGCTATTTTTTGCATATTTGGTCATCCCTCTCCTTAATCAATTATTTTCTCTTAATCATCTTGCCCATGTGAAACCCCAAGTATTTAAATCATTTGTAGCCTATTTCTACTACCATTTACTTCCCAATGTTGCATCCAAATCATCCAATACATCCAAATGAGCCATATCAATACACCCCTTTCACCTCTATTCACATAGTGCTAAGCCGAAAGATTTTCTTCTAGAAGCAGAGACTTGCCCTTGCTTTTGGGGCTGATCGATTAGCCCAAATTAATGCTTCCCCTAAGCCGTTTCTATTTCCATCTATGGATTACAACCTCACTTTCGATGTCTATATCTTTGTTTTACTCTAGGGAGATAGGGAGTGAGATTGTCTCTTTTCCTTATTTAACACCAAAATCTTTTCTTCCTTCTTCAACACATGATCTTAAGAAGTGACTAAAATAAATCCCCAATTTTGTGTCACATCTTTTGGTGGAGACGGCGGGCAGGTTTGGCTTTGGTTTTTTAAAACCCGCCTTACCTAATGGTCTTTGTGAATGGATCAATAAAGAATTCATAATGGTGAGGACACCATTGGAGGAGATTACCACCCGACTTCGAGAATTGGAAGAAAGTGAAGGAGATTAAGCAATTCGATTAGTAATCATAGTCACTGCTTTTATGTTGGTGGGTCAATATTGAATACCCTCATGAGTCGTCAAGTTAAGTTGGTGGGTCAATATTGATGATACCTTTGAGAATGTACACATTGATGTTTTTTCTTTCTTTTGTAATGCAAATAAGGAGGAGTATCATGCTCTCAAGTTGCTATGTGCATTACCCGTTTAAGAAGGATTCACTTTAATTACATTCACACCCAATGGATTCCTCATACTTGTGGGTCATTTAGGTTCAATGATATTGTCAAAGATCACATGGTGGAAAGAATTTGTGAATGGATTCATAGTCACAAGTTAGTATTGTGCTTGTAACAAAGTGCTAAGGCTTGTGTATTTCTTTCCCAAAAAGATGCTTAACATTCCAGTATTCCATGGAAGTGAAGTAGAAGATCTAAGGGCCTACATGCTGCAAGAGTTTAGTTGCATATGTAGGATAGCAAGTTGGTCATTGGAGCAGCGAGCAAAGATACTTCCTGATTTCTTGGAAGGTGCAGCTTTGGCATGGTATGAAGGCTTGCTAGAAGATTCTAAAAAGGAATGGGATTGGGAAGAGCTAACTAAGGCAATGAAGGAGAGGTTTGGGTTAGTGGAGTCACCAAATACTTTACTTCTACAATTGGATCAGCTTTCTAAAAAAAAGGGGGAGTCGGTTTCTGCTTTCTCCACATGAGGTATAAAGCCTTGTTCGACAAATACCTCCATGCCTCCTTACATGTTGTAGTTGCTTCTTCTCCTTCTTTTTCCATGGCGGATTCTAAGAGCTCCTTGGAAATGGAGCACCTAAAAATGAGCCAGTTTGTCATGGCCTTGGCTCTTTCTTTGTGAGAAAAGGTCTTAAGCGAAGACCCCAAAAGTTTTCAAGAAGCCCTTCGGATTGCCATAAGAAGGAGGGTGATCCCTTTAAATTGAGTCAACACTTTAGGCTTCCATAACTATGGCAATTCTTACTTCTCAAGTGGATTTCCCTTCAACTACTTCATCAACATCAAAGGTACCTTCATCCACTGCATTAGATCACAATATTACACAACTTATGGCTGAGTGTTAAAACCCTAAGATCTCTCTAGATAATTGTTATGCATAAACATGCATAAATCAGGTATAAACTCATCCACCTGACCACCCCCGAGCCCAAGGGATGCACACATGAATTATAATGAAGTACATCATACCTCTACCTTGATGTCCCATACCATATCAAGAGGTATAACTCCAATCCAGCAGCATGTAGCTATAGAGTGAAATGGTATGTGAGTAGATATAATCCTCTATACAAGAGAACATCATATCATAACCTAGGGCCCTCAAGTGACTCTTGACTCTCCATTTCCCTTGAGTGTGCCCCATGCCCTATTATATAGGAGGAAGTGACTCTTGACTCTCCATTTCCCATGTGTGACCCTTGGATGCCTGACCCTTGTTGGAATTAGGGTTGCAGGAAAGCACACAAAGCTTGGAGAAGAAGAAGCAAGAATGCACACAACACATAATGTATTAGATTGTGTCAATGTACAAAAGATAAGTTAGCCCTAGAAGGATGGGCATATATACAAGCCGGGGAAAAAAACCTCCTAAAGAGGGAAAAAGTGCCCCGGCGGTCCTAAGTGTGTTCACACACATCACTGCCTATATATATATGGCAACAAATCCCCCCTGGGAGTGATGGTGTGAGCCGTCTGAGCCACACACACTCAACCGTAGTTGTGAAAGCTGCCCTGTACTCAGCTTCACAACTAGAAGTGGCCACACACAGTAGGTTGCTTCTTGCTCAACCAAGATATGCATGAGCTACCGAGCATGAAACAAAAACCACTTGTGGACACTCTTGTGTCATAGCAACTAGCCCAATCTGAGTCCGAAAAAGCATGTAAATCTGGCGGCAACAACGATCCCCCCTTGGGATAAAACAACCCAAGATGTATGGTGCCACTCAAGTAGCGAAAGATGCGTTTAACTGCCTTCCAATGTTGAGACCCTAGGCTATGCATAAACCTGCTCACCTGTGAGACTGCAAACTGGATGTCCGGCCTCGTAATACATACATAAATGAGGCAACCAACAGCTGTCTGATAGAGTGTGACATCAAAGTGATCTCCAGCATCATGAAGACTCAACTTCAAACCTGTCTCCATTGGAGTAGCAATAGGCTTACAGTCTTCAAGGCCAAATCTCCGCAACAATGTCTCAATATACTTTGTCTGACACAAAGTAATACCTCCATCACACTGCTTAAATTGTACCCCTAAATAATGATGCAAAATGCCCCAAATCTGACATCTCAAAAGAGGCATTCAAATTAGCCTTAAAATCAGCAATATGACTTTCATTTGGTCCTGTGAGCAGTATGTCATCGACATAGAGAGCAATGATTAGATGTACATCATCCATACATTTAACATATAAAGTGCTTTCTGTTGGACTATTCTGAAAACCATGTGCAGTCAAATATGCATGTATCTTTTCATACCAAGCTCGTGGAGCTTGCTTTAAACCATATAAAGCCTTTTTTAGCCTGCACACTTTGTTTTCCTGCCCTCTTTGAACAAAACCACGAGGCTGCGATACATACACCTCCTCATGCAAATCTCCATTCAAGAACGCAGTCTTTATGTCCAACTGATGTACATTCCAACCATTATGAGCTGCCAATGCACAAATGCTACGAATGGTAGTCATACAATAAGTGGGAGCAAAGGTCTCATCAAAATCAATGCCCTTTTCTTGAGCATAACCCTTTGCAACAAGTCTAGCCTTATAGCGATCAACACTGCCATCTGGCTTTCGTTTCAATTTTAAAACCCACTTACATCCAATGGCCTTTTTACCAATAGGCAAATCACACAAAGACCATGTACCATTCTTCATTATAGCATCATATTCACTTTGCATTGCAGCCAACCAATTTTCTAATTTTTGTGCCTCATCAAATGAAAGAGGTTCTTCCTCTTCACACATACTAGACACAGCCAAAGCATAACAATCTGATGCATAAGAGGCATGCTGAAAACCTGAACGAGTACGACTAGATATAGGTGCATCAATTTTACTATCATGCAAGGTTTGCACCAGCCATTTAGGCATACCTCTAGCCTGCTCATTTTCAGCCCTATCCTCAGAAATTACATCCTGTAAATCTGCATCAGAAATAGGCTGATCTATGATGTCGTTTGAAATCTACATAGGCTGAATATTTGCCTCATTAGGACTTACATTTGAATTTCCACCTGTAAATAGAGACAACAACGTATCAAATACATCCCGTGAGCTCACACCTGTCTCTTTGGTACATGATAACAAAGGCTGCACAGCATCTTCCACAAAAACAACATCTCGACTAATCAAGATATGCTTTGACTGTGGATGATACAATCTGTAACCCTTGCTCTCAGCACTGTAGCCAACAAAAATGCATTTGACAGCCTTATCATCCAATTTTTTATGTTGTTGCACAGGCACTAAAGCATAGGCCAAGCAACCAAAGACACGCAAGTGACCAATAGAAGGCTTCTTGCCATGCCAAGCTTCGTATGGAGTAATAGATTGCAAGGCCTTAGTGGGACACCTGTTGAGTACATATGCAGCACACATGACAGCCTCAAGCCAAAACACATGTGGCAAAGCTTGGCCCTTGACCATACATTGTGCCATCTCCATAAGTGACCTGTTTTTCCTCTCAACAACACCATTTTGCTGAGGGGTATACGGCACTGTACATTGGTGTTTTATCTCACGACTAGCCAGAAATGCATCAAACTCTTTAGACAAGTACTCCCCCCCTCGATCAGAACAGAGGGTGCCCATAGTACAATTGGATACATTTTCAACCATAAGAAAAAACTGTTTGAAGTACAAAAACACTTCGGACTTTGCCTTCAGTGGATATACCCATGCATGCCTTGAGTAATCATCAATGAAAGTCACGAAGTACAAGTGTTTACCAAATGACAGAGTTTGCATAGGCCCACATACATCACTATGTACAAGTTGCAATTTGCGAGTGGCCCACACAGAACCATCCTTTGCAAACGCAGAACGCTGCATTTTGCCCAAAATACAGCCTTCACAAACATGTTTCAATGGTGCCTCAAGAGGGGGCAATGAAGCAACCATATCAAATTTTTGCAAACGCAGCAAACTAGCAAAGTTCAGATGACCAAAACGAGCATGCCATAGTTTTGCATCTGAAACTGCCTTTTCATCAGAAATTGCATTTGCTGAATCTTCCACACACTTGTCATAAGAATTGAGCCTATACAGCCCACGAAACAAGGTGCCAGATGCAATAATCGTATCAGCAGAAGTCAAATCATGAACATTACATCTGTCATCCACAAATTTGACTACAAGTCCAAGTCTAGCAAGCGCAGAGACAGACAATAGATTCTTCTTTATCCCTGGCATATACAAAACCACTGAAAGTGTGAAAGCGCTGCCATTTGTAGCAATAAGCATAATTTTACCAATGCCCTTCACTGGGTAAGAAGCATTATTGGCACATGTGACAGTATTCCCATTAGAGACAACCTCAAGACAAGTGAACATATCATGATACGAGGTAATGTGCTTTGTAGCACCACTGTCAAAATACCATACATTAGAGTCAACAGAAACTACCAAACATGCATCATGTACAGATGGGTCATACTGGCAATACACGCTAAACGCCCATTCTGTATCCTGCACAACATTTGCAGAATCTGCATTTGTAGAAGCATCCGCTATTGTGGCTGCATTTGACTCTTTCTTCTTTGCCTCTTTAGCCTTTAGCTTAGGGCAATTCTTAATGACATGATCATTTGCCTTACAATAGTTACACCTGGTCTTTTTCTTGCCTTTATTAAGAGCCTTCTTAGACTTATTGTTACTACCTGTGGAAGGAGAAGAAGTTGCAGACCTACTAATAGGAGAAGAAACAGTGGAAGGGGCTGCCTTTCCACTTCTTCTCTGTTGCTGCTATTGGGCAGCAATAAATGCTTGATCAACTGCACGCTCCCTGGTCCTGTTTTGCCTGGACTGCGCTTCTTGCAAGAGCTCGTTGACTAAAGTATCATACTTGATAGCATCAGGTCTGTCCTCAGCAAGAAGTCTCCACGTGGAAGCAAAAGTCCGATATGTCTCAGGTAAAGCATCAAGAACAGTCTGCACAAGAGAATGATCAGAAATAATCTCATCTGCAGAAATCAACTGTTCCTTGAGATCTTTAATCTCAGTAGGAAAAACATTCATGTCATCATCTTCTTGCATAATCTTCAATTCTAGCTCTTTACGCAGGTAAGAGATTTTTGCCTCATTACGACATGCATACAAACCAGCTAGAATATCCCAAGCTTGTTTTGCTATTTTAGCTGAACGAATATGTGGGGTGATGTTACGTTTGATAGAAAGTGTAATCAAGGCATGAGCCTGTACATCTTTACCATCCCACGAGCTTGTTCAGGAGTGGGTAAAACAGCAGCAACAGTAGAGCTGCTAGAACCTGCAACATCCTCAATAGATCCTACATCCAAAGAACCTGGACGTACATCCATACCTTGCACAATGTTCCACACTCCTTTTGCAACCAAAACATGTTGCATCATGTATGCCCAAAGTGGGTAGTTGCTGTCTCCATCCAATTTGTCATCAGCAGATAACATGTGAAATACATCATTGCTATTATCAGCCATGGCCACTGACTGAAACTGATGCAAAAGCTACCTGTAATGAAGCAAAGACTGAACAGAAAACAACTCGTGCTATGTAGCACGGTCCACAATAGAGTACGTATGCTTGTTTTGCAGAAAACTGCACTGTTGAAATTTCTGCAGAAAATGACGAAAACACCTGTGCAGAACGTGCAATGCAAAAACGGAGCCCGAAACGATCTCAGATGCGAATTCTGAGAACGCAAAGCCCTACGGGATTATTTACAGAGCAAAGCCCTACGGGATTATTTGCAGAGTATAGGGACTTGTAAGCGCTCGTGAAAGCTCACCTCAATTGGAGAACGTGAGTCGGAGGGTGCTGGCGGCGTAGCCCTGGGAGCTGATGCCTGCTCTGATACCAATTGTTGGAATTAGGGTTGCAGGAAAGCACACAAAGCTTGGAGAAGAAGAAGCAAGAATGCACACAACACACAATGTATTAGATTGTGTCAATGTACAAAAGATAAGTTAGCCCTAGAAGGATGGGCGTATATACAAGCCGGGGGGAAAAACCTCCTAAAGAGGAAAAAAGTGCCCCGGCGGTCCTAAGTGTGTTCACACACATCACTGCCTATATATATATGGCAACAACCCTAACCTTAATCCTTAAGGTTAGTCCTAACCCATTTAAAATTTAATCAATTTGTGCCTAATAAGAGGTATTCGGGAGAGAAAAATAGAAGAGAAAATTCCAATTTAAGAGACGAAGAGGATCCCATGCACACAGGAGAGCATTTCATGCATCAATTGATTGCTCCACACTGCATTTCAGTAGAAGATTTGCAGAAAATTGATAGCATCTCTGTGGAAAACCCGCCAAAATGCATAGAAATATATATACTTTGCTTTAAAAATTCTCTAAAAATTTAGAAAAAATTCTTAAAAATTATAGAAATTCAAGGAATTCACTCTACCAAAAATATCTGTGATAAAATATGCAGTATTTTGGTACAAATTTCCATTAATGCTTATTTTAAACCACAAAAAATAAGAAAAAATAGCATTAAACTCACAAAATTTCCCCGTAACATTGATTCATCCATTGAATAGAAGAAACATGCGTTCCAACCACCATATTGATGATCCATGTGATAATCATCAAAATAAATCAATAAAATAATATTTTTATTTAGTAAATATTAAAATTTACTTTAAAAAATACCAAAAATTATAATAATAAAGAAAAAATAACAATAATTAACTAGAGATTGCTCTAATACCACTGTTAAAACCCTAAAATCTCTCTAGATAATTGTTATGCATAAACATGCATAAATCAGGCATAAACTCATCCACATGACCACCCCCGAGCAAGGGATGCACACATGAATTATAATGAAGTACATCATACCTTTACCTTGATGTCCCATACCATCAAGAGGTATAACTCCAATCCAGCAGCACGTAGCTATAGAGTGAAATGGTAGGTGAGTAGATATAATCCTCTATACAAGAGAACATCATATTATAACCTAGCCCAGCCTCCCTTGAGTGTGTCCCATGCCCCTATTATATAGGAGGGCCCTTAAGTGACTCTTGACTCTCCATTTCCCATGTGTGACCCTTGGATGCATGACCCTAACCTTAACCCTTAAGGTTAGTCCTAACCCATGCTCCACTAGAGCTTGTTCCCATGCTTCCATGCTCACAAGCCTAATGTGGGTTAGCCTCCTAGTATATGCACATATAGTGTGTATATAACACTGAGTTTGCTGATCTTAAGCTTCACTTAGTAAATGCTCGCCACCTAGACCCCCTAGAGTGGAAGATAAACCAACAAGGGATAAAAGCAATATCACTTGTTATGCACTGTGCCAAGAGAGTCGGCACCAAGGAATTGTAAGAGATGAATCCTCAACTTCTGAAAGTTCAAAGTCAAAGTCATTCAATGAGGAGACAAGTGGTAGCTCAGAGATTTCCATCTTAGAAGGAGAGGTGGAAGGAGTTGCATTTGGTCTTTGCCTCGGAATAGATCGAGGGGACACTGAAAGAGACAGAACTTTGGAAGGAGAAGATTCTTCAACCATGATCTTGAGAGAGAGTGTGGACCTCACTAGTCTTTGCCAACAAAGTGAACTTCTTTTTGATGAGTCCATAACAGGTATTGAAAGGGAGGATTACTTGAAAATGTAGATGGATTTCCTAATCTTTTTGCAAATAGCTACTTTCACAGGTAATGAAAGGGAGGATTACTTGAAAATGTTAGATGGATTTCCTAATCTTTTTGCAAATAGCTACTCACAAGTATGCCAAGTTACCTTAGTGGAGCACAAAATTGACCTCAAACCCCTAAGCAAGCCAGTAGTTTCACGAATCAGGCGATTGGGAGTGGTGCAAGTAGAGGTGCTTAAAAGAGAGGTAACTAACTTGCTTGAAGCTGGGTTCATTTTTCCTGTAGAGAATTCAGAATGGATTTCTCCAGTTGTGGTCACTCCAAAAAAGGGTGGAAAATGGCATGTATGTGTGGACTTCCATCCTTTAAATGCATGCACAAAGAGGGATTATTTTCCTCTACCCTTTCAAGATGAGATTTTGGATCAGGTTGCAGGCCATGAGTTATATTTAGTATGTGATGGATACTCTCGATACTTTCAAATCCGAATTTGTGAAGAAGATCAAAGGAAAACCTCATTTGTCACCCCCCCCTGGGGAGTGTATGCCTATGGGGTAATGCCATTCGGCTTGACCAATGCATCAGCAACTTTCCAAAGATTCATGAGTCCAGTATTTGCACCCTACTTGGGAAAGTTTATAAGGGTCTTTCTGGATCATTTTTTCATTTATTCAAGCCACAATGGATCATTTGGAAAAATTGAGGTTGGCTTTGCAAAGTGTTGATGATGCAAAAGGGTGTCGTAATCCTGGAAAATGCTGCTTAGCCCATAAAAAGGTGGTTCTCTTAGGACATGTCATCTCAGAGCAAGGCATAGAAATGGATCCTGAGAAGGTATAAGCAAATTTGGCTCTCCCTCCACCAACCAATGTAAGGGAGGTAAGAAGGATTTTGGGTAAAACAAAGTACTACCAGCGCTTTGTTAACATGTTCACTGAGAGATGTATCCCATAAACCTGTTGATAAAGAAAAATGTTTCCTTCCAATGGGGGCCAGAACAAACTCAGTCTTTTTGTTTGCTTAAGGAATGCATGAGCCAGAGTCCAATTGTGCAGCCTCCTAGGTGGTGGGGGGAGGACTTTTATGTGAATCCAAGTGTCTCATCACATTCAGTGGGAGCTATGCTCTTAAAAAAGGGAAGCAAGGATGTATGCAACCGGTGTATTATGCAAGCTGACAACTCACTGTCTCTTGTTTTTGCAGTGAGAAGAAGTTTAGATCATACTTACTACCTCGCCCTTTCTTCTTCCTTACATCTCAGCCTTATTTACAATTCTTGGTTAGCAAACCCAACCCTGTAGGAAAGTTTGCCAAGTGGCTTTGCGAGCTTCAAGAATTCTCTTTCAGTTTTACTATAGAAAGCACCACTAGGGCCTCTCTTTTGCAGATTTGCTTACAGTTAAGGAAGAGGAAGAAGGAACAGGGACAAAGGAAGAGGTATGTGAAGATTTGCAGACACCACCAACTGCTTTCACTTTGCATTTTTATGGAGCCTTTAGCCCCTCTAGGCAATGTGGGGCTAGGGGGATAATTTTATTTGACCCAGAAGGAAAGGAGGTATGGGCAAAAGGTAAGGAATTTCCAGAAGCTATGTCAAATAATGTGGCTAAGTATAATGCATTTATTTATGGATTGGAAGATTGCTTGAAGGAGGGTGTGAAGGAAGTAGAGGTTAAAGGGGACTCCATTCTCTATATTGATGCAAGTGGACACTATGAAGCGAAAGTTGGATGTGCATTTACCAGAGGTCCTATGGGCTTATAGGACCACTCATAAGATCTCCTTTGGTTTCACACCTTTTCAACTAGTTTATGGAGTGGAGGATATTTTGCCAATAGAATTGGAAATCACAAGCCTCCGCACATCTTTTGCACGCTTGAACAAAAAAGAAGAAACTCATGCCCAACGCTTGATACAACTTGAGACCTTGGATGAAAGCGGCTTCAGGAACTTCAAAATTTAGAGGCAACATAACAACGGCGCAAGGCAAGGCATGACACTCTGACAAAAAAGAAGAAGAACCCAAAACTCAAGGAGGGAAGCTTGGTCATGTGGTTTGATGGCCGTGTGGAGAAGCGGTTAGATAAGAAGCTTCTTTGACATTGGGAAGGCCCCTTTAAAATAAAGTTGAAGTTCAGAAACAACACCTATCTTTTGGAAGATGCAAATGGCTAGGAGGTTCCAAGACGTGTCATCAATGAGTATCGGCTAAAAATATTTTATCCTAGGACACCATGTCCAAGCAGACTCCCAAGATAAGCATGGGGATTTGCTGGGGAGGAAGATGTGACATGAAAAAATAATATCTTTCATTTTCAACTTTGTATATAGTTTTGTGGCTTTGCAATGGTAATAAGGTGGAAGCTTGTCCAAGAAGAATGCAGCGGGTCTGTAATAAAATGACATCATGGCGATAGCTTGGCGCGTACCCCGATGGTGTCTCTCATCAATATTTTGCATTTCCTAAAGTTTGTGTAATGTGTGGATGTGCTCATTGTAAATACCAAGTATGTTCTATAAATTCTTTGGTATGGTTATATAGGTGAGTGATGTGGAAAATAAAAGTGGGCCTAAATGTATGCATGGCTCACCTTTGTAATATTTAAATGCTACCACAAGGTAGCATGTGGAAGGCATGTCGATAAGTGTGTGTAGGTGCATAATAAGGAAAGATTCTTCTAGAAATCCTACATGGATGAGGAGCCTTTTGACATTTGTAAAGTGAAAATGCCACATAGGTGCCAACTTGGCTACAACCTTGTCTCATGCAAGTATCTTTAGTCAAAGATCTCCAAATTAAAAATAGAAAAAAGACTTTGCCTAAAGAGACATTTCATGTGACCTCCTCACAGGTGTCATGGGATGTGGAAGGATTCTACAATTGTAACTTGTAAAAACAAGGTGAGAGGGGGTCAGTTTTTCCATCTATGAAAGGAGCCCTCCTCTCCCTTTTAAATCAATGAGTGAAGCCTCTACAATTCAGCTTTTGAGCATTCTTGTGTCATTATCACTCTCCCAATTCTCTTAATCCTCTTCTCGAGATACTCCCTTTCAATATGTAGGCTTACTTAACATTAGCTCGAGATACTCCCTTTCAATATGTAGGCTTACTTAACATTAGCTCCCAAGGCCTTACCCTATGATTGGAACTCTTGATGATCCAAACTAAGGGAGATAAAGAGTTATTATCTCGGTGGGCCTATGACTTCTCAAGGTAGCCCTTGCCTTATTGCTGCCCTCCTTTGGAGATACCAATGGTTTAGCGGTAATGAGCATGTGGAAAGAATTTGGGAACCATGGGTAGATTTGCATCATCCACTGCATGGCAATGTTAACCCTTACTCTCTAGTTTGTATCATGAACGAGATGAAAGGCAAAGGACTTTGCTAAGTTGGAGTCTCAAATGCAAAGAGGAATGCAGTTTTGGTGGCTTTAATCCCTACTTTCTATTGGTAATTACTCTTTTCTTGGGTGGTCTTTTCTAAAATTGTTTATACGGTTAGAAATCTCTTTCAATACTCTTTCCATATGTGTAATCAATTATTCCATCTCATGTTAAAATGATGATCAACTCTCCCAAAATTGCTAGCTTAAAGTCGTTTTTTTTACAGCTTTCTATGCCGTTAGTAAAATGTCCATAACGTTTCGCTCGATTATACGTTTTGCTTGATTAGGTTGCTCGATTAGGTGCGAAGCTCTCTTCGAAATCTATGTATCTATGTAGTCTAATTTGAGTGCATCCATAAGGATTGCAAACAACAATTCTCTATTTTTTACTATTTTTTTCTGCATATTTGGTCATCCCTCTCCTTAATCATAATTATTTCCTCTTAATCATCTTGCCAATGTAAAACTTCATGTATGTAAATCATTTGTAACCTATTTCTATTACCGTTTACTTTCAATTTTGCGTCCAAATCACCCAATATGTCCAAATGAGCCATATCAATACACTCGTTTCACCTCTATTCACATAGTGCTAAGTCGAAAGATTTTCTTCCAGCAGAGACTTGTCCTTGCTTTTGGGGTTGATTGGTTAGCCCAAATTAATGCTTCCCCTGAGCCATTTCTATTTCCATCTATGGATTACAACCTCACTTTCGATGTCTATATCTTTGTTTTACTCTAGGGAGATAGGGAGTGAGATTGTCTCTTTTTCTCATTTAACACCAAAATCTCTTCTTCCTTCTTCAACACATGATCTTAAGAAGTGACCAAAATAAACCCCTAATTTTGTGTCACAGTAGCATAGCTAAAGTAACCAGGAACTTCAATGTTTTACTCATTGGCTTCTCTTACAAGACCATTGTCTATAGGGATGAGTTTTGGTTGTCCCAATGACACCCAAGTGTCTATTGTCATGATGTTATGACTAGCTCGAGGGCTAATCAACGTGCATTTGCACTTAACAACATTGCCTATAGGGAAATCTAACCATACCATGATAGAATCTTCAAGAGGAACCATGGATGTTTCACTTTATGTTTTAGCTTCAAATCCCATTTCTATTTCATATTCCCATTCACTTTAATCCTCTTTTTGACTCTCAACTTTTTCAAGAGTACCCAATGTGTACAATGGCACACTTGGTCCTTTGACAATTTTAACTGAGTTCGGTTTGGAAACTTGTGAATCCTCACAATCTTATTCTATGGAGCTTTTTATGTCTTGGTATAACTCATGTTGAGTCCTTAAAGGTGCAAGTGCTGATGCTATGGTGGCTTCACAAGAGCATTCCTAGGGGTGGCTCCCTAGGAGTGGCGCCAAAAATGTTATGACTCACCCTAACCTCCCTTGAAACACATCCAACAAGAGATTACCTGGTGAACCGCAACCGTCGTGAGGATCTTTCCAATGGGTGGCTGAGCTTGTAACCCTTGAGGCCTCCAAGCTCTACAACTCCTTAAGAAGCAATTTCATCACACTTCCATGAGCGTTATTACACCGTCGTGTTACAATACTACGTGTACTCCCCCTTCCTCTCACCTCACATTACTCATACACACTCACTAGCATGCATTAGGGAGAGAGATTAGCAAGAGGATTAGCAAGAGCAAGACTCTATTGCATAATGGGAGAGGACACTTTAGGCTCATAAGAGGCCTAATGGTATTACAATGACTACTCTCATAGTATATCCATGAAGTACATCACCTGGGACTTCATCCTAACTTGCTATCACACACTCTTGAAGCAGTTTCACCTTAAGGACCTAAGGATGCTAAACAAATTGATCTAGCATGACTTGGTGTAGAACTTAAAAAGGTTTAGATCTTAATAGATTTGACTCCTAAAGAGGAGATAGAAGTTATAAAGCCACTCAAGGAATACAAAGATGTGTTCACTTGAAACTCTTCAAACCTAAAAGGAGTCCCTCTAAAAGTTTGCTAGCATATAATTCTACTTGTAGATGGTGCCAGGCCAGTCACACAAAGGCCATACATGTATAATGAAACTTATTCTAAGAATATCAAGGAAGAAGTCTATAGAATCATTTATGCAGGTTTTATATACAAGATAGAACACACCATATATTGGGTATCACCAATGGTCATTGTACCAAAAAAGAATGGCAAGATCCGCGTATGTGTGAACTTGAAGAAGGCAAATGTTTCCATGATGAGAGACCATAACTCTCTACCATACACAGAGTAGTAGGTATTCAAAAGAGTAGTAGGAAAGGATGCTTATAGCTTCTTTAGATGGATTCTCAGGATACAATCAACTATCCACCACCATCAACCCAAAAGATTAACATCACAAGATTGCATTTACAACAAAAAGTGGGAAACAATCGTATATATAGTAATACCGTTTGGACTCACAAATGCACAAGCTACATTCCAACAATTGTCCACCATCGCATAAAGACTTTTGTAAAAATTCTTATTAGAGGTCTTCATGGATGACCTCTATGTGAACTCACATTTGAGAAAAGGGCATATTCCCTATTTGCCACACGTTAAAAAGATGCCAATGATTGAACCTTAAAAAAATGTAAATTCATGGCTAGGTATGAGAGAATCCTTAGACACGTGTCAAAAAATGGGATTCGAGTGATTATAGAACTCAAAAGACCAGAAAGTCATAAAACTATTCAAAGATTTATACGACACATGGGGTACAAAAAGAGATTCTGAATTCATGTACATAGAAATTGCAAGATCCCTATATGTCCGATTTATATAGTTTGTTTGGACAAAAGAATGCAAGCAAGCATTCCACAAGCTAAAATAAGCCTTAATCCTAGCTCCAATCTTGAGAGCCCGAGGGTGGTATGTGAGCTTCCATGTGCTTATCAATGCATCTACCTAAGCCATAGAATGCATATTAGCTTAACCAAGAGAAAAGAACATGGACTTTTTGGTATGCTATGCTAGTAGACAATTAACTATACAACCATTGAGAGAGAAGTGTGATGGTTTATGCTGTAAAGAATTTTTGCCATTACCTTTTGTTGGCAAAAAAAGGTAATGGAAAACAAATTTGTATTCTATGTTTACCATCAAGCCTTACTTTATCTATGGTAAACAGATCGTGCAACCGGAATCTTACTCTAGGATAGATTGTGGAAGAGTAGAGAATTCACAAGAATTGATTCAACCATAAAAACCAATGCTTTGCAAGCTTCAACTAAATCAAATTAATTGAAATTCAAACACTTAACAAAATTAAAATACTTAGCTCAATAGACCGTGCTGGGTGCAATCTTCCCCCCTCTTGTGCGTGGCCTTCCCCCACACAAGAGTATTTCTTTATTAGCTTTCTTTCCACCAAAAATAGGCCATAGCCCCAAAATATACAAAATGTGCTTTTAGAGAGCACGGCACTCTTCTTTTACAAAAATAGAGTGTCAAATATTGGGACTAGGGTAAAGCCATAGGCTTTAATAAATTCCACATTATAAATGTATCTTTCCTAAAGTTCAAAATGGAAAAATCATTTGCTAAGGTTGTAAGCTACTATGCTTGCCAAAAATTAAATGTGATGAACCAAGACATTTCTTCCATAGTAAACTCTTCATTTTTCATAGTCTTCATCACCTGAAAATATAGCTTAGTGCCAAGATATGGAGCTACAAATTTTCTTAGCTCTTGAGCAAAACATTCCCATTGGAGGAATCGATGTCTTCGGTTGTCACAAGACTGTACCCTATACATGCTCCTCTTGGGGAAACTTTACAAAAAGGAAAGGACATTGCCTATATGTGCAAGGATAAGTACATGGATATTCTAGCTCGTGCTAGAGTCATCAAGAGGACACTTTGGGGGTGAAATCACCACTCAAAAAGTCCTCTATCTAGGATTGTGGCCACCATCACTCTTTGGTGATGCCATATAATATGTCAAACAATGTGATGACTATCGAGTCTTCATAATCCCTCACTTCAAATCAACAAGGGTACAAAGAAGTCATTGCTCACCCAATAGCAACACAATTAGGTGTGTAACCCACTCTAAGGTAAAGTCACCCCCAGAGGCCAAAATGTGCCAAGGGCATAAGAGGTGAAAGTCGAGTGGTTAAAGGCCAAAATGAGCTCAAGCATAACTCCTAAGCACAATATATCTTCTCCTCACTACACTTTCAAGGTCTAGTCTTGCTTGTGCTAGAGGGAAAAACATAAAGCTCAAGTCAAGTCACCTATGTGGGATGTGATAGATCAAGTCAATGCGCAACATTTGGTATAAGAAATTGAGGCCTAAGCACTGGAAGCACTTTAAAATCTATACATAATTTCTTCAATTATGATGGCGATCTGGCTCCTTGTGGATGATACCACTTTTCTCACGATTCAACAACTTTAATTATCGATCTCACTTCTACAATCGGTGGTTTATATGCCACATCGAATTGACGATCAAAGTTCAGGCCAAATTGGTGATCAAAGCATGATGTCATCATGAATTGGCAATCAAATTCGAGGCCAAATCAACGATCTAGGCACCATGTCATCATAAATCGACAAATAAAATGTAAGGTTGAGAATTGGCGAGATCTATTGAAATATACAAGTGAATAGGGTGTGTGCGGGAACAAGCCCTTGGTTAGAGGCTGTAAAAGAGAATGTGTAAATGTGACAGAACCTGTGAAAAGGTGAGAAGAATCTACTGGGAGAGAATAAAGGGTAGCATGAGAAGATTTAGAAAGTGTGGAGATATTCTGGGAGAGGTGGAGAGAATCAAGCAAAAGAGGTGGAGTGAATCAAGGAGAAATCAGTGGGATTAGATGCTTGGACGTAAACTCTAAATTGAGGCATTGGCCTAATGAGAATTTGCTGGTTTTTTATTATCCATGCCTACATTAAGCTATTAGTTAATTACTCACTAATTACATCTTAATTATTATCTAATCACTTTGTTAATGATGTTGATTCTAGCATTTGATCCACCATAGCTCATCACATTGCTGTAATTTGAACATGGTATCAGAGCCTAGCCTAGAATCCATCAAGTTTATCTAGTTAATTAGGATCAGTAGTAGATAATTAGGAAATAATCAAATTTTTTAGTTATTTTCAAGAAGCTTTTTGTACCCCCAACCAGTGGAGGAGCTCCCTCTCCTTATAGGCTCAACCATTGTCCAAACCCTTCTAGTCCAACATAGCTAACTCATTTGTGCTCTCCAGCCAGTCGAATCAGAAGCGCAAACCGCCAACACAAACTGCAAAAATTCGCGAATGAAAGGCGCCATTTTTCTGAGGTGAATTTGATTTCTCTGCTGCTCTAGATCAAATGGGTCTAATTCCTCTTAGCCCCAGGGGTTTTCAATCATGCTCTACAAGCTGGTGAAGTCAAAAATTGATTTGATCAAGTCTACAGTGAGATCTAAGCTCTTCATCAAATCTGCCAGGTGACTTTGGTAAAACAGAGATTAAGCATTCAATGTTTGGTCAAATCTTGTGTTTCTTGGCTTAATCCTCTACTAGACTAATTGCTATTGATGGCCTTGAAAGGATTTGAGCTCATTTGAACTCTAAGGCCTCAAATCTGGGCTCCTCGCATACTCTGTTAAAATAGAGGATTAATTTGCTAATCAATGATTAATCAATATTAATCACTATATTTTGGTGCAATTGAGGGTTCAAATTAATCATTAGGTATCTGATACAGATCCCTATAACTTTAGATTGCAATTCGGAGATGGTTTGATACTCCAACCATTCCGTACAAATTGGTTACCCTTGATTTAATGTAATTTCTGGTGATTTTATGCTGATAAATTTGTTGTAATTATCTCTTAAACACCAGATTGAGTTATAAAAGGGTAGACACTGCCCTTGAATCTTGAAATTGGATCAAGAGGTAAGACCCCCTTCACATCATCACCATGAGTACAGTACAAGAAATAGCCAAATTTAATGGGGAGCAGTTTTACACATGGCAGACAAAAACCATGTATTTGCTCATGAGGAAAAATATGTGGGGACTAGTTGAGGAAAGAGATGAATGCCCAGAGGTGAGAGGGGAAATTGAGTGGAAGAGCAGGAATGAAAAAGCATTGGGACTTATTGCACTCAGTTTAAATGATGAAATCATTCATCACATCACACAGGGATACAATGGGCAAAAAATGCATGAGATGAACTCAATAAATTATTTGGCACACAAGCTAAAAATTCAAAGATAAATTTGTTAATGCAATTCTACAAATTGGAAGGAAAGTGAACCTTTAATCACACACTTGAACAGATATAAAAGCATTAAGTAACAACTGGCACAGCTATTGGCAAAAAGGTAGAAGATGATGAGGCACTAACAGTGCTTCTGAAGAGTGTGGACAAAGGTGAATATGAAAATATTATAGCAACACTAAAGAATGTACCTGAATTGAAGCTACACGAGATAGAAGGAGCTCTACTAGAGCAAGAGAGCAGAGGCAAAGAGAAGAAATGGCTCGACTCAACAGCAGGATAAGAAAAGGCATTCTTCACCCGAGGAGGATTCTCTCGAGGACGAGGACGAGGAAGAGGTAGAGTAGGAGGAAGGACCTTCACTTGCCACAACTATGGAAAGCCAGGATACATGGCAAGAGACTGCTACAGCAAACCTAGTGGAGAAGGAACGACATCAGCAAACTTCATGGAGGCTCCAAAGGAAGTGGAGTCGGATCATCTTTTCTGAGAGAGAGAGAGAGAGACCCCACAACCCAATGTAACCTGTCCCAACAAAGTAAAACCACCTCTGAGCCACCAATGATGTAGGCCACATGGTAGATGTATGTGTGAGCACTTTAGTCAAGGTCGCGGGCACTTGTAGTAGCCTTGGACACATAGAGAGAGAGAGTGTCAAGGACTATCAGTTTAGGGACTTGAGACACTAGTCACGGACTATCAAGTAAGAGAGAAACTTGGTATAGGGTCCAGGTGTGCTAAGATTATTCACTTGAGGGGAGGTGTTGAAATATACAAGTGAATAGGGTGTGTGCGGGAACAAGTCCTTGGTTAGAGGCTGTAAAAGAGAATGTGTATATGTGAGAGAACGTGTGAAAAGGTGAGAAGAATCTACTGGGAGAGAATAAAGGGTAGCATGAGAAGATTTAGGAAGTGTGGAAATATTCTGGGAGAGGTGGAGAGAATCAAGCAAAAGAGGTGGAGTGAATCAAGGAGAAATCAGTGGGATTAGATACTTAGATGTAAACTCTATAAATTGAGGCATTGGCCTAATGAGAATTTGTTGGTTTTTGATTATCCATGCCTACATTAAGCTATTAGTTAATTACTCACTAATCACATCTTAATTATCATCTAATCACTTTATTAATAATGTTGATTCTAGCATTTGATCCACCATAGCTCATCACATTACTGTAATTTTAACAAGATCTAGGAGCCAAATCATAAGTTGCAAGTCAAAGTTGAGGCCGAATCGGTGATCTTATCATAATTTGATGATCTAAGTTGAAGATGAATTGACGATCCGATGACACATCATCTAGAATCAATGGTTCAAGTTGAAACGTGCCACATCATTATAAATCGGCTATCCACCTCAAAGCCATCTAAGAATAAACTTGTATGCTTGATTTGAGATGTTACTCTATCATAAATATATCTTTTCTTTCATGGAAATGTAGTAATGCATATATGACCCTTAATTGAGGCAAAATTATACAATGATGATCCTTGAATCAACTAGCCAAAAGCATAGTCACTCAAATTAATTCATTATCATAGAAAAATTATATAATGATGCTCCTGAAATCAACTAGGCAAAAGCATAGTCACTTAGATTAAGTTGTTGTCATATGTAAAAACCTCTTAGCTAATGATAAAAATGAAGCCAAATATATGCAAGGCTTTCATTCATTAGAAGAAAGAAGAAATACTAGAGCTTTAAGTTTGTTATAACACACAATTTCTTTTTCCACTAGGCATACTTTACTTGGTTTTCCAATGGGCTTTGAATAAGATAATTATTTGCCCCATTCAAGGCAAGATATACAAGTAAAGTTTTGTAGCATGTGTTACTCCTTTCCCATACACTCTTTGTAATCCCCACCCTAGCTTAGATGTTTCACGTAAAGGCCTATCATTATAATGAAAGATGGCCATAATGAGAACATGTTTTAAACACCCCATAAGTGTGGTATTATATAAGTGACTTACGGGAGTGTGTAAAGGGATTCTTGATAATACAATATACATTGAGATCTAGCTTGGAGAGCTTCTCTACTTGCCTTGTCTTGTGATTTCTTGTCTTTTCATGCCTCCATATCTTGCTTGCCTTTGGCTATGAGTCTTGTTAGCTTGCTTGTATGCTTTTGTGAGTGTATGTTTGTGTGCCTATTGAGAGCTTGATGCTTGCATAATTCTTATCTTATGATTAGCTAGTTATAGAGAGTGAGAGAGAGATAGAGTAGGTGGATAGAAATCAAACTAGCTTTGCTCTCTTGTGAGATTGGATTCTGAGGAGTCCAAGCATTTGTATCAACACAGCTTAAAGGTTTGACATCCCTTGAGGTATTTATTCCTGCAATCAATGCGCTTTCATGCTTTATCTTGGTTAATAATCCAAGCGTTAACATTGCTTAGTGAGAAGCTATAACTTCTCTAAACAAGAGGCACTGGCTACTACTAGGGGAGTAGAACTAGTACTAGAGTGCAATTGGAGCACTCTACTGATCCATTGTTTATCTTGCTTTGCCCATGATTTATAAAACATTATATTGATTGAGTGTTGATTTGAAGTGATTAGTGTGGTGGAAGTGATTTGAAGTGATTAATGTGGTGGAAGTGTGATTTGTTGAAATATATGATGTACAAGTAGTAAAGGGTGAGAGAAAGAGGTCATATAGGTGTGAACACACCCCAAATAAAGTGGGCATGTGGGTAGAAAAGGGATCTAGGGTTGGCCCAACCCTAGCCCTTGGTGGACCCTATATAAAGAGCAGGAGGCCTCACTTTTTGTAACACACAACACAACCAATAGCAGGAGGCCTCACTTTTTGTAATACACAACACAACCAACACATGAAGGTGAAAGTTAAGCCAACTTTGGAGTGGCTGAAATAGAAGGTAATATAGAAGCTTTCTATACATCTTGTGTTCTTGCTCTCTCTCTCATATATGTTGCTCTATCTTGCCATCAACTATGCATACTCCCCACAATTTTGACATGGTATCAAAGCCTTGCAAAGGTTAAGTTCCCCTTCAATCCCCTTTTCTTTCTCTCTCACTATTATAAGACATTCACATCCTCATCAAGAAGGACGGTGATAGAAGAAGGTGAGAAGCAAAAAGGCATCAAAGAAGGAAGGCAACAAAAGAGCTTCATCCGAAGAGGAGATTCCGTCATCATCAACAAGTTCTTAAAGCTTGGAAGAAGAAGAAGAAGACAATCCTCATCATCGACAAGAAGAAGAAGAAGAAGAAGAGGAGGAGGAGGAAAAAGGAGAAGAAAACGCAAGAAAATTGGTAAATCTCTAGTTTTTTCGGTCAAGAAATTCTGTCGTTTTTTTTTTTTTTTTGTCATCAATCTTCTTGGAAGATGTGGAAGAGATGGATGGGAGCATCATTGTGATTGATTGAAGGTGGGTAGGTTTGTCCTCTTCCCCGCTCTATCTATCAAAGGGGAAACTTCATCAACAAGCACATCATCCAAAAACGCAGCTCGTCGATTTCTTACATCATCTCCGTAGTCCCGTCAGCAGCATTTTTCCATCCAGCATTTCCGTCGCCATCAAAGTTCCATCGCCTTGTGTATGGTGGTTTCTATTGCCTAAGCAACAGCTTTGTAAGCTACATTAGCACAGTCGCCGTCAACGATAGCAGCACAACAGATATGTAGTTCCATCCAGTTTCCAATGTCGCCTTCCGTCACTGTACAGATTCCATCCATCGTCATCCGTCCTTGCATTTTTTCCGTCACCGGCCTTCTACCGACTTGAGCACAGTAAGAACTCTATCTTGGGTATGGCGGGTGCTGCTGTTTAACAAATAGCTATGTAGCCTCTGCACAGCAGCACGACGAGCACATCACAACAAGCAACGACCGGGCATCATCGGTGAGCAGCGCGCACAGCGTGCGTTTTTTTTAGAGAAAAAAAAATGCATCCTAAAGGTTTACAAACCTTTTCCTCATTTTTTTTTCATCATCCAAGTTTTTTTAAAAAAACAACCCTTTTTACTAAGGTTTTGGAAACCTTTCAAAGTACTCACCTTTAAACCTTTCAAAGGTTTTCTTTAAACCTGTTTGCTCTAAGGTTCTCAACCATTTTTTTCTCTAAGTCCTCAGAGTTTCTACAAAGGTTTCTTTTCCTCATTTCTCTCAAGATCAAGGCTTCTCTAAGGTTCTCAACCATTTTTTTCTCTAAGTCCTCAGAGTTTCTACAAAGGTTTCTTTTCCTCATTTCTCTCAAGATCGAGGCAAGCGGAGGAAGAAATTATTTTGTGCCTTTCTCGCTTGGGAAGTGCAAGGTACGCACAATATTTAAAACTAAGCAAAATCTTTGCATCAAGCATGAAATCCGATCCTAAATCATTTTGATGAACTCATGTGCATAGAAGTCATCTACCGTATTGTGTTGATAAATAAAAGGTAAGACCTCTTCTAAATCAATGTTCACATTGGTGTATGTATTTTTGCATCATGAGGAAGTGGAGGGTGGGAGCAAGAAGCATATGCATAAGATATTAAAACATAGGTGGCATCCATGTATTAGTCTATGTGGCAGCTGGACTAAGGAAGCTAGCATGATTAGAAGAAGACATGTATGTATGAAGTATGTATACCACGAGAAAGGATTGGAGAAGCACGAAGATGCAATTAATGAAGCCAATGTAATGAAGAATGGTACATCCAAATACCATTTCAAGATTGTCTTTTGCAAGAAGATGGTTATGTCCATTCCTCAAAATTTTTCAAATAAGAAACTCTTTTAGTTGAAGAGTGAAGCATGTTACTAGAATTGGGAGTGAACCACATTTCTCTATAACTCATCACTTTTGTAAAAGCCTAATTTATAAAGGCTGCATACCTTGTCATCTATCCTATGGTTGAGAGGGGGTCATTTTGTACTTGTATGTCCAATGCTCACGTATTGATCTATGTTTGGCATTGTCCCATGGTGGCATTGAGAGGGGGTGTTGAAATATTTGATGTACAAGTGGTAAAGGGTGAGAGAAAGAGGTCATGTAGGTGTGAATACACCCCAAATAAAGTGGGCATGTGGGTGGAAAAGGGATCTAGGTTTGGCCCAACCATAGCCCTTGGTGGACCCTATATAAAGGGCAAGAGGCCTTACTTTTTGTAATACAACACAACCAACACATGAAGGTGAAGGTTGCAATAGAAGGTAATATAGAAGCTTTCTATACATCTTGTGTTATTGCTCTCTCATATATGTTTCTCTATCTTGCCATCAACTATTGCTTCCATTGTGCGTACTCTCCATAATTTTAACAAGATTAGAGTAGGAGTTTTATGTAGTTTTTACTAACTTTAACCATCTTCTTTTCTTTTCTTTTCTCATTTTTTTAATCAATCATGAAGGGAAACTCTCTAAGTGCTTAGGTTAGAGTCCCATGAACTCCCTAGGTATCAATTTTTTCATCAATTACTTCAATTTTATCCAATTTTTGTTTAATTAATCTAATTAGAAACTTTCAATTCTTTCAAATTTTTTCCCCTTTTTTGGTGTTGGGATGCTTAATACTGGATGGCATTATGCCATCGAGTAGAGCTTCACTCCATTCATCACTAGGAGATAAAATAGGCCCAAAGGGAAGGGTAGAGGAAAAACTATCTAGGATAAACATCCAAAAACTACTCTTTGGAAAGTCTAATCATCAGCTTGGGAAGTCCGATCATTAGTCCCAAGGTCTAATCATCAAGGTCCAATTGTCCAAGCTAAGCAGTCCTAGACTGAAAAGTTCAATCGCTAGCAAATTCTGGTCTCTACAAGGCTATAAATGGTCACCAAATCAACACAATAGAAATTTATACCAGTTATTGACCAAATCTAATTGAGACCAATGAGGGGACGTGCACATTGACACAAAAATCCAAGAAGTTTGTTAGACTTTGATAGTCAACACATGGATGGACACACACGAAGTGTAATTATCAATAGTCTAATCATGGAGAAATTTGATTACTTAGGTGTACGAGAGTAACTACCAAGTACCAATCGTATTGCTTTTTTGAGACTACTAATCCTACAATCATTTACATAGACCAATCATGAGTATGATCGATTGTGTACAAGTAATCGTGTTACGAGCAGCTCTATGACCAATCCCCAAAAAATCCAGTCACCAATTGTCTAATTTCCAATCAACAATTGGCAAGTTCAATCATTCTTCAGTCTAATCTTATCTTAGAAATTGTAATTATGCAAGGAGTTCAATTGCCCAATCAAACTAGTCCAATTGTTTGATTCGATATTTTAGGGAGAAAGTTTTCGGATTTTCCAGAGCGACTAATTTTCACAATTTTCCAGATCAGTGCAAGATCCAAGGACCTTTGAAAGACCAATCATTCTTCACATAAAAACTTAAAAAACCATTTAAAAGTATAAAATTTTAAAAACTTAAAAACATTTTTTAAAAATCGTAAAAAATTCCTAAGCAAGCGATTATGGCATTGGACCAAGTGCTTCGGCATTTATGTTCTATTTGAATAATTGGGACTTCATACTCAAACCTAACATTTGAGCATAAAACATTATCGTACGTGCCAATGCTAGGGAGTGGGATAGGACCAAGAGTTGATCTAATCACCTTAGTAGCTCTAGATTCTAGTTTAGAAGTAAACTAGTAATCCTTCACAATAGAGGATAGGAGTGTGGGGAATTAGCCCAATTTAATGTCAAATCATGGAAATGACATAATGAGATCATGGAGTGTTTATAGGAGAGTTGTCTCAGAAGGAGTGTTTATAGGAGAGTTGTCTCAGAAGGAGCCAAAAGGCCCTAAGAAGCTGAGTGAGAGAAAGGCTATGAGCACACATGTTAGAGACCAGAATAGTAACATAAGGACGAGTGAAGTGTAAATTTTACAATGCTATGACTTCCATACAACTAACTAAGTCCCAGTCTTCTCATTGACACAAAGGGGATACTCTTGGAGAGATGGATAATGCTATCCTTACGCGAAATTGAGCCAAAGCTCTCGGATAACTTATAACAAGTGGTATTGTTGGCAAATGGGAACCATGAGTTCTGCCCGGACATAATAAAACAATGTATATCCCATTAAGAAACATCAAAAAGGTTAGACTTATAACTATGGTCGTTGAGATAGAAATGCCCAAGGAGATTGCAACTCGAGCTTGAACAGACCCGTAAAGAGTCAACCCTCTAGTGTAATTGGTGTAATTGATAGATTCTTCTTAAGGAGGCTTAGAGTTGACTATGAGGGAATCATGCTATGTGAGGATGCCCTCTACATAATCACTACTACTCCTAGGGGCTTGTAGGGATGTATTTGATGCCCTAAAGCACTCCAAGTAAGCAAGTGTTACTAGCCCCTACAGCATCATCGATCAAACGATGTATGCCAATGAAGAAGGTAACACCAATACCCCAAGACTTGTGGAGGAGGCAAGGAATATAGAGAGTTCTAGGCAAGGGGGGATCGTACCTCCCGTAGCATACTACAATGAAAGGATAGTAGGAGGAAGACAAGGGAGGACCTCTTACAAGGAAATCACTTCAAGAAGAGGCAGTCTGATAGAGGGGTAAGAATTCTCATTTTATAGTCACAAACAAGACACCAATTTTCAAACTCCTTTTTCATTAGATTCAATCAGGGAAGAAAGACAAGGAAAAATAGTGCCATTTGTTAACCACTGTGGTTAACATTATCTTTGGCATGGCTACACTCTTTGTAATCTATCTTTTGTAACCTCGCAATGCGCTTATTGTATAAGAGACACGGGATGACCGAGCTTACAGGTTGTGTAATGCCGGTCATGAGGAATAGTTGTACATAGAGCTAAAAAGACTAGTTTTGGGCCCTAATTGTAAATGGGTGGCCGGCCATTGTAAGTACGAGCTCTTGTATATGTCATTTTATGATATATGAAAAGGGACAATCCCATTAGTCTCATTTGAGCTTGCCTCTTCTCTCTTTCTCTCATTTGAGCTTGTGGATGTATGTTAGCTTGTGTTTTGCTTGCTTGCATGCTTGATTGTCGGTGTATGTAAGTAGGGATGGTAATGCTCTCATTTCTCTTCTTCTATACTCTCTCTTTGCTATCTACCAAGTCCCTTTGCATGCTTGTTGCATGAGGTGAAGGTTGAGCTCTCCATAGCTCCCTCCTTCTTGCTCACTACCTAGCCATTGAATCTCTTCTTGGGTGACACAAGAAGAGGTGGAGTGAGCCCCTAGCGCTTCACATTGAGGAGTTAACCCTCTTAGGATTGGCTAAGTGCAACTCTCTGGAATCGACCCTTGCATGTGTCTCTCTTCTCTTCTCTTTCCTTCTTGTGTGCAAGGTAGCATGTTATCCTTAACATCTTTAGTGCCGTTGCCGAGGAATGCATTTGGCTTAGGGTCCACTCTATTCATGTGCTAGTGTCTTTGTTTAACCCGGTTGGAGTGCAAATCCATTAGTTGGTTGCATGATTTTGTGTTTGTTTTGTTTTTTATGGTGATTACCTGGAGCATTGAAGGTTAATCAAGCATCTGAGCATTCAAATCTTCAACAAGTGCGAGAGGAGCAAGTAAGTGCTCTCACATTTCCATTGTACCTATTGTGTAAAATGGGGGAATCACAAAGTCTCCAACTGCTATCATCCGAGAGCTGCCTTAGCTTGGGCTCTACCTCATGCCTTGCCAACCAACACTAGGCAACCACTGCCTTTGCTAGCACCAGTGCTCCACAACGCACCTCAACCAGGCCAAGAAGTGGCCCAAAGAGGAATCCTCAAGGTACTCGAAATGCCCTTACCACACCTGGTTCTCCCTCCACAACCTCCGTTGCCAAGGGTTGCACCAGTTTGTCAACTAACCCTGATAGAACTCTTTGAAGAAGGGGAAGAGGGAGAAATTCCTAAAGTTTCTACCTATGAAACCCTAGAGCTAACAAGCCCTCCGTCTCAAATCTTAAGTTACTATGTTATTGAGGGAGACCAAATGTACCCGGTATACTTAGCAACCCCGATGCCGCGGGCCAAAGACATAAATAGGATGGTTAAATGACCACCTATACAGTGCTATGATTGCACGGCTCACCGAGTGGTTGAGTGTCCCAACAGGAAAGGGATGACGAGTACCTTTGTAGGTGCTCCTGCCTTGACTCCATTATGTGTAGGGTGTGGTATTGACCTCATGTATAAGGATTTTCCACTAAGACCAAGAACAATAGGAAACGCTCGCAAAGCTAATCGAGCACCAGCCTTAACTTGCTGAGTGTTAGAGATAGCTTCATCTGAGTGGTCCCACTTAACGCTGTATAATTAGACTATAAAATAGGCAGAGGGCTTTAGCTCATGATGTAGTAGAGGCATCAACCTCACGAGACCAAGGCAAAGCAAGTGCCCTTGGACAAGCATGAGAAACTAGGCGCTCAAGAAGGAAAACCACAAAGATTGGCAACGGTGAGAGCCGGGTGGTTATTAAAAGTGGTTCAAAAGACAGCACAATAATTCATGCACCAACTTCTTCATCTGAAGAGGAAGATTTACTACACTCCACCATCCAACTAGAGAGCCTGTCATGCGCCAACTACCCAAAATGCTCATTGAATATCCTAACCCCATAGAGGAAATGGGGAGACTCTTGGCAACCCAAGAGTTGGTCTAGGACTGCCAAGCCCAAATGGAAGATAAGCCTCATATCACCTACCTTGAGCCATGCCCATCAGTCTCAAACTTAGACATGTTAAAGAAGCTCAAGTATATCCTGGAGAGCTCCTAAACCAGCCACCCCCAAAAAGGCTAACAAAAGCAAGAGCTTTTGCTGCTACAGAGCTACCCCCTAGCAGGAAAACAAGGTGGCTAAATATCTTGGAAATCTGGGGGATGACCATCTTAGGAGAACGAGTACTGAAACCCTCTTCACATCCCGTAAACTGAGAAGAGCTTGAGACAAATCCAAACAAACCTTCCTCAAGGGATAGCCTCCGCTCCAAGAGACATCGCAGGTCCCTCTTCCTTCCTCTCTGCTCATATCCAAATCCCTATCGGCACCTTGCTCCAAGGCAGCCCAAGCTTATGGAATGATATGAAGGATTGGATGGAGGGATGCCTTGGGGAAAGCATGCATGAATCTACGGAGCCTGAGAGCTCTAATGAATTTGAGGAAGAGGAACTCGTTATACCCCACGAGATAACTGCCACCCCCACGGTTTGTGCGAATAAGCTTGGACAATACTTCGAAGGTGATGAACTCAATGCGGCTTTACTGATAACCTTAAATGGCCTTTAAGTCATAGCATCTTGGATGGGGGAGTAGGAGTAATCATTGTTACAAAACAATGTTGGGAAAAATGGAGAGCACCTACCATGGATGACACCACATTGTTGGTCAAACTGGCTAATGGCGCAACAGCTAGACCCATTGGTCTACTAAGGGATCTGAAAATTAAGATCCTTGGAACTACTTACCGCCACACTTTTGTGGTGATGAACTTTGGACGTTAATCGGTTGCTTACGACTATATCCTTGGCAGAACATTCATGAGAGAGTAAAAAATGATTCATGACTGGGATAACAACCACATATACATTCAGAGAAAGGATCCAACATTCAAGATCAGTCTATGCACGTGGAAGGTACCTGTAAGGCCCCCAACCCGTAGGGCGGGGGAATCCTTTTGATAGGCAGTTAAGTCTCGTGTTATTTTCCGATTGACGACACCTCGATCTCGTAGAAATACGAGGTTACGAGCAAACGGACGGACCTAATTCTATCTCGCAGGGGAAACGTAGTCATCCTGAAGGAAATTCTAACCTCCAGCACGGAATGTGCATGGAGATGGAACAAGACCCACACTTGGTTCAAGGAAGCCAACGCCTTTTTCCCCCGTATTCATGAGGCACGGCCGCTGGCTCGGTCCCCTAAAACAAGTCTTGTTCGTGACTCTACTATTCCCTAAATATCGTAGGTTACGACTAGTAGAAAGCTACCCGACTGATCGGGTCCACCCATCCTTAGAATGGTACCGTCAGGGCATCCATTCTCCCACTTTCCACACACTCACCCGTTCAATTTTTTTCCTAATTAAGTCCTACCACACTGTGAAACACTTAAAAACAAATTCCTTTGTTAATTAATTACACTTGATTCCTTAAAGAAGGTCTTTCTTAGCACAACATTGAAATCAACGAGCATACTTACAGTGAAAAATATTTACAAAAGACCCTGAAACCGGGCCGATATTCCAATCCAAACTCATGTCCAAACCATAACCATAACCACAACTACATCGATAATCTAGAATTCGATCTTCCAGCCTCAACCAGCTGGGTAAACCTCACGGACCGTCTCCCCTCGTCGTCAGCCAGCCGATGAGGGCCAAGCCGTCCTGTCACCCCCTCAGGTACTGACGCTTGTACCAAACCCTCTCGCTCTTCGGAGGGGACGTCTCCTCATGAGGTGGGGGTTAAGTCACCGCACTAGCCTGGACCCACAGAACTAGGCAGCATATATACATCACCCTGGTGGTGAAAACCAATTCCCAGTGGCATAGGAGGGGATTACCCTGGGCCGACTCCCGGCCTCGCTATATCCTCCGCCCGGCTACACAGGCAAGCACGGAGTTAGCTAAGGGGGGGAGAAGCTGTACCTGCATGTTAGCAATAAAGCAACAGTATATCCAATAAAAAGAGACATAGCCTTTATTCAATGAATTCACGCATTAACAAAAACCATCGTTTCGGAAAGACAATGATTCAAAAGCAAGATTACTTTCCTATAACTTTACTTAAGAGTAACCATAAGGTACTTTAGGCCATCTATACTAGGGGTTTAACGTTGGTTCCTTTCCTATTATTACGAATCTTTGCATTAAGCTTCATAAGAGAGAATTTTACTTAAAACTGTTTAAATGACCAACCTGGTTATCGTTTTCATGCCTATTCACTTCAAGAGGGGCGAAGTCGATTGCAGGGACGCGATTTGCTTCATTCCCTCCTTGGGCAGCGCGCGGTTCTTCAATTCGACGGCGTTTCGACGCCATAGGAGCACTAGAGTTTTAAGAGGATAGAGAGAAAACGAGGTGAATATAAGAGGTTGGGAGCGTGGAGAGAAAAGAGAGAATTCTATTGGTTCAAACGGATTCGAAAACGGAGTCCGTTTGGGGTAGGAAAAGCTTGTTGGGCTTATGGGCAGGAACGACCTCTTAGCCTAAGTTTAAGTCGCCGCATATGGGGGGGGGAATTGAGAGGGGTGTCCTTAACTTGGAGAGCTCTTGAGAAGAGTATACGTCTAGGGAGGCCTAGGGAAGAGTAAGGCAAGGGGTAGAGGAGAGGCACACTTTAAGTCTATTCACACGGGGGGGGGGGGGGGGGGGGGGGGAGAAGAGTGTAGGACATGTCCTAGAGCTTGAGAGAGAGCTTGCGCGTAAGGGCTTGCTGGGGGCTTGTCTGGAGAAGGGGGCTGGGAGGGTCCTTTTATAGGTGCTGGAGGGTGGACGTCCGGGTACGGGAAGGTGACACCTGGGTGGTGTAGGTGTCCGGGAGAGAGTGTGGGCGTGAGACACCTGGGGGTGGAGGTGTCTCGAGGAGAGAGAAAGTGTGACACATGGGGGTGGAGGTGTCCCCAAGAGAGAGAGAGAGCGACACCTGTGGATAGAGGGTTCTGGGAGGAGGGGTACGGTAGGGGTGTGCTGGAGGGTGCGTCTAGGTCGTGTACACGCTTGGGTGTCCCGGGCGGATTGTCGGTTTTTTTCACGGGCGGCGCCCGTGGTGGGGCCCACGCCGGCCGCCCGCCGCCCCGGGGGGGTCAAAAAATTTTATTTGATGAAAATGTCCGGCCTTGCCCCGTGACCATGGGGGCGTGTTCCGTTCGTTGATTAGACGCCTGGATAGTTACTATTTTTGGTCGGAAGTCGCAAATTTAAAGGCTTAAAAGTTTAATTAAACCCATTCCGGGTACCCGTTTTTAGTTCGGAAAAACTATTTTAAGTGTAAAATTACACGTAGATTCCAATTTTGGATTCAGAATTACAAATTTCTAAGCAAAAATGGCTCATTTTCCAAAAATAGAAGTTTTTTTATCGAAAAAATGACAAGCTAAGATATATTTTTCAACTCTGAAGCAAGTATATTGTTATTTACAATGGGTATGTTACATCCTTCCCTACTAAAAGAACTCGAGATGTCCTCATCTCGGCACGAACTCTGGGTAATTCTTTTGGAGGGTTGACTCTTCCTCCCAAGTGGCATCCTCCTCAGGGTAATCTTTCCATTCCACTAAATGTTCCCTAAGGATTCTATTGCGAAGCACTCTTTCTCTAGAGTCGATGATTCTATTAGGTCTCATTTCAAGGACTCCGTGAGTTGGCATTACAATTTGTTCATCATCAAGAACATGATCAGGATGAGGCACATATGGCTTGAGTAAGCTTACATGGAATACATCATGGATTTTGAGGTGGGTTGGGAGGCGAAGTTTGTAGGCATGTTTTCCCAAACATTTGATGACTTCATAAGGCCCACAATACCTTGGACTCAGCTTCCTAAATTTTCCAAGAGATAAAGAACTTCTCTTTGGCCGCACTCGAAGAAAAACTTTGTCTCCTTGCTGAAAAATTCTTTCAGATCTTTTGGTATCAGCATAATGCTTCTGTCGATCCTGGGCGGCTTTAATATCCTTACGAATAGCTTTGGTTTGTTCTTCCATTTCTTCAAGCATTATCCTGGAGGCTTCAACCTTTAGTGTGGGGTCAGAAAAATTTAAGGGGGATAAACATTCCTGACCATATAGAGCTTTGAATGGTGACATCCCTATGCTTTGGTGATAGGATGTATTGTAAGAGAATTCCACTAGAGAGAGATACTGAATCCACTTCTTTGGTTCACGCCCACAATAGGCTCTCAGGATGTCTTCTATCACCTGATTAACTCTCTCAGTTTGACCATCTGTTTCTGGGTGGTAAGCTGTACTGAAACAAAGTTGTGTTCCAATAGCCTGGAATAATGATGTCCAGAACTTTGAAGTGAAGTCAGAGTCCCGGTCACTGACTATTCTTTTTGGCAATCCATGAAGCCTAAAGATTTCCTTGATGAAAAGGCGGGCAATATCAGAAGATTTAAATGTCTTCTTTACTGGGATAATATGGGTGACTTTGGTAAGCATATCCACAACTACTAAAATAGAATCATATCCTCCTTGTGTTGTGGGAAGACTTGTGACAAAATCCATACTGATACATTCCCACTTCATCTGAGGAATGTCAAGAGGTTGGAGTTTCCCGGGCATTTTGATTCTTTCAGCTTTAATCCTTTGACATGAAAGGCATTGTCTGATGTATTGAAGGATATCTCTCTTCATTCCAGGCCAAAAGTAACTTCTCCTTAAGGCATTCAAGGTTTTTGCATAACCTGGGTGTCCTGCTATGGGGCTATCATGAGCTTCATACAAGATCATCTTCTTCAGCGTAAGATCTTTGGGAATACATAACCTATGCATGAAGTAGAGGCATTCATCATCGAGGGTGTATCCCTTGATCAATATATTTTCCTTTTCTGTGGGTGCCTCCTTGTGAACCAGGCTTACTAGCTTTTGGTAATCAGGGTCATGAAGTGAAACCTGCTTTACCTTCTCTAGGATGGGGTTATTTGGCATAGAGATTGCACTTAGGAAGGATTTGCGACTGAGGGCATCTGCTACAACATTATCCTTTCCAGGACGAAATTTGATATCAAAATCAAACTCTTGCAGAATCTCAATCCACCTCCTTTGCCTCATGTTGAGATTGGGCTGGGTGAAGATCCACTTTAAGCTCTGGTGGTCAGTTACAAGTAGAAACTTACGGCCTAGGAGATAGTGTCTCCATAACTTGAAACAATGAACAACTGCAAGGAGTTCCAAATCATGGGTGGCATAATTGACTTCATAGGATTTAAGCTTACGAGAAGTGTAAGCCACAGGCCTTCCTTCTTGAATTAAGACGCCACCAAGTGCAAGGCCACTAGCATCAGTGACAACCTCAAACTCTTTGGTGAAGTCAGGGAGCTTCAGGACTGGTGCTGAGGTGAGGATAGTCTTAAGTTGGCTAAAACTGATTTGGTGGATTGGTAGCCATACTATCTTACATTCCTTCTTGAGGAGATCAGTTAAGGGTGCGGCTATCTTGGCATAATCCTTGATGAATATCCTATACCATCCTGTGATGCCTAGAAACCCACGGATTTCTTCGACTGTCCTAGGGGGTGGCCATTCCAATATATCCTTAACTTTGGCAGGGTCTACTGAGATGCCCTTTGAGGAGACAATGAACCCTAGATATTCAATTTGGGAAGTGAAGAAGGTACATTTGCTTTTCTTGGCATAGAGCTTATGTTCGCGCAGTATTTGCAATACTTTGCGTACATGCTCCTCATGTTCCTCTTTTGACTGAGAATAGACCAAGATGTCATCGAAGAAGACAAGGACAAATTCATCCAAGTAGGGTCGGAAGATATCCTGCATCAGGCGGTTGAAGGTGGCAGGAGCATTGGTTAATCCGAATGGCATGACTGTAAATTCATAGTGGCCATAGCGGGTATTGAAAGCGGTTTTGGAGATATCTGATTCCTTGATCCTAATTTGATAGTAGCCAGACCTTAAATCCATCTTGGAGAAAACTTTGGATCCATAAAGTCTGTCAAGAAGTTCGTCGATGCGAGGAATGGGGTATTTGTTTTTGACAGTGACCTTGTTTAGGCCTCGATAGTCAATACAAAGCCGAAGCGAGCCATCCTTCTTTCTCTGGAAAAGAACAGGCGCTCCCCATGGGGAATTACTAGGGCGAATGAATCCTTGATCAATGAGCTGCCTAAGTTGTTCCTTGAGCTCTATGGCTTCGGGAAGAGACATTTTGTAAGGTCTCCTTGAAACTGATTCAGCACCAGGGATTAACTCAATCCCATGATCTACTTCTCGAGATGGGGGTAGTTTTGTAAGTTCCTCTGGAAAGATATCTGAAAACTCCTGGAGCCAAGAGGGTTCTAAATCTGGGTTGCTTTCTTCTACCTTGTTGAGTTTGACAAGGAAGATCTGTTGGCCCTTGCGCACTCCCTTAAGAAGTCGATTAGCTTTGACCAAATGAAATTTGGGTTTACCTGTTTTTCCCTGGGCTGATACTACCTGTCCTCCTTGACTATTCTTAAAAGTGATGCTTCCTTCAGCACAGTGAATGTCAGCATTGTTTGCAATTAACCAATCCATACCAAGGATTCCATCATAAATCCCTAATGGTAAGCTTCTAAAATACCCATGGGTTGATTCACCATCCAATTCAAATTCAAGATCTCCCACACAATGTCGGGATACTTCTTCTTTTCCACTAGCTAACTCAACAATCATTGCTTGGGCTGGTTTTTGATCTAACTGTAACTTACGCAAGCATTTTGGAGAAAGAAATGAATGCGTACTACCACAATCAACCAAAAGCTGGAAAGATCTACCTTGATAAGTAGCCGGAGCTTGGATAACAGAAAACTGCTGATTAGGTCCTTGATGTTCTATGGCTGCATGAATGGTGGCTTGCTCTTCTTCTTCCATCTCTAAAGTCGGTTCACCAATCATAGAGCAGACACGGGCAGTCACTCCACGACCTCTACCACGTCCACCACCACCTCGTCCAGCCTGGCGGTTATTAGGAGTCCCACGACCTTGAACTCCCCGGCCGCCTTGTGGAGCAGGAATGACATTAGGATTGAGAGAGGATCTTGCAAGTTTGGGGCATTCATTCCGGAAGTGGCCAACTTCATTGCAATAAAAGCACCTTTGGTCCCCATAGGATTCTGAAGTGGAATTAGCATAACTGCGGGGGACAAAATTATTGGGGTACTGACCAATAGTATTGTGGCGGAAATTCGATTGGTAATTCCTCTGAAGGCACCCCCTTGGGTTAGACTCAGGATAGACTCTCTTCTTTGCTTGACCACTCTTTACTTCTTTAGCTAGAGGTTTGGCTCGGGTAAGAGCATCTTGTAAAGTAGTTGGCCTCATTGCTTCAAGGCGAGAATCCAAAGGTTCATTCAGCCCTTGGCAAAATCGGGCCACTTGTTGAGTGATCGACATAGGTGGAGCATATTTGCCAAGTGTGACAAATTTTGAGTAGTATTCCTCCAAGGTTAAGCTAAGCTGCTTGAGGCTGAAGAACTCGTTCATCTTAATAGATTCATGAGATGGGGGAAGATAACGGCCCTTCACAGCTTGCTTAATGTCACTCCAGGTTTGGGTATCTTCAATGACGCCCTTATCTCGGCACCATTGCTTCCACCAAAGTTTGGCGTCCCCAGTAAGACGGAATCTGGCAAGCATGGATTGATTCCCAATTCCTGTACCAGCAGCCGAAAAGTAATCGTCCATGGCTTCTATCCAAACTTCTGCATCCCTTTCAATCTTTGAACCTGCCCCATTAAATGAGGGAGGTTGCATTTGTTTGAGAAGAAGCTTCTTCTCCTGTGTATCTGTATATAATGCATTGGGAGCAAGAAGTTGACGATCCTGGTTATCGATAAGAAGCTAAATTTAGAATTATGTCACTTAGGCGGTTTAATACACATAAGACAATGAGTGTGAAAATCAAAACCTTTTATTCCAAGCTTTAATATTTACAAGTAAACCAAGCCATTTACAAGTAAACCAAGCCATTTACAAGGATTGGACTAAATCCAATCTTATTTATTTACATGGTAGTCCTCTAGGAAACCTAATAAAGATCTGCGGTGGTAGCATTGAAAAAGTAGGGGGGTTCTCCCATGGTTTCAAGAACTCGATAAGTCTCTGGTAGGGGAGGTAAACCTCGTCTAGAAAGACGGGTAACGGCTACTCTATCAGGGGATACAACTTGAGTCACCTTATCATAAACCCAACGATTCTGCAGCATGCGATTCCCATCGATAGTGACATAGGTGTTACGAGGAGTGCCAATAAACCAAAACAGGCGAACCATCCGCAACATCTCGGCATATCGGATCCGCCTCAAGTCGTTGGTGAGATTGCCGACGTGCTCAGCTCGAATGATGAAGTAGGTAGATCGACGATGCCAATACTCAATTCTGTTCCATCCCCTTTCGATGCGAGTGTAAAGAGGAAGGGTTAGCTTGTCTACAATGTGCATCATAGTGTCACGGAACTCGAATTCGGAAGAGCGACAAGCAGTCATGAACATGCATTGGAATACCAGGAAGCGAGAGTAGGGATCCATCTCGTCCTCCTGCATCCAGCCGTAACTAGATTAGTTTAACAAGAATTCCTAGAGCAACAAGAGAATACAATATAAAATCTCCCAAATCTAAACCTGCTCTGATACCACGTGTAAGGCCCCCAACCCGTAGGGCGGGGGAATCCTTTTGATAGGCAGTTAAGTCTCGTGTTATTTTCCAATTGACGACACCTCGATCTCGTAGAAATACGAGGTTACGAGCAAACGGATGGACCTAATTCTATCTCGCAGGGGAAACGTAGTCATCCTAAAGGAAATTCTAACCTCCAGCACGGAATGTGCATGGAGATGGAACAAGACCCACACTTGGTTCAAGGAAGCCAACGCCTTTTTCCCCCGTATTCATGAGGCACGGCCGCTGGCTCGGTCCCCTAAAACAAGTCTTGTTCGTGACTCTACTATTCCCTAAATATCGTAGGTTACGACTAGTAGAAAGCTACCCGACTGATCGGGTCCACCCATCCTTAGAATGGTACCGTCAGGGCATCCATTCTCCCACTTTCCACACACTCACCCGTTCAATTTTTTTCCTAATTAAGTCCCACCACACTGTGAAACACTTAAAAACAAATTCCTTTGTTAATTAATTACACTTGATTCCTTAAAGAAGGTCTTTCTTAGCACAACATTGAAATCAACGAGCATACTTACAGTGAAAAATATTTACAAAAGACCCTGAAACCGGGCCGATATTCCAATCCAAACTCATGTCCAAACCATAACCATAACCACAACTACATCGATAATCTAGAATTCGATCTTCCAGCCTCAACCAGCTGGGTAAACCTCACGGACCGTCTCCCCTCGTCGTCAGCCAGCCGATGAGGGCCAAGCCGTCCTGTCACCCCCTCAGGTACTGACGCTTGTACCAAACCCTCTCGCTCTTCGGAGGGGACGTCTCCTCATGAGGTGGGGGTTAAGTCACCGCACTAGCCTGGACCCACAGAACTAGGCAGCATATATACATCACCCTGGTGGTGAAAACCAATTCCCAGTGGCATAGGAGGGGATTACCCTGGGCCGACTCCCGGCCTCGCTATATCCTCCGCCCGGCTACACAGGCAAGCACGGAGTTAGCTAAGGGGGGGAGAAGCTGTACCTGCAAGTTAGCAATAAAGCAACAGTATATCCAATAAAAAGAGACATAGCCTTTATTCAATGAATTCACGCATTAACAAAAACCATCGTTTCGGAAAGACAATGATTCAAAAGCAAGATTACTTTCCTATAACTTTACTTAAGAGTAACCATAAGGTACTTTAGGCCATCTATACTAGGGGTTTAACGTTGGTTCCTTTCCTATTATTACGAATCTTTGCATTAAGCTTCATAAGAGAGAATTTTACTTAAAACTGTTTAAATGACCAACCTGGTTATCGTTTTCATGCCTATTCACTTCAAGAGGGGCGAAGTCGATTGCAGGGACGCGATTTGCTTCATTCCCTCCTTGGGCAGCGCGCGGTTCTTCAATTCGGCGGCGTTTCGGCGCCATAGGAGCACTAGAGTTTTAAGAGGATAGAGAGAAAACGAGGTGAATATAAGAGGTTGGGAGCGTGGAGAGAAAAGAGAGAATTCTATTGGTTCAAACGGATTCGAAAACGGAGTCCGTTTGGGGTAGGAAAAGCTTGTTGGGCTTATGGGCAGGAACGACCTCTTAGCCTAAGTTTAAGTCGCCGCATATGGGGGGGGGGGAATTGAGAGGGGTGTCCTTAACTTGGAGAGCTCTTGAGAAGAGTGTACGTCTAGGGAGGCCTAGGGAAGAGTAAGGCAAGGGGTAGAGGAGAGGCACACTTTAAGTCTATTCACACGGGGGGGGGGGGGGGGGGGGGAGAAGAGTGTAGGACATGTCCTAGAGCTTGAGAGAGAGCTTGCGCGTAAGGGCTTGCTGGGGGCTTGTCTGGAGAAGGGGGCTGGGAGGGTCCTTTTATAGGTGCTGGAGGGTGGACGTCCGGGTACGGGAAGGTGACACCTGGGTGGTGTAGGTGTCCGGGAGAGAGTGTGGGCGTGAGACACCTGGGGGTGGAGGTGTCTCGAGGAGAGAGAAAGTGTGACACATGAGGGTGGAGGTGTCCCCAAGAGAGAGAGAGAGCGACACCTGTGGATAGAGGGTTCTGGGAGGAGGGGGTACGGTAGGGGTGTGCTGGAGGGTGCATCTAGGTCGTGTACACGCTTGGGTGTCCCGGGCGGATTGTCGGTTTTTTTCACGGGCGGCGCCCGTGGTGGGGCCCACGCCGCGGCCGCCCGCCGCCCCGGGGGGGTCAAAAAATTTTATTTGATGAAAATGTCCGGCCTTGCCCCGTGACCATGGGGGCGTGTTCCGTTCGTTGATTAGACACCTGGATAATTACTATTTTTGGTCGGAAGTCGCAGATTTAAAGGCTTAAAAGTTTAATTAAACCCATTCCGGGTACCCGTTTTTAGTTCGGAAAAAACTATTTTAAGCGTAAAATTACACGTAGATTCCAATTTTGGATTCAGAATTACAAATTTCTAAGCAAAAATGGCTCATTTTCCAAAAATAGAAGTTTTTTTATCGAAAAAATGACAAGCTAAGATATATTTTTCAACTCTGAAGCAAGTATATTGTTATTTACAATGGGTATGTTACAGTACCCCAATCAGTGGGGCAGACCGTTCACAGAGGACTCTATCACAACAACGCCGTCCACCACCGCAATCCATTTGTGTGTCAGACGTGTCACAAGACACTTGAAGATGAGAAGGATAGTGAGGAGTGTACACCTCTTCCAGAGCTGGAAGACTGTGAGAACTGGATGCATATCCTTGCTACCTTGGACATTTTGCCTAGACGTACCCTGGGCAAGAGATTACATCTCTATACATGCTTAGTTCAGTATACCTACCCAATGTTGCCACACCCAAGAACTTGAACAGGTTGTTAGAGTAGAGCCATCAAGGGGCACATGCTCCCATAGAACTCAGGCCTGAGGGATTCCCTGGGCCAGAACGATACGTCTTCCCAAACGATTTAGATACCCACTTGCAAAAGTATGTTGGGGCGGTGGAAGCACACGACCACTTCAATGAAATGTGGCAAAAGGAGTTTGCCAATAGCTTCATTCTTGTCCACACTACCATCCCACAGCCAGCAGGGCCCATCAATTCCCAACCAAAACCAGAGAAGCATTGAAGCATTGCCGCTCAACGCGTAGAGCACGCAACAAAAATTTAGCACTTGCAGAAAAGAAGCCAAAAGGCTAGTAGACAAGAAAAGCGCTAAAGCCAAAGAGACGAGAAAGTTGCCCAAACATTTTAAGACCTTCCAAATGGCCGACAAAGTTGTCCAATATGATTCGGCTCAAAGGTCTAACAGTGGGCAACCAAGGACCTCTTATGATGGTCCAACCAAGGTGAAGGAAATAAATTTGGCACGTCCAGGTGAAGATCCAATGCCGGTATATATTGGAGAAGACCTCTCTATAGAGGAGGAGACCGAGCTCATCGCTTTGTTGATAGAGTTCCAGGATTTCTTTGCCTGACGTACACATACATGAAAGGTGTACCTCGTGAAGTAGTCCAGCACACCATTCCAATGGTTGAAGGAGCCAGGTTGGTCAAACAACAGGCTTATCCGATGAGCCCAAAATACTCTAAGATGGTCTGCGAAGAGATTGACAAACTAATTGATGCCAGATTCACGTCGGATACTATCAACAATTCATTTTTTATGTACACTGATATTGCTCGACCTCTTTATGGACTCTTAATCGTCTTCAAGTGGACTGAAGAATGTCAATGGGCTTATACAACACTTACAAAAGCCTTGGAAAGTGCTCCAATTCCCAAGTCCCCCAACTAGGACATTATTTTCCACATCCACATTCGATGCCTCGGCTTTTGCTATTGACTGTGTGCTAGCCCAACCAAGAGAACACAAGATGGATTTCCCTATCAGCTTTGCCAATTGCTACCTCAATGAGCTGAGAGGCACTACATCACGACTAAGAGAGAGGGGCTAGCCATGGTCTACACCATCAAGAAGTTTTGCCATTATCTTCTGGCGACTAAGCTTGTTTTCTTCGTAGACCATCAAGCTCTTTTGTACCAGGTGGCTGCTTATATTGCTGGAGTTTGACTTCACCATCACACGGAGAGAAAGGGCTCTCAGCATGTTCTAGCAGACTACATCTCATGCCCATGGAGTTCTTAGTCCTCAATTTGTGTATCGCAATACAAGAAAAGCTCACTAGAAATAATTTGGCTATGGCCTATTCGAGATTGAAAAGCTCGATGAAACATGCCTTTTAGCAGTATACAACATGATTATTGAGAAGCTAAGGCACAAACAATGGTTTGACGATCAGCTTACAAACAAACAAATGAACGAGGGTGACATGGTCCTCTTATTTAGTACAAGACACACAAAAAGAAGCTCAAACTCAGAGGCTTAGGACCTTTCCTAGTCATTGAGATAACACCACAAGGTGTAATGCACATTGAAACGCTTGATGGTGTAGAAATGGCTGGTTATTTTAATGGTAGTGAAATCAAACGCTACTATGGCCCTCTCACTGAGGCTACCTTAAGAGACATCCACGATAAAAAACAGTGCAAGAAAGACCATGAGGATATGAAACAAGCTGCACAACAAGAGGCCAAAGCAAGGCAAGGCAAGCTGCCGACAGAGACACATCATGGTCAATATGGCCTAAGTGGTTGACCTTGAAGAAGAAGAATGGGAGGTGAAACCACCTCGGTTGTGGTTAGGAATGACCACCTCGAGACGAGCTTTGTCCAAAAATTAGCTCTTGTCAATACATGGGCTAGTTACAATTTGATGTCCCTTGAAACATGGTGTTCCCTTGGGAAACCCTCACTAAAAGAAACCCCTGCAATCGTTACCACATTAGCGTCACAGCATGTTCATTGTTTAAGCACGGCCATGCTTTTATTCCACATTGGAAATATTAATCCCTTGGAAGGGAAGTTCTATGTGATGACTGTAGGAACCATGCCTGAAGAAATACTCCTTGGAAGGGGTTGGATGGGACATAACAGGTGCAACTTTGACTGGGATGCACGGACAGCGAGCTTACAGCTAGCCTTCAACCAAGTTACCGTCCTTATGATGGACAAAGAGCCCGTACCCGCTGTTCCCCCATGCCTCGAAATTCCCCCTTCACCACCCACCATTGTTCTGTCACCTCATCCCCACAAATCCATCCCACTAAAAAAGAGGTCGCTCACCATTCCAACCACTCTCACTCCCTCCCTACCACCACACTCGACAGTAACCCACTTTCACATCACCACCCCACAAGCTGTTGACCCACCAACCCAAACTAACCCAACTAACATTTCTAACAAAACTAATAGAACTCCACGGGGTATGCAATCTCCTCATTGGATACCTAAAAAGCTTCTCATAGCAAAAGGCTATTATGAAGGCGAATCTACATTGTGGATCCCCTGATGATCGAACCCTTCCCTTCGCCCACCCCACAGGCACCCAAAGTCCCTTGTCCACGATGACAAAAAATTCACCAACCGTAAGCCTACAGGGTACAACACAAACGCAAGCCTAAACGTTCTCCATGGCACCCCAATCCTCAATCAAAGCTTCAACCGGGCCCAACCCCCCCGGTGGATCCCCAAACCTCTCCTACAAGCCCAACACTTATACGAGGGCAATCATCATATTTAGATCCCCAAATCTCCCCAACCCCAACTTCCACCCCGTGTCGCTCATCAATCCCCTATCTTTCAATGGAAACCAAAGGTGACTTCCATCACAAAGACTGCCCAAGAAAAAGGGAAGCAGAAGCTTCATAGCGACACTATAACCCCCATTCTACCCCACTGACAGAGAGTTGGCTAATGATATACCCTCAACATCAGCAACTCCTCCACCTATCATTGTCAGTCTGCAACAAAGTACTACAATGCCATACCAACTCCTTCAGTCTCACGTACTCACTTGTCATCAGCCTTTGAATTCCTCAAGGATGTAACACCCCCCACCTCGCTATCGCCAAATTAAAATTGACTTCACCTTGGTGAATTGGGCATGCAGTCAGTACAAAACCTACAAATGGGGTGCTAGCAGCATAGCCTATGGGTACAAAACCTGATTTAGGGTGCCCACCCTAAAACAAAAAATTAAAATGCCACAACCGTACCACAACTGCACGGTCGTACCAACTTGCTTTTCCCACGGGTGTTCCAAATTCATCGTCACTGTACCACAACTGCCACGACTGTACCAACTTGCTTTTGCCACAAGCGTTCCAAATTTGCCATGGCAGTACTCTTTACAAGTTCTAATTTGCCATGATCATTCTTCCAAAACTGACAGTGAAATGCCCTAGCCATTCCATCCTCAACCATCTACCACATGCGTTCAGAATTTGCCACGACCGTACGAACTTTTACTCAGAAGGCCCTACCCATTCCCTTCTCAACCCATTCGGTACAACCGTTCAGCTTTTGGAAGCGAATGCTCGTTCCCTTTTCTATTTCAGAAGCCCGCGCTCATACCAGCACCAAATTAGGAGCCCGCGCCCTTTTGATCATGATGCCACGACCGTTCGCTGGAGCTATTGAACCCGTTCGCTCTTGTTTTCCATCTACCACGACGACCATTTGTTCTAGTTGCCCACGACCGTTCGTCGCTGGTGATGCCACAACCGTACCCTTCTGAAAACTACAAATATGGGCCCCACTCCCTCATTTCCTGACTTTCAGCTCTCCTTGTAGCCAAACTCTTACAAAATTTTCTCTTGAGCTTTCACATCCTTCCACCCCTTTTACACCATGACTAACATTTCTAGCTCCTCCAGGGAAGTTCTCCACCATACCTCCATCAGGACGAAAGAAGCGATCGGCAGAGGGGACAGATTTCTCTCATGTGCTTTAGCTAGCAGCATCTCCCTTTGTGAAACGACAAGCCAACTCTTGTTGATAGTAGATGCAATTTGTCATTTGTGTGAATAGCTCTCCGGCCATATGTGAAAATTCCAAAGCAAAATTTGGCACGTTGTCGTGGGCTGCATGAACACTTTCAGTGTAGGCCTGAGTGGAAACTTCCTGATCGCGCCCAACGGAGGGTATTCACCGTATTCTGCTGAGCTGCATTGGGGGAGGAGGGTCCAGCTTTTGAGAATGGAGGGAAATCTGCAAAATGTTTCGGAGGGGCCGTCTCAATTAAGTTTTGTTAGAAGAAATCTTATTTCTATTTTTCCTCCTCCTTCGCCTTTGTACATGCTTCTTGAGCTGCCAGCTCATCTTGGGTAGGTTCTAGACTGGGCGGTGGGGGTACCTGTTCTGTGCCCGTTCGCGGTCTCCTAGTGGTGCCTCTTGGCTGGTGGGGAGTGGGGGGAGGTCTGTTGGCGAGGGCAGAGACGTTATCACTGCATCAGGTCCACTTAGCTATATAGCATGAGGCAACTCCTTCCACTTGGCCGCATGATAGAGCACCTTTGTAAGTAGTGTAGCCGCTGATAGCAGCCCGTGCGGGTTCAAACATACCCCATTAGCTCTTTGAAGAGGTACTCTGCCCAATTCACCTTTTGGCCTTGGTGCACACGAGCCAATGTGGTCATGCTGCACCTACTAAACCTATCTGTCTAGTGAGTAGTAAGCAAAAACTACAGGGCTCAGGCTGGCATGATCAAATCTTCTTGGGTGATGTTTGCCCTCTCCACCCCATCTTTGTTTGGGTTGTCTTTGTATACGCCCCTAGTTAGCTTGGGGGCATTGGTGAGCCTGACATAGGGCTAGTCTAGGTTAGGGAGCTGCAGGGCATCTCTGATGAGCTCAATGCTGTGAGCTGGACCCTATGTCTCTGGCTATCATTGTCCAAAACCTCACTTGTATGCAAGTTGGCATCATAGGTCTCTGTAAAATATAAGGTGTTGTAAAGATTTGGCCTCCATGGCTCCAAAGTAGGCAATCTCCCCAGGCCCAGCTGCTCTAGCTTCTGTATAACAGTAGGGTCGCTACCCTGTAACATGGGCCGGTGAAATATAGGAGTAGGAGCTTGTGCTCCCCCTTATGGTTATTCTTCATTAGGGAGTGCACGATGTTGCCATTTGCATGCTTCATCAAGGCCTCCCCCAAATGAGATAACCGTGTGGGGTGCCGGGCATACTCCAATGAAAATAGGTGAAGCAAAAGCTCGAGCAGCACAACCCCCTTCCACCCCCTCTGCTTTCTCCTCCAACGCTATGGATCAAAAAGTGGATGCCTTGATGGATACAGCCACGAAGCTCCCTGTCCATTCCCTCCCCCCACAAAGCCCATACTAACTCTTTAACTTCCACTTCAGGAGCGTCTGGCTCAACCTCCTTCCCCAGCACAACCTCTACTTGGACGAACCCCTCTCTCGATATAATTACACGTACCTCCTCACCAAGCTCCCCATCGCAAGCATCACCCTCATTCCCCACTTTTATTTTTAGGGCCTTATCTCCTTCAACTACCCCCATGACTTCTACAAGTTTCCCTCCCACCCTCTGGAAGCCATCGTCCTCAACCGGTGTCACCCTCTGATTCGGCTTCCCCTCCGACCTAGCTGAGGTTATAGACCTATTCATTCCCATACCCATACCCCTCCCAGAGGACAATAGAGGCTTTACATTATCTACAGGATATGGGCTGGCACGTGGTAAACAGTGCTTACCGCTTCGTCCGCACTACGCTGATCCTTTTCCCCCCTATTCTGCTGAGGGCCTCCTCGTTCTATACCACATGAAGACCTCTAAATCTTTTCAGTGTCTTAAGAGATTGAGCTCTCAAACTTGAAAAAATAATCTTATACCATTTCCAAACAAACAACGAAGATCACAAGTTGGACCACCTTGTGTGATAACAATAGAAACTCCATGGACCTACACTTCATTGAAGAGAAAGAAATAAAGATTTTATTTCATCATCGAAAGAGCCAAAGGGTTTATGAGACCAAAAGTAGAACATGTGATCTATGAGCAACTGTATGTCAACAAAACATGAAAGAATAATAACATACCCAAAAAAACAAGAACCATAACTATTGTATAAGTCCTACGTGCACAATGGAATCCATTCACCCAATCACATGGTAACCTCACCAAGGGCCAATAGATGGTATCAATGTCAACCTCCTATGGTAAAGATGCTCTATGGGGCTAGAGCAAGAAAAGAGTCCAAATGTCGAGGCTTGGGGAGTCTTCTTGGGAATCTGTGCACTCTCATGACACCATGCACACACACACACACACACACACACACACACACATATTTATAATATTTTATATATAGAGAGAGAGACAGAGAGAGGGAGAGAGAGGGAGAGAGAGTTGCATGCAAAATGTCATTGTGCACTTTGAAACGATATATTTGAGATGATCAACCAAGTCAAATTTAATGGCGTGGAAATATGGATTTAACTAACGAGATTCCTTTTTCTTTTGAACTGGTGTCATAGAAGAGAGAGAGAGAGAGAGAGAGAGAGAGAGAGAGAGGACTTAATGTTTTAAACACAAGTGAGTAACAAGACACTTCATCATTCAATTCTAAAAGGGTCTTCAAACTTGAAAGACCAAAAAACTAGAGAATTTTAGTAAAAGGAAAGGTATCCTGTGTAAGGGACGAATATAATCAATCAATGGCATCTTCCCTGGAAAACTTTTTTGAACGCGTAATTTTAATTGTGAAATGATAAGTGCCTCGGAACCAGCCGCCCGTAACCTTGAGTGGGCTTGTGTGGTGGCAAGTCACTTTTCTCGAGGGGGGAAGAGGCGGTGGGCCCCACCGCAACCCAGTTAAGCCGGTGAGGTGTGAGAAGTTGGGTCGGAGGAGGAGGGCAGATCTGGACCCACCCGACAACCTTCGAGCATGAACACCACCTCGGTCATGGAGGGGCGGTCCAGCGGGTCTGGAGCGGTGCAGAGGAGAGCCACCTTGACGGCCAGGAGGAACTCCTCCCACTCCGAGGATTCGGGGTCCAACTCCAGCAGACTCGGGTCGAAGAGCTCATCCATTTGGCCCGTCTGCAACTGCCTCTTCACCCATTTCACGATGTCTTCGTCCTGCGTGAACATTACAGGCCTCTGGCCCGTAAGAAGCTCCAGCAGCACGATCCCGAAGCTGTACACGTCCGCCTCCCGGGTCAACTGGCCAGTGAGGTTGGCCTCCGGAGAGACGTATCCCAGCGAACCCAGCTGGACTGCTGCGGAAGAGGTGGACGGATCTACGTTCAGATTCGGGTTTCCAGCTAGCCTTTCCAGACCGAAATCGGAAAGATGGGCCTCAAAATCTGCGTCAAACTGCACGTTGTTGGGCTTCACATCGCCATGCACGATGGGCGGATTGCATTGAGAATGCAGAAACGACAGCCCCCGAGCCACCCCCAATGCAATCAGGTGGCGCATGGGCCAATTGAGGACGTGCCCCCCTTGCTGCGCCGCCTCCTGCAAGAGCGCGGCCAGGTTACCGTTGGGCATGTAGTCGTACACCAGGAGCTTCACCTCCCCGGACACATAGTAACCCCGCAGCACCGCGAGATTCCGGTGCTTCACTCTGCCTAGCATCTCCGCTTCTCGCCGAAACGTTGCCTCCTCAACACCTCCCTCCAGCAACTTTCTTACCGAGAAGACTGTCCCATCCTGCAAACAAGCCTTGAAGATGATGCCGTATCTGGTCCTGCTTAGTACGTGCTCTTCATCAAATTGCCCCGTAGCTTCCAGCACGTTCGCATAAGTGATCGGACTGTAAAACATGACAAGCTTCTGCTCTGGCTGCAAAGCACCGTTGGAGCCGTCCTCCTTGGTTCTGGTGAAATACAGCACTAAACATAATATCAAAGTAAAAGCTATTATTCCAGCCACAGTTGCAACAGCCACTATAGAAATGATGGCATGTTTTCCTAGGCCGCCTTTATTTCCACCTGGGCAAGAAATGTTCAGTGGAACACCACAGAGAGAAGGATTGCCAGTGAATGAAGTTGCATTGAAGCGGCTGCTGAGGGTTGAAGGAATGACTCCTCCCAATAGATTGTCGGACAGATTGAGCTGGCTCAAGCCTGCAATGGTTCCCAACGATGACGGGATGATGCCCGTCAGGTTGTTGGACGACAGGTCCAAAATTTGCAACTGCGTCAAATTTCCAATATCTGTTGGTATGCTACCGTTCAGAGCATTTGCTCGAAGAACCAATATCCTGAGGGCCTTCAACTGTCTGAGAGATGACGGTATCTGACCAGTCAAGAGGTTGGAGTCGAGGTCCAACTCCTGCAGGGCTGTGCAGTTGAATAACTGTGGAGGGATGGGACCAGTAAGTTTGTTCGATCCCACATTCAGCTTCTGCATCTTCGACAATCTGCCCATCTCCTCTGGAATTGAACCACTGAGCTGGTTGTTTCTAGCTTCGAAAACCAGCAAACTAGAACAATTGCCGATATCTGGAGGAATGCTGCCAAACAGGAGATTATCTGATAAGGAGAGAACCGTCAATTTCTGTAGCATGCCCAAGCTGGCAGGGACCATGCCCGTCAGACTGTTGCCGCTGAAATCAAATGACTCAACAGTGGAGAGGCTGCTCAGAGCCGAGGGAATGGAACCTGTAAGAGAATTTCGAGCAAGAGAAAGAACTCGCAAATTGGGCAACCCACCAAGTTCCACAGGGACCGGTCCAGAAAGATTCTGCCAACTCAGGTCGAGAGCATGCAAGGACAAAAGTCTTCCCAGAGAAGGGGGTATTTCTCCCGCAAAATTGTTCCCCGTCAAATTTAGCACTCGTAATGTGGCGAAGGAGCCGATGAAAGAAGGGATGACGCCGGAAAGCCGGTTCTCAGCAAGGTCCAGAATCTGCAGATTGATGAGCTCCACCAGTTGGTTCGGAAAATTGCCATTAAAAGCGTTAAAGGAAAGCGAAAGGCTGATCAAATTGCTCCAAGATGACACATTTTCAGGAACGGTACCAGACAATTTGTTCCGGCTCAAATCCAGTGATTGAAGATTTCTTAGGCTGATCAGCTCTGAGGGGATTGTTCCTGTAAAGAAATTGCCTGCTAAAGAGAGAACGCGGAGCTGGAGGAGTGACCCCAAAGCTGCCGGCACAGACGCTGAAAGCCTGTTGTTTTCAAGGTCCAGTACCTGGAGGTTGTAGCAGTTCGAAAGCTCGAAGGGGACTTCGCCTGAGAAGAAATTGTCGGACAGATTGAGATGCTGTAATTGCTGGAGATTACCAAGAGAATAGGGAACCGGTCCAGTGAGGAAGTTTTTTGATACTGCAAGAAACCTCAGGCTAGAAAGGTTCCCCAAGGACTCGGGAAGACTTCCACTCAAGCTGTTGTCCCCCAGGTCTAAGAGTTGCCAATTGCTAAAGCTGCTTCCGAAGAATGGGAGAACAGGACCGGTGAGGTTGTTCCGACTGAGATTGAGCATCTGCAAAGAAGTGCTGTTGAAGAGAGAGGAGGGGATGGAGCCAGTAAAGCTGTTATCTGCAAATGAGAGAACCTTCAAACTGACAAGCGAACCCAAGCTGGTTGGGATATGCCCTGTCAATGCATTGTGCTGGAGGCTAATGGAGTAAAGCTCCGAGCAGTTTGTGAGTGCAGAAGGGACGCTCCCATAAAGGTCATTTGAATCCAAGGCGAGGGACGCCAGCAGCGACAATTGGCCCCACTCCGGCGGGATCGAACCACTGAATCGGTTGGAAGAGAAGTCCACGGAGGACAAATTGCCACAAGACGACATTGCCGAGGGTAAGCTGCCTGTGAAGGTGTTACCAGAAAGGTTGATGCTCCGCAGCGAGGTCAGGTCCGCGATCTGCGAAGGGATGCTGCCAAACAAAAAGTTGCTGTGGAGGTCCACATTCTGAAGCTCCACCAAACCGAACAATCCTACAGGAAGCGAGCCAGAGAAGTGGTTGAGTTGGAGGTAAAGTGCTCGCAGGTGAGAGCACCCACTCAGAGACGACGGAATAGAGCCGTTAAAGCGATTCTGCCGGAGGCTGAGCCTGCGCAGCTCGCTGAGCTTCCCCACCAACTCTGCCAGGTTACCAACATTACAGACGGACATGAAACTTTCAGTCAACGGTCCGAGCAAAAACGACTACATACCACCAACGGAAGGAGGGACAAGAAGGAGTAGCGGAAAGAATATAAGGTACCTGAGAGTGGCCCCGTGAGACCAAGTCCTGGCAAGCGGAGCTCGTTCACTCTGCCATTCCCGCACACAACGCCTCTCCAGTTACATGGGGCATCCGCGGTCGTTCCCGTCGTCCATGACAGTAAGGCCCCCTGTGGATCCTGCAAAGCCGCCTTAACCGCCAGCAACGCGGAAGCATCCTCCTGCAGACTCCCTTGCGCGCTGGCTCCCGCAACAACAAGCAGAAGCAGCAGAAGCAGGCTACTTCCATCGGCAACCATGGACCCGGGCTTGGCGCTGCCGGTGCACATTTCCGCATGTCAGGAGAACCGGCCCCCTCTCCCTTCCTGTATTGCTCTTGCCCTCTCTCCTTCTCGAGAGAATGACAAAGAACCTAATGGGGCATTCATCCCTCAGTCCCTAACTCCTAAATCAGTATCCTATTTCCCACACACACGCAAAAAAATTAACAGAGAACCATGTGTGTTGCAGAGGCGCAAACACATACATTCCCCAAAACCGCTGTATCTACAGACAACATTCCTCTACATACAAAACTGAGCAGGAAGCATCGAGCCAAGCAGAGGGGATCCCAGCTATGGGCTTCTTCGCAAAGAGAGCGCGTATCAGAACAACATGCCGCACCTGGAGGGAAGGGTCAGCGAAGAGAGAGCGCGCTACCTATGCGACCTGTAGACGCGCGCGCACATACACAAAACACACACCTAGGGGGAGAAGAACCAGGAAGAAGAAAGTAGACGGGGAGACTTTCAGTGCTTTCTTAAAGCTATTTAGATTAGATTATAAGAAATAAAGCCGCACTGCTAGTTTCCAAGTGTGCGCACATTTTAACTATAACGTAACCTATGTCAAAAGAACAATGCCACAGCAATGAGACACACTCTCTCTCTTCGCTCGCTCTCTCTCTCTCTCTCTCTCTCTCTCTCGCAAGTTGCACGTCGAGTTTTTGTACCTACCGCCTGGTAAAGCTTTATTTTTTAAATACTTTCTACACAAGGAAATGTTATAAACTGCGCTGCCGCGGGGGGCCGGGCAATGCAAGCAAAGGTGGCTAGCCTAGCAGCAGCGGCACACTCGAGTGGCTGGCAGGCCCGCGGCGTATGTGTACACCCAGCCAGAGCCCGCCGCGAGAAATTACGATTCACCGATCTGGGCCGGGCGTCGATTTTTACTCAGCTAGGAAGGAGCAGTTAAAACCGAAAGGGGAGGAGGTTAAAAAAATAACTTGCTCTTTGTGACTGACTGCAATTGGCAGGGTGTGGGTTGCTGGCTGCTGCTAGGTGTGTGTGTGTGTGTGTCCCCCGTTTTCTTACCTTCTTTCCACTCCCGATCGTTTCACCCGAGGCTGCTCCTCTTCTTCTTCTCCTTCTTCTCTCTTTTTGAAATATTTATTATTTGATGATACTGTCGCTATCTAGGTGGGTACCTACCGTCCCGTTCCCGCCTACAAGATAAGACAAGAAAGAGCAACGTTACACAAAAACAAAACAAAAAACTCTCTCACTGCTCCGCCTGTTTTATTGCATCTCTCTCTCCATCACACTGATCACAGGTTCTTTGTCTTTACTCTTCTACTCACTTTCTCTAGCCTCCCCCCTCTCTTCTTTAAGCCTCGCATGCCTTCCCCGGTCCCTGTTTAGCTACACCCCCACACGTACTTAGTACAATGTACCGTCCTTTAACGTGGAAGACTCAATTGTCTGTGTTAAGAGTATGCATGCAGGATGATGCGCCATGAAAGGGCATCATAATGTCAGGATTTGGGAAAAGATAAAGATAGTTTCAGTTTAGCCTAAAGAACTTGTTCAATTCAAAATTGAAAAACTTCACAAATTTTACCTATTCAAGAAAGCTCATAATGAGAATGTAAGGAATGCCTTCCACTTAGTTCAATTATTTGTTGATGTCTTGGCTCCAGATGTAATATACAAATGTCTAGGATTATTAATCTGATTGAGGAGGATAGTTTTGATATGGAAAGATGGGGGTGTGAAGTTATAAAGAAGGGACAAATCATCGTACATTTGGGGGTGCCTTTTAAAGTTGGAGTGACAAAGGAGGTAATCGATTCGGCAATTGAAAGGTTTCTTGGCAAGATGAAGAAATGGGAAGGGATCAGAGTACCTTTTCATGATAGGATGGTCATTTCTAACACTGTCCTTAATGCTTACATTATGTTTCTTTGTCCTGTGATAGAATTTAGAAAGTGCCATTGGAAAGGATCATGGCCCCATTCAGGGATTTTATTTGGAAAAGGATCATGGCCCAATCAAGGATTTTATTTGGAAAAATTATAATGATGGCACGAAGGCTTCTGCCTGGCTGGCATGGGATAAAGTAAGCTTGACCAAAAAGATGGGAGGACTAGGGATCTTGCATTTTGCCTACTACTCATGCAAAGGCTAGGGTAGCCACTAGCCTGCTTAAATGTCTTCAACAGGAGGGGATCTGGACCAAGATGGTCAAAGAGGTGATTGAAGAGTCTGAGGTTCAAATTAAAGACAAGTGGATTGGAAGGATAAGTTACTATCGCATGCTCCTTTGCAATTTGTGAATGTCCCTTTTGTGCAAGTTCTTATGTTTGAATTGGAAAGAAGTGATGGGCTTATAAAGTGGGATGGATGTACTAGGGCATCAGGGAACTCCTTCTTCAGTCTTGGCATTTGGTGGACTCATAGATTCAATCCCCCTTTGGCTCAGCTAAATGTAAGAATAGCTAGGAAGTTAAATAATAGAGGATTAAGGAGATTGGGGGATTGCTCTTCCAAGTCGGCTGGAAAGAATTGAACCAGATTAGGGGGGAGTTTAGGATATAGCAGAGAGATCTTCAGGTTATAAGCAGTGTATTAGAGGAGGTTGAGAATGGATGGGTCTCTACTGCCTACAATGGGGCCAACTTTGGCTGAATGATTGGTCTTGGTTCAATGGAGTCAAATTAGCCAGGGTGACTACTAAGGCATTGTTTGAGGAGACGAGCAAGAGTGAGATTAATGTGATGTATTGCAACAAAATTTGGAAAGTACAATGGTGTTTGAACACTTTGGATGAAGAGATGGAGACTAATATGGGAAATGGGTGTCCCAGTGAAAGCTCATACCTTTTTATGGTGGAGAGTTTTTATGTGGGCACTACCCCTTGGAAATAAACTGCTTTAAAGGAATTTCACAACTAGAATATGCCCTAGATGTAGATAAATAACAAGAGACATGCCTTTTGGGATTGTCCTGCTATTAGAGGGTTTTGGGGTAAGATTTGTAAATGGGTGGTAGAGTGCATGGGATTAAGGGAACTTGGGGTGATTGGTTGCGGGGAGACTGACTAAACAGGGGGGCTGTTAATCTATTATTCTATATTATTCGATACTGTTGTCTTTGGGGAATTTAGAACTCCATGAATCTGTTGATTTTTAAAAAAGGGTCAACCCAGGGTCTGGATGTGTGAGAGCTTATGTTTAAGTGTGTGCATCATTGTTGGTCTATATATCATATAAATAAGCTGAATGATAACTTGTTGGCTGAGTTAGTTCAGGCCTTACAAACGGGTAGGCTGAGAGAGGTCCAAGCTACTGGGATATTAGCACATACTAGGGCTTCCTAACAACTGTTGATATGTAGCAGGTCTAAATAGGAAAGATTTGAAGTCAAGGTACCTTAAATTTGGACCTAAAACCAAGAGATAGTGCCAAAAGGAGAAGTAGCCAGTGTATACATTTCTAGCTTTAATTGAAAATCCTTTAGGCATGAGAACGGTGGTAAAAATTTAGACTAAGTGATATTATTTTGAAGAACAGACTTGTAAGGGATGTACCTCTAACTCTCTTCTTGTGGCATGTGTGCAATTGGGTTATCATATATCCTAGGAGCATTCATCTTTTGTGTGGGAGGAAAAGCGTGGATCAAATTCGTAATTTACTTAACAAGGATTGGGAGTAGGATGGATGTGGTAGGTGTAAAAAGAAACCTTTTGTAAATGACAGTTTTTATCTTATAAATATAAATATAAATACTTATTTTTCCCAAAAAAAAATTATTAAATGACATCTGACATTTTAAACCTTGGCTAGGCTGTTCAAGTTTTTAAAACCTTAGCTCTAAATCACCTCACAAAGAGATGACATAATCATGGGGGATGGACATATAAACAAGATGATGGCCACCATCAGATAGACAAGACATATAGACAAGACGATGGCCACCATCAGATAGACAAGATGACGGCCATCACCACCATCCCCTTCTCGCCACTCGGCTTTTGCTTAGCTCATCCCTTAGCCAGCTGAACCTTTTTGTTTACTCGTCCATAGTCATATTGTATGGTTTCACAACCTCATGTGTGTCTGATAGAGATAACTACACTCGCCTCGTATGGCTTTACAACCTTACTTGAGCAAGAAACGGTTTGGGTGGTGGTAAACCGCATGTGTGCCTAAGAGGAATGGATACAACCACTTATGTGCCTGAGAGAGGACGACATCACCTTTATGCCTATAAAAAGAGAGATAGAGAGAGGGATGCAATTGCCACACACACACACACACACACACACAAAGAGAGAGAGAGAGAGAGAGAGAGAGAGAGAGAGAGAGAGAGAGAGAGAGAGAGAGAGAGAGAACCACCTAAAAAATGTTGGAATTAGGGTTGCAGGAATGCACACACAACTTCAAGAAGATAAGGAAGCTTGAGCACAACACAGTAGTGTATTATGAGTGCCAAAAATGAAAGATAACAAGCCCTAGAAGATAATGGGCGTATATACAATGCACGGGGGAAAAAACCTCCTAGTGAGGGAAAAAGTGCCCCGGCGGTCCTAAGTGTGTTCACACACATCACTACTATAATATGGTAACAAATCCCCCCTGGAGTGATGCGGTGAACAAGAGCTAGCACTCATGTATAGGGAAGTGTCTAGCTATGTGGACGAATCCACAAAAGGGAGTAAGCCCAAAGCTTTGCGAAAAGCTTCGAACTTCTCACGAGGCAGAGCCTTTGTGAAAAGGTCTGCAAGGTTATCCTGTGTTGGCACATAAGCCAAACTGATCTCTCCTGCAGAGAGTCTCTCCCTGACATAATGGTAGTGCACCTCAATGTGCTTCGTACGAGCATGGAACACTGGGTTCCGCGCAACTGCCAATGCGCTCTGACTGTCAGTGAAGATGGTGGTGGCAGATGGCTGCCCAACACCCAAATCAGCCATAAGGCGTCTGAGCCACACACACTCAACCGTAGCTGTGAAAGCTGCCCTGTACTCAGCTTCACAACTAGAAGTGGCCACAGTAGGCTGCTTCTTGCTCAACCATGATATGCATGAGCTTCCAAGCATGAAGCAAAAACCACTCGTGGGACACGCGTGTGTCATAACAACCAGCCCAGTCAGAATCTGAAAAAGCATGTAAATCTGGCGGCAATGATCCCCCCTTGGGATAAAACAACCCAAGATGCCGAGTACCACTCAAATAGCGAAAGATACGCTTCACTGCCTGCCAATGCTTAATGCCTGGGCTATGCATAAATCTGCTCACCTGTGAGACTGCAAACTGAATGTCTGGCCTCGTAATGCATACATAAATGAGGCAACCAACAGCTGTCTGATAGAGTGTGACATCAAAGTGATCTCCAGCATCATGAAGACTCAACTTCAAACCTGTCTCCATTGGAGTAGCAATAGGTTTGCAGTCTTCAAGGCCAAATCTCCGCAACAATGTCTCAATATACTTTGTCTGACACAAAGCAATACCTCCATCACACTGCTTAAATTGTATTCCCAAATAATGATGCAAATGCCCCAAGTCTGACATCTCAAAAGAGGCATTCAAATTAGCCTTAAAATCAGCAATATGACTCTCATTTGGTCCTATGAGCAGCATGTCATCGACATAGAGAGCAATGATTAGATGTACACCATTTACACGTTTAACATACAAAGTGCTTTCTGTTGGACTATTCTGAAACCCATGTGCAGTCAAATATGCATGTATCTTTTCATACCAAGCTCGTGGAGCTTGCTTTAAACCATATAAAGCCTTTTTCAACCTGCACACTTTGTTTTCCTGCCCTCTTTGAACAAAACCACGAGGCTGCGATACATACACTTCCTCATGCAAATCTCCATTCAAGAACGCAGTCTTTATGTCCAACTGATGTACATTCCAACCATTATGAGCTGCCAATGCACAAATGCTACGAATGGTAGTCATACGACAAGTGGGAGCAAAGGTCTCATCAAAATCAATGCCGTTCTCTTGAGCATAACCTTTTGCAACAAGCCTAGCCTTATGGCGATCCACTGTGCCATCAGGCTTACGCTTCAATTTGTATACCCACTTAGTGCCAATGGCCTTCTTGCCAAGGGGCAAGTCACATAAAGACCATGTACCATTCTTCATAATAGCATCGTATTCTGCTTGCATAGCAGCCATCCAATTTTCTGAACTTTGTGCCTCATCAAATGAAACAGGCTCACTTTCATCGCACATACTAGAAACAGCCAATGCATAACAATCTGATGCATAAGAGGCACCATGAGAGCCAGAACGAGTGCGACTAGACAAAGGGGCATCCAACTTGCTGTCACGCAAAGTCTGCACCAGCCATCTAGGCATATTCCTAGAGCCCTCAATCTCTTGTCTCTCATCCTCAAGTGCATCATGCACATCTGCATCAGATATAGGCTGATCTGTGCCATCATTTAAAACCTGCATAGGCTGAAAAACTGCCTCATGAGGTATTGCACTTGACTGTGCACCACTGAAAAGAGGCAACAATGTATCATAGACATCACGTGAGCTGATATCTGTCTCCTTAGTACATGAAACCAAGGGCTGAACTGCATCTTCCACAAATACAACATCACGGCTAACCAAAATGCGCTTTGTCTGTGGATGATACAAACGATAGCCTTTGCTCTCAGCACTATATCCAACAAAAATACATTTGACAGCTTTGTCATCCAATTTTCTGCGATGTTGCACAGGCACTAATGCATATGCCAGGCAACCAAAAACACGTAAATGGCCAACAGATGGCTTGCGGTTATGCCAAGCCTCATATGGAGTGACAACCTGTAATGCTTTGGTGGGACACCTGTTTAGTACATAAGTGGCACACATGACAGCCTCAAGCCAAAAACCATGTGGTAGACTTTGACTCTTAACCATACATCTTGCCATTTCCATGAGAGACCTGTTTTTTCTCTCAGCCACACCATTTTGCTGTGGTGTATACGGCACTGTACATTGGTGTTTTATCCCACGCTCAGCCAGAAATGCATTAAATTCTGAAGACATATACTCCCCCCCTCGATCTGAACGGAGGGTGCCCATCTTACTTTCTGACACATTTTCAGCCATAACCAAAAACTGTTTGAAGCACAAAAACACTTCGGACTTTGCCTTCAAAGGATATACCCATGCATGCCTGGTAAAATCATCAATGAAAGTCACGAAGTAAAGGTAGTTTCCAAATGATGGAGTTTGCATGGGACCACAAACATCACTGTGAACAAGCTGCAATCTGCGTTCAGCTCTCACTGATCCATCTTTGGGAAAGGAAGCACGCTGCATTTTACCCAATATGCAGCCCTCACAAACATGCTTGACAGGTGCCTCAAGCTTAGGCAAAGAAGACACCATTTCAGATTTCTGCAGGCGCAGCAAACTTGCAAAATTCAGATGACCAAAACGTGCATGCCACAGTTTTGCATCTGAAATAGCCTGCGTATCCATAATAGCACATGCTGAATCCTCTACACATTTGCCATCCATATTGAGCTTATACAGCCCTCGACATAGTGAACCAGATGCTACAATGATGTCACCACAAGAGAGATCATGAACAGTACATCTGTCATCCACAAATTTTACAACCAAACCTGTTTTGGCAAATGCGGAGACTGACAGCAGATTCTTTTTGATCCCTGGCACATACAATGCATCAAAAAGTGTAAAGGTGTTGCCATTTGCAACATTCAGCACAATCTGTCCAACTCCTTCAACGGGATAAGAGGAGTTATTGGCACAAGTGACAGTATTCCCTGTGGGAGCAGACTCAAGGAAAGTGAATAAACTGCGCTGCGAGGTGATATGCTTAGTGGCACCACTGTCAAAGTACCATACATCTGAATCTATTGCAGACATACATGTGTCATGCAAAGATGGGTCATAACTGCACTGCGCATTGAATGCCCATTCTGTATCTAGCACAACATTAGCAGATTCATTGTTAGAAGGAGAGGCATCTGCAACAGCCATACCAGCCTCTTTCTTCTTAGCCTCTTTCGCAGCCAGCTTAGGACACGCTTTGATGACATGAACATTTCCCTTACAGTACTTGCAAAATGTCTTCTGTTTGTCACCCTTCTTCTCATCTTTGTCTTCCTTCTTTGGTTGCGCAGCATTTGCAGATTTCTGCTTACTAGAAGAAAAGCCAGCTTTACCTTTCCCGCTTCTCTGACTAGCAACGAAAGCTTGATCTGCGACACGCATAATATTCCTGTTTTGCCTTGACTGGTCTTCTTGCAGCAAAACAGAAACTAACTCCTCAAATGATAAGGCATTGGGATTGCCTTTCATCATCAAGCGAAGAGTGGAAGCAAAACCCTGATAAGAATCTGGTAGACCATTCAAAACAGTCTGCACAAGTGAACTGTCTGACAGGATTTCATCTGCAGAAATGAGCTGCTCTTTGAAATCCTTGATCTTTGTCAAAAAGCTATCCATAGAATCACCTTCGTTCATATGCTCACTCTCCAACTGTTTTCGGAGATAAGCAACACGAGCCTCATTTCTTGCCTGATACAATGTGGCAAGTACATCCCAAGCATCCTTAGAAGTCCTGCAGGAGCGAATATGTGGGATAATGGTACGTTTGACAGACAGCGCAATCAAGGCATGAGCCTGCGCATCTCTACCATCCCAACGAATCTGCTCTGCTGAAAGTGGTGGTTCTCGAACAGCTGCTACAGCACTTGTGCCTGCACCATCATCAACAGTACCTGTTTCTGATGTGTTTGCAGCATTCCCAGCCACAATAGGACGTGCATCAATACCCTGCACAATGTTCCATAACCCCTTTGCTACCAATACATGTCGCATCATATATGCCCACAATGGATAGTTGGTGCCATCCAACTTATCCTCAGCAGCCAACATGCGGAATACATCATTGTTGTCAGCCATGGCCAATGACTGAACTACTAGATGTAAATGCTGTCTGTAAGAGGTAAACCTGTATAAAATCGACCTGTGCTATGTAGCACAGCCCAAAACAGACGAATGGGCACCTGTCCTGCAGATTTTAATCTTGACAGAAAATCTGCACAGTAGGACGATTTTGCCTGCGCAGTACTTGGAATGCAAAAACGGAGGGCGAAATGACTTCAGATCAAAATTCTGAAACGACCCAGCCCTACGGCATATACTAACCTGCAGACGCTCGTGAAACCTCGTCGCAATCGGAGGAGATGAAGCGGCAGGTGCCGGTGATGCTGCCCGGGAGGAGGAAGCCTGCTCTGATACCAATTGTTGGAATTAGGGTTGCAGGAATGCACACACAACTTCAAGAAGATAAGGAAGCTTGAGCACAACACAGTAGTGTATTATGAGTGCCAAAAATGAAAGATAACAAGCCCTAGAAGATAATGGGCGTATATACAATGCACGGGGGAAAAAACCTCCTAGTGAGGGAAAAAGTGCCCCGGCGGTCCTAAGTGTGTTCACACACATCACTACTATAATATGGTAACAAAAAATATGCTTTAGCATGTAAGACAAAGCCACCTTTATGCCTATAAAAAGAGAGATAGAGAGAGGGATGCAATTGCCACAGAGAGAGAGAGAGAGAGAGAGAGAGAGAGAGAGAGAGAGAGAACCACCTAACAAATATGCTTGAGCATGTAAGACAAAGCCACACGCTTCTCTAATCAAAGCAAACCCACCACTAGGCGTTAAAATTCCATGTAAAATTTCCCATCCTAAGATCTCCCAAATGTTTTTAAAAACTCCTAAATCCCATAGCATTAAGGTCTAAGGTAGCCTAAGATCTCGCCACATACAAAATAAGGAAACATAAGAAATTAATGCAAAAAACAATGTTGGGTGCCTATTAGAAAGATTTAGTTATAAATAGATGAAAGCGCTAAAATTTTTGCTTTTTCAAAACTACAAAAACTACCATCTCTCTCACATACATTTCTTGCCTGCAACTCCCATAGCCTTTTTGCCATAGCTCTTTCCTTCTCTCTCAACCCCCCCAGAGAGAGAGAGAGAGAGAGAGTCCATATGTGTGTGTGTGTTTGTTGGGGAGAGAGAGAGAGAGAGAGAGAGAGAGAGAGAGAGAGAGAGTCCATATGTGTGTGTGTGTTTGTTGGGGGGGGGAGAGAGAGAGAGAGAGAGAGAGAGAGAGAGAGAGCTCTGAGAGAAAATGTGACAATGCTAAAGGGGAGAAAGAAAGAGAGGGGAAGGACCATAGCACATAGAAACAGAGAGAGGACTACATGCCAAAATGCCTTCTTTGTATAGTTGTCTTTTGAATGGTGTATCGTGTGCCTAGCTCCTACCCATCGGAGACGGGCCATTACAGTTGTAAGTCATGAAACACAAGCTTTTCCACTTCCACGTGGCCAAAGGAGATGAGGGAGCACACACACACACACAAACGAACGCTTGGTGATACAGAGAGCAAATTTTTTTAAAAAAAGAGTAGAATTACGAGTCTTTAGTAGACATTAAAAAAAGGAAAAAGCATGTACATACAATAAAAAGCATTTCCCAAGCTTGAACCCTTCGTACCTTTATTTATCATTTCAAATTCGAATTCAAATTTTACAAATCCCAAAAAACCCTGGCCTTTTGTGTGAGAGAGAGAGGGAGAGAGAGAATCTGTGCGTTTGGCAATGAGGAGAGAAAGAGAAGTTTTTGCTACCAGAATAATCGACACACAGGCGTGGGCTCCCTCCCCTGCCTTCTCCGCCGCGTCAGAGAGAGGGGATGAGTGTACGCCAGTGAGCGAGCGAGAGAGATTAACGTTTGATGTAGCAAAACCCAGAGCGATAGAAAGGAGCAACACTAGATTAACTGCATTAGTCGACACACAAGGGGAGGAGCTTCTAGCGGAAGAGAGAGAGGATGAGAACTATTTTTTGGTGCTATGTGTATGCGAGCGAGAGAGATGAACGCCTCATGTAGGAGAACCCAAAGAGATGGAGAGCTGAGGGAGAGCTCTGCAGAACCGAGAGAAGCTTTCCGTAGACGAGCGAGATAGATAAATGTTTCATGTAGCAGAACCCAGAGACATGGAGAGAGAGAGAGAGAGAGAGAGAGAGACTTGCTGCCTGCAGAACTCGAGAGAAAGGACGCAAGAGTGATGACCTCGATTTATACAGCTAGAGCAAGAGAAAGAAAAGACCCTAGCCAAGGTAGATTAATTGCTTTAGTAGGAAGAAACCTAAAGCAAACACATGTAGGGATTCATAGCGATTTTTTTAACTTGAAAAGGGTATAATTTTGGTACAAAGTTCGTTGAAAACCGTCTCCTATGTATAAAAATGTCCTAATATGCTTATAATCAACCCATCAAGGGTAGGTACCTAAGGAGGCTCTCAAGACTTGAACACAAGACCTAGGGAGTAGAGACCAACGCTCTACCAGATGAGCTAGCACTCGTTGGTTCGCCAGCCCTCATCCCGGTGGGGCCGCCTCCACCTCACGGAGGTTGGGTGTGTGTGTTTCTAAATTTCCTGTACCTTCGAAAAAAAAAATGTCCTAATTAAGAAATACTTTATGCTAATATACCCCCAGCCTCCTTGGAATCTTCGTAATCTATAGCTATGGTAACGTTTTTCGACCCAATTTTCAATCGCATGAGCACCCTAATATATATACAATACATTCAATTAAGCCTTCATGGATGCCTTACATATGTTTAGAATAGCAACAAGTATTTTTTTCAATTTTAAAACATCAAAATTGTTGCCTCATTAATTCCTTGCATATATTTGGAATGGTAGAAGGTCTTTTTATCAATTTTAAAACATCAAAATTGTTGCCTCTTAGTGAAGCTTAATGGCACTATGTTTTATGGCCTGGGAAAATCATATCACCTCTTCACTTCGTGATCCTACAGATTGGGTGCTGCAAAAACTTATGATTAAATTAGAATATTGGAAACTCTCTACTTGGCTACTTCATGTCACATTAAGAATAGTTCAATTGATTTTGATGGCTAACATTCAAATTTTTTCCCTCTTCTCTCATGGTCTAAAAACCAAATCTCTTGTTTTATGACAAAAAGCATTGATATATTTTAGCAAAATTCTCATTATTATAAGCAAGCCTCATGTCGCCTTAAGTATGAAAATGCACGGAGGGCTTAACATTTTGAATATCCATTATCTTGTTCTAGCACACAAAGCCACTCTGCTTTTGACTTCTCTCATGCCCAAGACGCTTATGATTAGAGCCCTCTACTCTAATGTGAACATAAATACATTTGACAAATAGCAGCTAACTCACTGGGAACTTTTATTTGGCTATGTAGAGAGTAAGATTTCTGGATGCCCTTATGTCACTCGTCTCCTTAGAGACTGGAAGCTTGTTTTATAATATATTTAGTGGGGTTGGATAAACCTCCTGAGATTGGCAATACTTTCAGACAAGAAAGTGTCTTTTGGAGCTGTGCATTCCTTGCTCCTTTGGTTCTCTGTTCCCCACGGTGAGCTTACTTTACTTTTACAAAAAGCATTCGGGTTTGCCAAGATGTTATTAATGAAGGAAATTTTATATCCTTTCATTGAGCTCAAAGCCATTGGCAGTTGGGTATGCACTATAGACCTTTATGGTGCATGTTACATGAACAATTGCAGCCTTTTACTCCTCTTATGGTCGGACATTCCTCTGGATGGTGAAAGGATAGAGGATTGGATTTTCCATAGGAGGGCAGATCCTAGAACTTATCCTAGTTTCTCTTTCTCTCAAGGTTTGGCTACTTTGATCTACATAGGTTGATTTTTGATGCGCCAGCTTGTTGATTGAGTTAATAAGATTTGGTTTCTCACTAAGATAGCTCGTTCAAGAAAATAGCATAGTAAATTGCCACTCAAATCTAGACTATTTTTATGGTGATTCTTGCTAGGAGTGCTCCCAGTTGGAGAATTTCTTGAAAAAAGACACAGTTGATGTGAAATGCCTTTCTTGTCGTTGTATAAAGGAAACATTGATGTATCTTCTTTGGTCTTGTCTAGAGATCAAAAGCTTCCCTCAACAAATTTCACATTCTCTTAAACTCTGATTCCTAGGGTATTCCTTCTCTAGTTTTTTTTTTTGCTTTTGGCAGGTGGCCTTCTAAATTGGATCATGCACGGCCCTTTCTAATATGGACTAAACATTGGGGTTTGTGGAAAATATGGCATGCAAGAAATCATTTGGTTTTTCATTCCATAAGGATTACACGCTATCATTACGTTCATCAACCTTTATGTCAGTCTTTGTTTGACAACATCTGCATTAGATTAATGATAGCCAGTTGGCCTTGTTTTTTCACTGTTTTTAACGTTTGTGTGTGTTCTTCAAGAAGTTTTCCTTACCTTTAAGGGATTCTTTCTTTGTATAGTGAAGCAATAGAACATAGTTTTTTATAATTAAAAAGTGTGTGTGTGTGTGTGTGTGTGTGTATTATGTTATGTATGTTGTGTTTAGTAATGCAAGAACCTAGTAATTGGACCTTCATTATTCAGATATAATCAAAGGATATTTATCATAGAAAAATTTACACTTTAATATTTTATCCTAAACAAAAGGATTTTATACTTCCCGTGCCAATAATTCCCCTCAAATGTATTTTAAGGATTATAGATGTAAGGTTTAAGGATTATGGATGTAAGGTTTAAGGATTATGGATTTCGTGTATTGTTCCTATATGTGTAACAACTAAGGATTAGGCTTTTTGTATGAATAGGGTGGAAAGTGCTCTTGTGTGGTGTACTTTGTGGATCAATGTGTAGGGGGGATTTTTTATGGTGAGCATTTTCTAGCGAGCGCTTTTTGGGAATCGGGCGAGTGGATTCCAAAAAGATACCCTCTCCCCCTCTATCAAGAGAGAGGGGGACAAAGAGAGTTGGAAAGAGTTTAATGACAATTATTTGAGAGAAAGAGGGCGAGAGAGCGCCAAAGGGAGTGAAAATAGAAAAACATGACAACATCACCTCCTTTACATTGAGGTTATTGCTTTAAACTGAAAATAAAACCAAGTTTATTCACATACAACTTCCAAATACAGAAATGTGAAAACCATCATCTTTACTACTATGGGCCTCGCTTGTCCTTTGGGGTGAAGGCACAAAGTAAGCGAACGACCTTCGTACCCTTTTGCACTTCCTTTAGAAAGACACGCTTAGACCATTTATTAATAAAACCATGGGCTCACCATATCGCAATTAAGCCCACCACTTTGGCCTTCACTTGAGAAATAGCATCAGCATTACCAGGAAGTGGAAAGGATGTGAGACCTTTCCATGCTTATGCACCATCTATGGTCTTCTACTTGACCTCCATATTGGTGGCCTCCTTTGGATATGTGTAGCAGCAACTTCAATGCTAATATTTAATGAGGCCATCACAAACAATAAAAAGGAGGGTTTAGGGTGGTGTTCTCTACTAATGAGGCTTGGTGGCAATGGTGACTAACAAAGTGCTTGGAGCTTATCTCTATGCATTTGGAACATTTGACCCCGGTGTTGGAATAATGGTTACATTGAGAATGACACGGCATTTTAAAAGGATACATTTCCATCTGATCTCAGTGGTGGGATTCATGTATGAGAGAGATGTTCACACTTCAGTGGATTTACATGTGGATGAGGATGCATGGCAACCACTTTCTTAGGTGTAACAACAAGCTCTATTATGGGAGAATATGGTTTGGCCATTTGATATGAATTATATGGGCTTTTATGACTCCTATAATGGAAGATGTACATTTTGGAATGTTCTAGACAGATTTGGCAAAAGCACTTTTTGGAGTCTTTTGGTGATCTCAATGAGCTCTAATGGTTACTATGATGCTTTGGCATCATAGTAACCATTAGATGCTTTGGCATCTAATGATATGTAGATGCTTCTGCACATGTCATTTGGGGCTCATTTTGAAGTGCTTTCATGAGAGATTTGCAAATGGTTTCGACATCAACATGGGTTGCCACAACAGTCCGCTATGCTTCAAGAGCACTTCTTTCATGACTGGAGGGTCTAGTTCTACATTGCTCATGGATGAGGCTACTTGGCAATATTTGGAGTATGTGCAACAATATGTCCTACTTGAGAAAGGTGTTTCTTGACCAAGTGGCATGATTTTTATGGAGAAAATGGGCAATACTTGGGATTATAGGCATGCTGTAATTTCTGGACAGTTTTGGTGTCCATTGTTGGGGTCGATGCTCTACTCCAACAAGCTTTAATGGTCATCACAATGGAATAATATGATGCGGGACATGCTTGGCTAATATGCATCCTTTTCGGCCTATTTCATGGAGATTTCATGAAGAATTTTTCAAAGAATTTCATCTACAACAAGGGCTGCCATAATAGTTCCACACATATGCATAGGAGATGAAGTCTCATGGACCTCCTTACATTTTGAGAGCATATTTGGGACCTTCACCACTTCCCATTGATTTCATTTGAGGCTATGTTGAATTGTAGATATCTTATATGATTTTGAGGACAAAATCTTTAAAAAGGGATGGTTTGTAATGAAGCACAAGCTAAGGTCAAAATATGTAAATAATGGGACATGAACAAGGCTACTATAAATAGGGCCTTGGGTTCATCGTAGGGATCTTTTAATCATTCATCACTTGAACATCTACATGTACTCATAGCTCCTTCTTGGAGATGGCCACCCATGGTCTAGGGCTCATGGCAAGCTTGATAGCCATCCTCATGTGGTGAGAGATTGAATCGCTTAGGCCTTAGGCCTTAGGCACATTCCTCCTTTGCTATATGTGTATATGGATTTTCTCTATTTTCTTCATAATCTCATGTATTTCTCATGTGTGCTTGTTACCCCTAAATGGATGCTAGAATTGGTCTTTTGTGTGTTGATTTCTTGATTTTTGTTCTAGATCCATTTCAGTACCTTGGATTATTTTATCCCATGGGGTGTTTCACAGCGGCATGCCTTTACAGATTCGGATTGGGCTGGATGTTATGATGCTAGAGTGTCCAGTAGTGGCTTTTTCTTTCGTTTTGGCAATTCATGTGTGTCATGGCTCAGCAAAAGAAGCAACCCAATAGTGGCCACTTCTTCCAGCTGTGAAGATGAGTACAAGAGGGCATCTTTTACAACCACCATTGAGCGTGTTTGGCTCAGACGCCTTAGGTTGATTTGGGTGTGACAATAGTCCTCCACTACCATTTTCACTTATACAGTTAGAGCGCATTGGCAGTTGCGAGGAACCCAATGTTTCATGCTCACAAAAAGCACATTGAGGTGCATTATCATTGTGACAGGGAGAGACTCGGCAAGACAGATCAACTTCGTTTGTGTTCCTACACATGACAACATGACATATTTATTCACGAAGGCACTTTCTCGTGAAAAGTTTGAAGATTTTTGCAAAGATTTGGGCTTATTAGATTTTGGGGATTGATAAGACATATCCTTTTACATGTTCACATCATTCTTACAGGGGGATTTGTAGCCATATATGTTAGGTTATGTATGGTGTGAACCTAATAGGACTAGCCGAGGTACTTTTTTCCTCTTTAGGAGGTGTTTCCCCCCTTGAGTATATGCACACACTCTTATGAGTATATGTGACCTTATCATGTTACTTCACTTGTACTTCACTCAATCTTGCTAATCCACATTGAGTGTTGTGCTTCTCTTCTTCTCTCTCTATGTATGCTGCTTCCACAAACAATCCACACTCCAACAATACCTCTACATCAACAAGATCCACCCCCAATGAAATAACCCCCACCACTTCAAAAAATTCTTCACGTGATCATGAGAGGATGTGATCACCAATGGGAAGGGGAAGATGTTAACCACATTTCCAACTGCATGTGGTTAACAACAAGATACATCAACTACGTTTGCAAATATTAATATTGGGTGTCCACCATATCATTATAATTCAGGTTCATTGGATGATGTAAGTACTCATAAGGCGCTCCCAACTCTTGTATGTTATGGACATGACATGAGAAGCCCATCATCAATTTTCATTCATATGTAAAAATACTTGTCATTGGTCTTGGTGGGCACCTTGGGTCACTTACTCCCAATCAGTCTAGTGAGAAAAGGCTTATGCACTATTGAATCCCATTTCTCATGTTTGTAACCACATTGTTGGAAATCATGGTAGCCCAAATGACACAAGGAAGATCATGGTGGAAGCATTAAGTGTACTAAGCAAGGTGATTATTATTAATCACTATAGATTAAACATAATGACACAAGGGGATAGTCATAAGAGAGACAGATTCATGTTATATTTCAAGTAAATGAATGCCTCTTTATATAGGCACAAGTACATGTCATTGGCATGTGGATTAATCTACTAATTTCTTCTAGAATACATATCCACATTTTTTGTGTTGAGCACCTAGAAGTGAGCACCCATTCCTTGATTTACTGGCTTCTTTAACCATTTGAATGCTTGGTATATAATATGCTCTTAACCTTTGAACTCTATGCCCATATCACCTATGCCATGTGCATAGGTGATATGCTCTTAACCTTTGAACTCTATGCCCATATCACCTATGCCATGTGCATAGATATTTTGGTGTATTTTTAACACCCTCCCTCAACAAATACTCATATCTTGTGATGATGGCAATGCTAGTCCTAGTTACTGCTTTTAATGTTGGCTATGAAAGGCCTCTTATGGTGCCTATAGGTCTTACTCCAGAAGGCTTAGAATGCCAGTTATGATTATAGATTCTATGCTCGGTTATAAATTACAATGTTGGCTATGAAAGTCCTCTTATGGTGCCTATAGGTCTTACTCCAGAAGGCTTAGAATGCCAGTTATGATTATAGATTCTATGCTCGGTTATAAATTACAATGTTGTCTCATTGGTTCAGTTATAATGGTTGATGTTAGCGGCCTAGTTATGCTTACAATAAGATTAGAATAGAGGGATGGATCTAGGTAGGTAACTCCTATTGGTCTCAGCAAGCTTGATTGTCTTTGAAGCAGTTGGCCTTGGTGAATGCCTCTATATGTATATGTATATGTACACACACACACACACACACAAATAAATGTATACATATATGTGTGTGTGTGTGTGTGTGTTTGCGTGTGTGTGTGTGTGCGCACGTGTGCATGTGCATATGTGTGTGTGTGTGCCCACATGTGCATGTGCATGTGTGTGTGTGTGTGTGTGTGTGTGTGTGTGTAATAGCTTCATAGCAACTAGCTAGGGAAGTCAAAATAAGAAAAACTATTTTTTTAAAAAAAATCATAAGAAGCTCTTGATTTTTTAACTAATTTTGACTAATAATAATATTATTATTAATGAAGTCAAGAGATATTAATTTTAAAATTTTGATATTAGAGTATAGATTGGGTTTTGATTGATTATATAATCATAATCCTCATTCAAAGGAGACATGAATTGGGATTTTATGTTGACCCAAACCAATGGCATTATTGATGGCTTTGTACTCGAATTTCATTTTTTTCAAGGGCACACATTGTTGGTTTCTGCAGTAGCGGCCTCGTCGGAGTGAGAATGTTGGAACATAAGTTGGTACAAAACATTGATATGATAGTGGCAAGAGTAATCGAAAGACATGTCGGAAGATAAATGATTAGTTATGATTAAATCTACTATTAAACACACCCATATATACCATAATAAATATGTTATTAATGTTTAATGATTGTTAAACAACATATATGTTGTTTAACACACATATATATAAATATGTTTTATGTTGTAGCAAATATATATCAAACACATATATAGAGTAGAATAAATATGTTATTGTTGTTTAATGATTTTAGTCTATATCGATAGTGCTATTTGTGATATCATAATAGTGTATCCACTATATTATGCTAGTGCTATTCACTATATCATGATAGTGCTATTTGCTTCTATATCATGATCTTGGTAACTAATATTAAAAACTGATCATGGTATCTTTCTAAATTTTTATTTATATTGACATATTTATACACTAGTCTTATTGATGTTCATTCCAGGGCCTTTATTGACGCAAGGGATTGTAGAAAAACAAAAGGCAGAGTGGGATAACCTAGGAGCCAGTTATCCAGGGTTTTCCCACTTTGTGTCACAAACATTACTTTAAATGTGATGTAAGGATAAATTGTCGTACGTTGTAGCACAAAAATGAAATCAATTCAATACATATAGTCCTTACAATTATATGGCATGTAGTCCTTTCAATGTGGTAGCACAAAAATGACATACATTGATCAAAAGGGCTACAGTAAAAAACTACTCAGCTAAAATGAAAACTATTATTCATAATCCCCATGACATATATGTCGACATATGTAGTGTCTACTAAAATGAAAACTACTCTTCATCATCCTTGTCCTCTTCTTCTTCGTTAGGTGCTACACTCTCTCCATCACCATTGGCTCATTGAGGAGGATTAAGAACCCCTCTTTGAATGCAAGTCATCGGTTAAATAATGGACTATTGTATAAGAAAGATAAGTTTTAAACAATGGAGTAGAGTATAAGAAGAAAGAGAAGTTGTAGCAATAAAACTTTACATACCCCCAAAACCTCATCCCAGCTGTCTGCCAATGCCTGATTGAAGAGAGAAATATTAAAATATGCAAGTGAATGGGTGTGTGCGGGAACAAGCCCTTATAGCTAGAGATTGTAAAAGGGAGTCCGTAATTGAGTGGGTAGCAATGAAAAGATGAGAAGAATCTACTGGATGAGAGAATCAAGGGTAGCATGAGTGAATATAGGGGTGTGGAAAGATTCTAGGAAAAGGTGCCCCCCATATGTACAGGAGGTGACACAAATCAAGGAGAAATCATTGGGGAGTGGGTGCTTGGAACCTTGTGGATGTAAAAGCTATAAATTGAGGCATTGGCCTAATAAGAATTTGCTGGTTTTTGAGTATCCATGCCTACATTATGCTATTAGATTAGTTATGCACTAATCTTGCTTTAATCACTTTCTAATTACTTACTTTAATCATTGTCTAATTACTTGCTTTAATCACTTTCTAATTACTTGCTAATCATGTTGATTCTTGCATTTGATCCACCATAGCCCATCACATTGCTACAAATTCAACTTGGTATCAGAGCCTAGCTTAGCATTCAGCTGCTATTTTAAGCCTAATTACCTTCTTAATTACTAATTAGGTGCTAATAGCCTTGTAAGCCATTTTCACTTTCTGCAGTACCCACACTCGTCGGTGGAGCTTAGATCTCTCCCTCCACACAACTCCATTGCCTACAAACCTCACACACCCTCTTGCCAACACCTTGACACCTAGGTGTGGCACCTCAGAAGCTCAAACCACCGATGGATGCAGCCGAGAGGCGTCGATTTGCTGGTGCCATTTTTTGTGAGAAAAATCACAAAATCGCCATCACACCTTTGAATTGGAAGCATTGGAGCTAACTCAGGATGGGATACTTGTTTGCGGGGCTGATTCTCGCTATGGGGTAAAACATGAGTGGATAATGGGTTTTGGGGATGTGAAGGAAATGGTGTCTTAGAGTCTATACCAACATACAAGTTGCCCCATAACCACCACTATTGCCACCATGTGCACTAGGACCATTGCTCTGATGAGGCCGACTATATCTCGAGATGCTAGATGCATCATTGTGATTTTAGTACCCTTGAATCTTGTCTTGTCAAGAAACTAAGAGAGTGGAATCCATCCAAAATGAATTATTGATCTACCTAGAAATTGGCACAATTGTGGTAAGTATACTACAATTGTGGGACAAACCTAGTGTACTACTTGTTGGTGGTGTGGCCATATTAGGCAAGCATATGCACTTGGTGTTGGTGCAATGGGATCCTTAATATTGCAGTGAGAAAGGCACATTGATGAGGGAGGATGAAGAGAAAGGGAGGGAGATGTATTATACAAAAAGTATGAGAGGGATCTTCTTTATGAAATTTGGTAATGACTGACACGATCATGATGTGGAGAGAGAGACAGAGAGAATATCTACCTATCACCACCATTGGTTGAAGGGTGCTCATGCTATGTGCTTAATAGAGCTGGCCGATATACTCACCTTTGCTACTTGCCTTCCCTTTGCTATAGAGATAAAGAAAAGGTGTTAATGCTCTCTACTCGCGAGAGGGCTGATATACGCCACCTTCCCTTTGCTAAAGAGTACATGCTTCTCAAAAGTAACCTGCCAATACACGAACCATACTTGTGCAAGAAGGGGGGAGGGAAACCATGTCAACAGTGTGAAAACACAATGAGGGAAGACCATAATTGTGATGGGGATGTAGTAGACAACTCTATCCTCGCTATGCAAAAGACCATAATTGTGATGGGGATGTAGACAACTCTATCCTCGCTATGCAAAAGGAGAGAGAGAGAGAGAGAGAGAGAGAGAGAGAGAGAGAGAGAGAGGGGTGAAAGGAGAGAACTACTACATGTTATCCAAGTTCTTGTGCATGTTTTTTTCAACTTGGTGTTAAGTCGTGTGGTTTTGAAGCTGGTGTTAGATCATATGCCACGATCATAGTACATGTATACCACAATTGTGATACATATGTATACTAAAATTGTGGTATGTATGCGGGTCTTCTTTTTGGCATGTTACTCCAACTTATTATATGTCGATAATTTATTTCATTGTATAAAGAGCTCCATTTTTGAAACATCAATCTATGTCAACAACAATGGAGGGGGATGGAGCTTTATAAGCATGATAGTATTTTCTCTTTGAGAGAATTTTTTGTCTGTGCAATAGGTGTAAGCATGCTTGGCTCCATCATGAATGCAAACAGCAATCCAACATGTCAAAGTCCATGGAAGATTTGATAATATTTTTATCATTGATCGTCTGGCAACCTCTCTAAGTCTCTCTCTCTCCCCCCCTTCCACTCTCTCTTCCTCCCCCCCCCTCTCTCTCTTTCCATATCACGACTCTGTGTGTGTGTATGTGTGTGTGTGTGTGTGTGTGTGTGTGTGTGTGTGTTTGCTCCCCTCTCTCTAGTTTGCTTTCTTATCCCTCTCCTCTACCCCCAATATCTCTCTTATCCCTCTTTCTCTATCCCTAAAATCATTCCATGTCACTCTCTTTTTATCCTCTCTCTCTCTCTCTCTCTCTCTCTCTCTCTCTCTCTCTCTCTCTCTCTCTCTAATTATTTCATATTCTCACTTGAATTCACTTTCTTTTTCTTGTTTTGTAGGATGGCATGGAGGACGTGAATCACTTGGTTCTACAATGACATAAGGCCATGGTGGCAATAACAGCTTGGAGAGTTGTGATGTCTTGTCCAAATGATAAAAAGAACTTGCAAGCATTAAAGACGATCTACTAGATATGTATCACCCTCAAGTTGAGGTGCAAGAAAAGACGATAAAAACATATGAAGCAATGGGGGAGATGATAGAGGCATTTACCATCACTACTTCATCAAGGATTATGATGAAGTAGATGATGCTCTCATGGAAGAAGTAAAAACACCTTTGTATGAGAAGGTGTTTGAGTGTCAAAGCTAAATTGCATGTCTCCTAGTGTCAATATATGGTTGGAGTAATTTTAGTGCCATAGAATTATTTAGGTAAAATTATGAGCTTCTATATCTAACCCCATTCTAACCTATCTAATCTATGTGATGTTCTAACCTATCTATCCATATAAAACGGCTATAGGTTATTGTGCTCGACCATAGTACTGGAGGGGAATGTGATGCCACAAAGTATGGATGATGTCATGAAAAATATAAGCATGGATTATTATTGCATACATGCATGCCCAAATGATTGTCTTTTTCCTACATGAGTTCATTAACCTCACAAAATTGTGGTACGAGTAGATATAGACAAGACCTAATGGGCACAACCATCCTAGCCAAGATATTAAGGTACTTCCCAATAATCCAAAGGATTGAAAACATGTTTAGGTGCAAGTCTATTTGCCAACTTATGGCATTCCATTGATCCTGTGATGGTTTATTATGCACTCCTATAGATTTTATAGCATGGAATCATATCGAGGAGGTTTGGCCCAAGTTCAAATGGGATCCTTATCTACCTTTGTTTGGGTCTTGCAATGGATGGTGTGAACCCATTTGGCTTGTGTTTCACCACATGGAGCACGTGGCCTATAGTACTAGTAAATTATAACCTTTTCCCATGGTGAACAATAAAAAAGGAACATCTCTTATTAGCCCTACTAATTTTGAGAAATCACAAATTGAACACTTGAAGGTGAAGATAAGGGATCTAGGGTTGGCTCAACCCTAGCCCTGGTGAACCCTATATTAAGGGTTGGCCTCACTTTTTGTAACACAAGTGACACAACACTTGAAGGTGAAGGTCAAGCCAAATTTGGAGTGGCTGAAATAGAAGGTAATATAGAAGCTTTCTTTACATCTTGTGTTCTTGCTCTCTCTCATATATGTTGCTCTATCTTGCCATCAACTATTGTTTTCACTGTGCATACTCCCCATAATTTTGACACAGTATTAGAGCCTAGCAAAGACTAAGCTCCCCTTCAATCCTCTTTTTAAGCCATTCACATCCTCATCAAGAAGGACGGTGGTTGAAGAATGTGAGAAGCAAAAAGGCATCAAGAAGGAAGGCAACAAAAGAGCTTCATCAAAGAGGAGATTCCATCATCGTCAACAAGCTCTTGAAGCTTGGAAGAAGAAGAAGACGAAGATCCTCATCATCAACAAGAAGAAAAGAGGAGGAAAAAGAAGGAGAAAAACATATTTTTTCATCGAAAAATTTTGTCGTTTTTATTGTGTCTCATTGAAGAGTTGGAGGGGCGAAGAAGAGCTAAGGGAATGAGCATATATCCTACTGTCTTTTTTTCGTAACTTCACAACCAAGGAAGGAGATCTTTGCAACACAAGAAAGAGGTTATCAGCAACGTTTGGAGGCAAACTTGTCTTGTTGTGGCTAAAACACAAGTGAAAGTTCTCCTTCTACATTAAGTCCGTTCACAACGACCTTATTTGTAGAAGCGCCATCTCCTCACTGCAACAATTAGCAGCAATGCAATCAACGCCTATAATACCAACATCTCCACACTGAGCGACAACACCAACGATTTTTCTCCCTTTTCTTTGCAGTCCGTCATGAAACGCAATCGGCGACGACAGCAGCTACCTCGTCCGTCCGTCGCTTCGACAGTCGTGCTTGCCCATTGATGCAAGCATCGACATCATCTCTTTTGTGCCTCAGCAAACTGGCCGTGCAATAGGTGCATCAAGGGTGCAACACAATCGCATTCTGCATTCGAAGGTTCAAAACCTTGCATTTTTTTAATATAAAAAAATTAAAAAGAAAAAAAACCTCTTCTCCAAAGGCCTTTAAACCTTTCTACAAGGTTTTCGTTAAACCTTTTGCTCTAAGATTTTCCAACGGTTTTCTCTAAAACACTTACAGGTTTTCCCTCATTTCTTTCAAACTCTAGGTAAGCACAGGAAGAAATTATTTTTGCCATTCTCCCTTGGGAAGTGCAAGGTATGCACAATTTCTAAAACCAAGTAAAACAACGCATCAAGCATGAAATCCGAACCTAAAATTTTTAGACGAACTCATGTGTATGAAAGTCGTCTACCGTATTGTAATGGAGTTAGACACTCCCCTTGTGTTCATAAACAAGTGGTAAGACCTCTCATAAATCAATGTTCATATTGGTGTATGTATTTTTGCATCATGATGAAGTGAAAGGTGGAAGCAAGAAGCATATTGAGAAGCACATGCATAAGCTATTAAAACATGGGTGGCAGCCATGTGTTAGTCTATGTGGCAGCTGGACTAAGGAAGCTAGCATGATTGAAAGGAGACATGTAAGCATGAAGTGTGTTTACCACGAGAAAGGATTGGAGAAGCACAAAGATGCAACCAATGAAGCCAATGCAATGAAGAATGGTACATCCAAATCCCACTTGAAGATTGTCTTTTACAAGAAGATGGTTTCATCAAGGTGAAGGAGAAACAAGGGTGGTGTACGAAGCCACTATGAAAGAGATGGTACCAAATATGTTTCTATGGTTGAGGGGAATTATGTAAATTCCGCAAATGTTCCAAATAAGCAACTCTTCTCGTTGAGGAGTAGAAGTATGTTTGCTAGAATTGGGAGTGAACCACATTTCTCTTTAACTCATCACTTTTGTAAAAGCCTAATTTGTAAAGGCTACCTACCTTGTCATCTATCCTATGGTTGAGAGGGGGTCATTTTGTGCTTGTATGTCCAATGCTCATCTTGCTCCATGTTTTGCATTGTCTCATGGTGGCATTGAGAGGGGGTGTTGAACTATATGATGTACAAGTGATAAAAGTGAGAGAAAGAGGTCATGTAAGTGTGAACACACTCCAAATAAAGTGGGCATGTGGGTGGAAAAGGGATCTAGGGTTGGCCCAATGCTAGCCCTTGGTGAACCCTATATAAAGGGCAGGAGGCCTCACTTTTTGTAACATAGTAACACAACACTTGAAAGTAAAGGTGAGGGATCTAGAGCTGGCCCAATCCTAGCCCTTGGTGAACCCTATATAAAGGGCAGGAGGCCTCACTTTTTGTAAGACAAGTAACACAACACTTGAAGGTGAAGGTTAAGGTAACTTTGGAGTGGCTGAAATAGAAGGTAATATAGAAGTTTCTTGTGTTCTTGCATGAATTTCTAGGCTATGGAGAATAAATTTTAAATAACCCTTCCATGGATGTTAAACCAAACTAAGTCTTTCATATGTAGTTACTTAAGGATTCATCCTTGGAGGTTGGAGGTCACAAGTGGATATCATGGATGCATGAAGATTAACATCACTCAAGAAGATGATTTACCGAGGCCACATCTGATACCTTCCTCACAATTATCCATTGTGAAAGGGGAATCTTGGGCGACTACTTAGACTAATGAAAGCAAGCTTGTGGTTGCATGTATGGAGAGAGGTTGCAGGTCACAAGTGGATATCATGGATGCATGAAGATTAACATCACTCAAGAAGATGATTTACCAAGGCCACATCTGATACCTTCCTCACAATTATTCATTGTGAAAGGGGAATCTCTTGGGTGACTACTTAAACTAATGAAAGCAAGCTTGTGGTTGCATGTATGGAGAGAGGGCAAAAATTTGAATTGAATGGGATGAAGCAATTCTCCATTTTTTTTCGCCACCTTCCCATATTGGAAACATTTATGATTAATCATCTACTCGATCCTACCTACATATTAAAAAATGCTGAGAGTATTATTTAGGAGCAGTTGATTAGAGATAAAGATGATAAGAGTGCTTGAGAGGACCTTTTGTAGTAGCAAAAAAATGGAAGAAATGTGACCGTAGTTGCAAGAAGATGATGGAAGAGTAATCCTACGGCAAGCTCCTTAGATCTTCTCAAAGCAAGAGCAAAAGAAAGTCAAGAAAATCATCGCATCCTACTGCACTCCAACTAGCATCATGCATTTCATCAAAGGAGTGTTCACCAAAAATAACAGGCTCAGTGGGTTGAAGTCCCATGATTGGAACAAGTCCTTATAGGTTTTATATATATATATATATATATATAGGTTATAAATTATATATATATATATATAATTTATCACATGATTTTAGATTAAATTTCTACACAAAATATTGCTTTTATTTTTATCACATGTAGATTATTCTTCCTGCAAACAATCAAGGGTTGTGTCATAGACAAGATAAGGGTTATAATCTAAAAAATATATTATGTGGATTTTCCAAAAAGAGATCAACGTGTAATCAATTCAAGGATAGAGGATGAATTCTTTAGAAGCCGTATTTCTTCTAGAAAAACACTTTCTTATTGAGATATCAAGGCCAACTAGTGCTATGGGCCCGCTTGGTTGATAGCTTCTGCACTTATGCCATTGGCATGGTTGATATGTCGTTAGTGGATGACAGGCTATGTGAAAACCACTTTGGAGCACTAGAGTTATGGTATAGTTATAGCGCTAGCTCATATAGTCAGGTTCACACTATAGACTGACCATTTTGTATGTTGTTTTTTGTAGGAGGTTTTTTGTAGGAGAGTACTTTCCTTTTATGTATGTACTCTTATCTTTTAGTTATATGGTTGTAGAGAAGAGAAGAAGATAGGAAAAAAATTAGCCATCCATCTTTCTCTTGTATCGTGCACTCTCTTCTTGTGTGTGTGTGTGTGTGTGTGTGTGTGCAAGGATCCTAATCTCTCCATCTCGCCCAAATTCTCTTTATGGTATCAGAGCTCTAGTTTATGTGAGAGATAAGGAGGCAAGAAAGATTCAAGAACAAGCAAGAAAGGAAGCAGTACATGAGTAAGAGCATCATCATCTCGTTCCCTTCTTGGTTTAGCTACTATAACACCCCTCGGTAGCTCCATAAGCTACACATCTTTGATTGAGGAGCTGTCTTTGCAAGCTTGGAGGTGCCTGTGTGGTACACAATACTTTGTACTATAGTTTTGCAGCTAGAATCACATGTCGGGTGTGTCTCAGTCCCCGTTCTATCACTGTTGTAAGGTATTTTGGCAGTTTCGAAAAGTTCTTGTGTAAAACTGTCTCTGCAATGCAATAGTGTATTTTGGGAGTGTAGTTAGTGTTTACACATGTATTATTGATATTGGGTGTATGTACTAATACTCTGGTCAGATCTAGTGACCTACAGGTTGTGTTGAAGTACCATTGCACAACAGTCATAGAAGATAATGTTGTGTCACAGGTTGCATACATAAATTGTCTGTTTGCACGTTTCTGATTGTTGTAGGAAAACATTTCTAGACTCAATCAGATTGTTAGTGAGAAGCTGGACAAGAAAAAATTCCATGCCTGGAAGTTTAGAATGACCAATTTCCTGATGGGTAAAGGATTTTGGGACTATGTCAAAGGAGACAATGAGGAGCCTCCAGAGTTGTCTTAAGAGAATGCCGCTCCAACAAATATAAAGGCATTCAAGGATTGGAATCAGGGAGCAAGGAAAGTCATGTATTGGCTTTTGATTAGTGTTAGAGATACAATGATAGGACACATACATGATGCCAACACTCCAGTAGTTGCATGGTAGAACCCGGTGCCTGATGCTCCAAACTAATACAAAGGTAAGGAAATTGTAGCTAAAACAAGAGCTGCATACAGTGGAAAAGAAAAGAATGTTTATCAATGAGTATCCTGAAGAACAAGAGCATTGTCGAATCCCTTGGGTCTATCAATGTATCGGTGGAGGATGATGATTTGGTGAGTGTCTGTTTGAATGGGCTTCGTAAAGAGTACAAGCCATTCAAGACCTCTATTGCAGCAAGAGAGAATATTCCTAACTTTTGGAACTTGGTGTCTATGCTGATCTCATAAAAGAAAAGTCTTTAAGTGAGGAGTCTTCTTCAGAAATCAAGAACACATTAGAATATGCCTTCTACTCCAATTCAGGTAGAGGTAGAAGTAGAGGTCATGGTGGTCAAGGCCAAGGTGGTCGACCAGGAAATTAGAATTTTGGACAACAGAAGTCCAATGATTCGCGTAGCACAGAGCAATCATACACAGGTGGAAGAGTACATGGTTAAAGCAATACAAGACTTGGAGCCCAGTTGTTTTGAGCAAGCACTTGGAAATTAGAATTTTGGACAACAGAAGTCCAATGATTCGCGTAGCACAGAGCAATCATACACAGGTGGAAGAGTACATGGTTAAAGCAATACAAGAATTGGAGCCCACTTGTTTTGAGCAAGCACTTGGAAATAAGAAATGGGAAGATACCATGAATAAGGGAGATGGCAACATTGGATGAAAATGCAACATGGGAGTTAGTGCCTTTGCCTAAAGAAAAGAAGACAATTAGATGTAAGTGGGTGTATAAAGTCAAGCATAACGCTAATGGTTCAGTGAGTAAGTACAAGGCAAGATTGGTTGCCAAAGGCTATGCACAGACTTATGGCATTGACTTTGAAGAGACATTCAGCTCGGTTGCAAGAATGGCAACCGCGAGAGATGTTATTGCTATGGCTGCAGTAAAGGGTTGGTCTTTACATCAGATAGACAGAATGCCTTCTTGCATAGTGATTTGTAAGAAGAAGTATACATGATGTAGCCACCAGAAGGTTATGAGAGTGATGCACACCCACCAGATTTTATGTGCAGGCTACACAAAGCCTTGTACGGCTTGAAGCAGGCACCCAGAGCATGGTCAAACAAGATCGGGGAGTATCTTGTTACCATTGGATTTCAAATATTCAATGCAGATTTTTCACTTTATGTGGAAAAGATAGAGGGATCATGCTATTGGTCATGTATAAGGAAAAGATAGAGGGATCATGCTATTGGTCATGTATGTGGACGACTTGATTATCACTGGTGATAGTGATGCTAACACACACATGATGTCAGGAGGTTTTTGAAGTAAAAGTTTGAGATGAAGGATTTTGGTGAGCTGTGGTATTTCTTAGGCATAGAGGTGGTGAGATCACCTAGCATTTTGTTATTGCAGAAGTAGTATGGCTTGGACATATTGTCCAAGTATGGTATGACGGGCTATAAGCCTATTTCGATGCCATTGGAGTAGAACACAAATCTTTCTACATATACAGGTGAGCTTTGGAGGATCCCACTACGTATAGGTGTATAGTAGGTAGCTTGATCTACACGACCATTAATAGGCGAGACTTGAGTTATGCTATTAGAATCGTGAGTCAGTTTATGCAGGCCTCTAGGAAGACACATTTAGATGTGGCTACATAGATTCTCAGGTACATAATGTCCACAATTGATTATGGACTTTTATATGAGGCTCATGTAGAGATACAGGTATATGGATACACAGATGTTGATTGGGCTAGTAGACAAGAGATCTACTAGTGGTTTTATGTTCTCATTTGGGAGTGCTGTTGTGAGTTGAAGCAATAAGAAGCAGCCACAACACTTATCTTGGTGAGTACAGAGGAAAAGTACAGGGGTGCTCCTATGGCATCTTGTGAGGTAGCTTGGTTTTAGAAGCTACTTGGTGATATGGGTGAGCTCGTGTTGTTGGATAGGGCAGTTGTCATTTATTGTGACAGCATGAGTAGTATATAGTTGGCCACCAGTAACCCAGTACACCATGCTAGAACAAACCACATTAGGAACACTATCACTTTGTGAGGGAGAAGGTTCTAGTAGGTGATGTAGATCTGGTATATGTCAGCACACCGAGGATAAGGCGATTGACATCTTCACAAAGTCATTGGGCACAAAGAAGGTCCATAGGTTTAGGAGCTTACTTGGAGTGCACTGTGTTGATAGTTTCTGCACTTATGCCATTGGCATGGTTTGTGAGATTATGGTTTATATGCTTGCAAGGAACTCAAGCTCTCCATCTCCCCCGCATTCTCTTTATTTCCCACTAGGACTCTCACAATCCAAGTACATCTATGTTGCTAGTGTAAGTAGTGGAGGAGGTTTCCTTAGCACGTACTATGCATAGATAATAGATGTTTTTCTTGGAGTGGTTCAT